>NW_026989852.1:0-300586 GCF_036321535.1 Camelus dromedarius
ACAGTCGAGCGCTGCGTTGATTCCAAAGCTGGTATGAACATATTTTAATGCAGAGGAAAGATAAGGAGCAAGATGAATCTTAAGGTTATAAGAGGCCCATCAAACTGACCTACATGAGCTCACAGAAGTTACACGTTTCCTAAGGCCAAGGAACTGTTTCATGACCTTGAAGGGTATATTAGTATTTCTATTCAAGTCATTACATTTTCAAACATTGGAACTGCTCAGATTTGGTTCACTGCACAAACCAATCACTTAGAATGTTAAACAGCATGACTTTGGTCTCCTGGAGACAGCTCTTCTGTGATTGAGCTCTCGTTTGCACGGCCTGTCTACCTTCCCTGTTAATTTTTTTTTCTTGTTTTTTTTTCCCCCTTGTCAGCCTACATCGTGAATGCAACTGACAGAACAAACACCAACACCTAACACTGGAAATTCCCTCCTCTGAACTCATTGGAAACACATGCTGAGGTTCTCAATCGGCAAGTTTTATAAAATGTCAGAACGTTTTAGAGTTGGGAGTGATTGTTGGACTCATTATAATCACACAGGGAGCTTCAGAAAATACTAATGCCTCAGCCCCACCTTCAGAAATTCTGAATTAACTTGTCTGGGGAAGACTGCAGGCCCCTATGTTTTTAAAAAGTTTTCCAAGCAATTTTAATGTCCAGCCAATTTGAGAACCACTGGGCTAGTCCCATTCGATCAGATCAAAACAGAAATTCATATAGGATTGGACATAGCAAAGGGCACAAAACTAGACATCAGAATAGCTGAGACTACTAAACACTGACGGCGCCGGTCCTCGCCGCCCCGCAGAGGCCCGCGCGGCCTCCCTCCGCAGCGGGGACCCGGGGTGGCAGCCGCCGCAACCCCCGTCCTTCCCGCGCCCCGCGCCCCGCCGCCGCCGCCGCCGCCGCCGCCGCCGCCGCCGCCGCATTCGCCCGCACTCACCTCAGGGGCGCAACCGGCACAGCCGGCCGTCGGCCTCGTTCCCGCCGAAGCGTCTCGGTGCGGTACTCCCTGCGCGGGCGGGTTCTTCCCCGGCGGTCGCAGGGGGTTCAGGGGTGGGGGGGCGGGGAACGGCCGTCACACGAGCAACGAACCGAAGCGCCGCCTGGTGGCATTTTCCACAGACCGTGGCCACCGCAGCCGCCTTGGGTCCGCACAGCCCCCTGCCGGCCGCAGCTCTTGCTGTCTCGCCGAGCCGACAAGCCTCCGCGGACAGGGGAGGGAGCCGCGGCGCGAGTCGGAGGCCGGGCGGGGGTGTGCGCAGACTCTTTCCTCTGGGGACTGCGCGCATGCGCACCAGCGGGGCGGGACCCGCGGCCCCTGCGTGGGGGCGGGACACGCGGCTGCTGCGTGGGGGCCGGCCCCGCCCAGGGGCGCTGGTCCGGCTCAGCCAATCGCGAGCGCCGGGTACCTCTTGGCGCGGGCGATTTGAATGGTCCGCGGCCGCCTGAGGTGGCGGCACGTGGGCACGCCGCTGCCCTTTTGGGAGCTTCTCTGAGATCGGGAGGGGAACCCGCCCCTCATCCTTTCGCCGGAGCCCCACCCTCCCCAGGCCGCGGGACTGGCAAAAAAAAAAATAATAAAAAAACAAAAAAACACACCTGGAAAGAAAAACAACACTGACTTCAGGATAACGGTTACGTCTTTGGATGGAAAGAAGGGAATGGATAAAGGAAGGTGAAAAAGAAACTTCAAGCATTTGTATATGATCTGATTTCTGAAAAGAAAGATTTTTAAATGCTAACATTTTGCCACAATGCTTCAATGTTTTAAAGAAATAAAATGTTAATATGTAATTTTACTACATAAAACCCCAACATATAGTCATGCATATGCACACAGATATGCATATTTTATACGTAAACATAAAAAACATGATTCAATGAATAAAATGATAGAGATTTTCTTTATCATTGAGCTTTATTCTTTTCCTTAACTTACGGTTATTTCAGGTACTTCAGGGCTCCAGAGCTTGCCAGGAGACGCACATGTCCAAGAAGGCCAGTCCCCAGCAGGGAAGCAGGATGGAGCCCCAGGTGCAGGTAGGTCACGGCACGATGGGGGTACTGGGATGGTCGAAGGCAGGCAGGGAGGCTCGGGTCAGGCAACGGGGAGGGAAGCATCGGGGTGTATGTGGGGCACAGGTAGGCCAAGGCAGGATGGAGTGAGGGGCGCTGTGTGGGACCCAAGTAGGAAGGGAGGGAGGGGTGCTTCAGGAGCCAGGGTCGGGGTATCCCCTCCCCCCCACCTCCTGCCACCTCCCAAAGCAGCAGCTGAGTCCCTCCTGAGCTCCCTGTCGGACAGGCCCAGCTTTGGCATCTGCATCCTTGCCCCAACTTGCTACACGGCTCCCCTCATCTGACGCCCCCGGCCCACTTTTCTTTCCCACCACAGACTGACAGACTGAATGCATCTTTGGACATGTGGCTGGCTCTGGGATGAAATGTTTCCAGGGCACTTCATTGGCACTCTTAACTCGTGACATAACACACTGAATTGTTTTATAAGTACGTTTAGAAATAGCTCATTCACAAGAATATCAAACTTCCTCATTCTTGGTCAACATTGACAGATTGTAATTTATCTTAGCATGTTATACATACTTCAATTAAGTATTTTTCCCCCTTTGTCTGTGATCGTCTACAGATAAAACTGGTCTGCTAGTAGCTTAGAGTCCATCTCTGCCTTTGCTCTTTCATTTTTCCTGAACTTCTCATGTGGGATAATTTCTCATATTGCTTTCCCTGATCCTAACTTACTTATTATAATGAAGTGGGATGTAGGAATAGGAATATAGTATACTTATGAATGTACAATAACATATATTGCATTATTGTAAATTAACTTAAATTTACTTAAAAATTATAGTTGAAGAGAGAGTGCCTCATTTGGAAGGGAAGGGGGTCTACAGAATATTTGCTTTTATAAAGGGGGTATTGGGTCTGAAACGATAGCTATGGCCATAAGTTAGCAACGTTTGCTAGGAACTGGGTTGATGTTAACTCTGCTAGTTCTGATCCATAGATCATAGTCCTTGGTAGATCTATGGTCTATCGTAGACTTTGTGTGTTAGGTGCAGCATTTATCACATTTTATGTACCGCATTATATATATGATATTCAGTAGCTTACCCTTCTAAATGAAAAGATAAAAGGACTATAGATGAGTAGATTCTTAGTGAGTTGTTCCCCGCCCTCTCCCATTCCCACTAATTTGGTTAGAGACAGCAAATAAAGATGATTCTTTAAACATGTGGTTGAGGATAGAAACTCAATCCTTAACCATTACAAATTTTAAGGAATGACTTTAAATTAAATTTTAGGCTATCATTAGCAGTGTATCGCTATTCTCAGGTTTCTTTCATAGTCTCTTGTTTCGATGACTTTTTCGTACTTCGGTCTTTTCTTAATTTCATTCAGAGGTAGAAAATACGGTAATTTTAACAACTCCTTGGTAATTCTGCAAATACAAAGGAAGGTTTAAAAGGCAGATTTGAAAAGAAAAGAATTGATTTGATTCCAAAGCTGGTATGAACATATTTTAATGCAGAGGAAAGATAAGGAGCAAGATGAATCTTAAGGTTATAAGAGGCCCATCAAACTGACCTACATGAGCTCACAGAAGTTACACGTTTCCTAAGGCCAAGGAACTGTTTCATGACCTTGAAGGGTATATTAGTATTTCTATTCAAGTCATTACATTTTCAAACATTGGAACTGCTCAGATTTGGTTCACTGCACAAACCAATCACTTAGAATGTTAAACAGCATGACTTTGGTCTCCTGGAGACAGCTCTTCTGTGATTGAGCTCTCGTTTGCACGGCCTGTCTACCTTCCCTGTTAATTTTTTTTCTTGTTTTTTTTTCCCCCTTGTCAGCCTACATCGTGAATGCAACTGACAGAACAAACACCAACACCTAACACTGGAAATTCCCTCCTCTGAACTCATTGGAAACACATGCTGAGGTTCTCAATCGGCAAGTTTTATAAAATGTCAGAACGTTTTAGAGTTGGGAGTGATTGTTGGACTCATTATAATCACACAGGGAGCTTCAGAAAATACTAATGCCTCAGCCCCACCTTCAGAAATTCTGAATTAACTTGTCTGGGGAAGACTGCAGGCCCCTATGTTTTTAAAAAGTTTTCCAAGCAATTTTAATGTCCAGCCAATTTGAGAACCACTGGGCTAGTCCCATTCGATCAGATCAAAACAGAAATTCATATAGGATTGGACATAGCAAAGGGCACAAAACTAGACATCAGAATAGCTGAGACTACTAAACACTGACGGCGCCGTCCTCGCCGCCCCGCAGAGGCCCGCGCGGCCTCCCTCCGCAGCGGGGACCCGGGGTGGCAGCCGCCGCAACCCCCGTCCTTCCCGCGCCCCGCGCCCCGCCGCCGCCGCCGCCGCCGCCGCCGCCGCCGCCGCCGCCGCATTCGCCCGCACTCACCTCAGGGGCGCAACCGGCACAGCCGGCCGTCGGCCTCGTTCCCGCCGAAGCGTCTCGGTGCGGTACTCCCTGCGCGGGCGGGTTCTTCCCCGGCGGTCGCAGGGGGTTCAGGGGTGGGGGGGCGGGGAACGGCCGTCACACGAGCAACGAACCGAAGCGCCGCCTGGTGGCATTTTCCACAGACCGTGGCCACCGCAGCCGCCTTGGGTCCGCACAGCCCCCTGCCGGCCGCAGCTCTTGCTGTCTCGCCGAGCCGACAAGCCTCCGCGGACAGGGGAGGGAGCCGCGGCGCGAGTCGGAGGCCGGGCGGGGGTGTGCGCAGACTCTTTCCTCTGGGGACTGCGCGCATGCGCACCAGCGGGGCGGGACCCGCGGCCCCTGCGTGGGGGCGGGACACGCGGCTGCTGCGTGGGGGCCGGCCCCGCCCAGGGGCGCTGGTCCGGCTCAGCCAATCGCGAGCGCCGGGTACCTCTTGGCGCGGGCGATTTGAATGGTCCGCGGCCGCCTGAGGTGGCGGCACGTGGGCACGCCGCTGCCCTTTTGGGAGCTTCTCTGAGATCGGGAGGGGAACCCGCCCCTCATCCTTTCGCCGGAGCCCCACCCTCCCCAGGCCGCGGGACTGGCAAAAAAAAAAATAATAAAAAAACAAAAAAACACACCTGGGAAAGAAAAACAACACTGACTTCAGGATAACGGTTACGTCTTTGGATGGAAAGAAGGGAATGGGATAAAGGAAAGGTGAAAAAGAAACTTCAAGCATTTGTATATGATCTGATTTCTGAAAAGAAAGATTTTAAATGCTAACATTTTGCCACAATGCTTCAATGTTTTAAAGAAATAAAATGTTAATATGTAATTTTACTACATAAAACCCCAACATATAGTCATGCATATGCACACAGATATGCATATTTTATACGTAAACATAAAAAACATGATTCAATGAATAAAATGATAGAGATTTTCTTTATCATTGAGCTTTATTCTTTTCCTTAACTTACGGTTATTTCAGGTACTTCAGGGCTCCAGAGCTTGCCAGGAGACGCACATGTCCAAGAAGGCCAGTCCCCAGCAGGGAAGCAGGATGGAGCCCCAGGTGCAGGTAGGTCACGGCACGATGGGGGTACTGGGATGGTCGAAGGCAGGCAGGGAGGCTCGGGGTCAGGCAACGGGAGGGAAGCATCGGGGTGTATGTGGGGCACAGGTAGGCCAAGGCAGGATGGAGTGAGGGGCGCTGTGTGGGACCCAAGTAGGAAGGGAGGGGAGGGGTGCTTCAGGAGCCAGGGTCGGGGTATCCCCTCCCCCCCACCTCCTGCCACCTCCCAAAGCAGCAGCTGAGTCCCTCCTGAGCTCCCTGTCGGACAGGCCCAGCTTTGCTCATCTGCATCCTTGCCCCAACTTGCTACACGGCTCCCCTCATCTGACGCCCCCGGCCCACTTTTCTTTCCCACCACAGACTGACAGACTGAATGCATCTTTGGACATGTGGCTGGCTCTGGGATGAAATGTTTCCAGGGCACTTCATTGGCACTCTTAACTCGTGACATAACACACTGAATTGTTTTATAAGTACGTTTAGAAATAGCTCATTCACAAGAATATCAAACTTCCTCATTCTTGGTCAACATTGACAGATTGTAATTTATCTTAGCATGTTATACATACTTCAATTAAGTATTTTTCCCCCTTTGTCTGTGATCGTCTACAGATAAAACTGGTCTGCTAGTAGCTTAGAGTCCATCTCTGCCTTTGCTCTTTCATTTTCCTGAACTTCTCATGTGGGATAATTTCTCATATTGCTTTCCCTGATCCTAACTTACTTATTATAATGAAGTGGGATGTAGGAATAGGAATATAGTATACTTATGAATGTACAATAACATATATTGCATTATTGTAAATTAACTTAAATTTACTTAAAAATTATAGTTGAAGAGAGAGTGCCTCATTTGGAAGGGAAGGGGGTCTACAGAATATTTGCTTTTATAAAGGGGGTATTGGGTCTGAAACGATAGCTATGGCCATAAGTTAGCAACGTTTGCTAGGAACTGGGTTGATGTTAACTCTGCTAGTTCTGATCCATAGATCATAGTCCTTGGTAGATCTATGGTCTATCGTAGACTTTGTGTGTTAGGTGCAGCATTTATCACATTTTATGTACCGCATTATATATATGATATTCAGTAGCTTACCCTTCTAAATGAAAAGATAAAAGGACTATAGATGAGTAGATTCTTAGTGAGTTGTTCCCCGCCCTCTCCCATTCCCACTAATTTGGTTAGAGACAGCAAATAAAGATGATTCTTTAAACATGTGGTTGAGGATAGAAACTCAATCCTTAACCATTACAAATTTTAAGGAATGACTTTAAATTAAATTTTAGGCTATCATTAGCAGTGTATCGCTATTCTCAGGTTTCTTTCATAGTCTCTTGTTTCGATGACTTTTTCGTACTTCGGTCTTTTCTTAATTTCATTCAGAGGTAGAAAATACGGTAATTTTTAACAACTCCTTGGTAATTCTGCAAATACAAAGGAAGGTTTAAAAAGGCAGATTTGAAAAGAAAAGAATTGATTTGATTCCAAAGCTGGTATGAACATATTTTAATGCAGAGGAAAGATAAGGAGCAAGATGAATCTTAAGGTTATAAGAGGCCCATCAAACTGACCTACATGAGCTCACAGAAGTTACACGTTTCCTAAGGCCAAGGAACTGTTTCATGACCTTGAAGGGTATATTAGTATTTCTATTCAAGTCATTACATTTTCAAACATTGGAACTGCTCAGATTTGGTTCACTGCACAAACCAATCACTTAGAATGTTAAACAGCATGACTTTGGTCTCCTGGAGACAGCTCTTCTGTGATTGAGCTCTCGTTTGCACGGCCTGTCTACCTTCCCTGTTAATTTTTTTTTCTTGTTTTTTTTTCCCCCTTGTCAGCCTACATCGTGAATGCAACTGACAGAACAAACACCAACACCTAACACTGGAAATTCCCTCCTCTGAACTCATTGGAAACACATGCTGAGGTTCTCAATCGGCAAGTTTTATAAAATGTCAGAACGTTTTAGAGTTGGGAGTGATTGTTGGACTCATTATAATCACACAGGGAGCTTCAGAAAATACTAATGCCTCAGCCCCACCTTCAGAAATTCTGAATTAACTTGTCTGGGAAGACTGCAGGCCCCTATGTTTTTAAAAGTTTTCCAAGCAATTTAATGTCCAGCCAATTTGAGAACCACTGGGCTAGTCCCATTCGATCAGATCAAAACAGAAATTCATATAGGATTGGACATAGCAAAGGGCACAAAACTAGACATCAGAATAGCTGAGACTACTAAACACTGACGGCGCCGGTCCTCGCCGCCCCGCAGAGGCCCGCGCGGCCTCCCTCCGCCGCGGGGACCCGGGGTGGCAGCCGCCGCAACCCCCGTCCTTCCCGCGCCCCGCGCCCCGCCGCCGCCGCCGCCGCCGCCGCCGCCGCCGCCGCATTCGCCCGCACTCACCTCAGGGGCGCAACCGGCACAGCCGGCCGTCGGCCTCGTTCCCGCCGAAGCGTCTCGGTGCGGTACTCCCTGCGCGGGCGGGTTCTTCCCCGGCGGTCGCAGGGGTTCAGGGGTGGGGGGGCGGGGAACGGCCGTCACACGAGCAACGAACTGAAGCGCCGCCTGGTGGCATTTTCCACAGACCGTGGCCACCGCAGCCGCCTTGGGTCCGCACAGCCCCCTGCCGGCCGCAGCTCTTGCTGTCTCGCCGAGCCGACAAGCCTCCGCGGACAGGGGAGGGAGCCGCGGCGCGAGTCGGAGGCCGGGCGGGGGTGTGCGCAGACTCTTTCCTCTGGGGACTGCGCGCATGCGCACCAGCGGGGCGGGACCCGCGGCCCCTGCGTGGGGGCGGGACACGCGGCTGCTGCGTGGGGGCCGGCCCCGCCCAGGGGCGCTGGTCCGGCTCAGCCAATCGCGAGCGCCGGGTACCTCTTGGCGCGGGCGATTTGAATGGTCCGCGGCCGCCTGAGGTGGCGGCAGGTGGGCACGCCGCTGCCCTTTTGGGAGCTTCTCTGAGATCGGGAGGGGAACCCGCCCCTCATCCTTTCGCCGGAGCCCACCCTCCCCAGGCCGCGGGACTGGCAAAAAAAAAAATAATAAAAAAACAAAAAAACACACCTGGGAAAGAAAAACAACACTGACTTCAGGATAACGGTTACGTCTTTGGATGGAAAGAAGGGAATGGGATAAAGGAAAGGTGAAAAAGAAACTTCAAGCATTTGTATATGATCTGATTTCTGAAAAGAAAGATTTTTAAATGCTAACATTTTGCCACAATGCTTCAATGTTTTAAAGAAATAAAATGTTAATATGTAATTTTACTACATAAAACCCCAACATATAGTCATGCATATGCACACAGATATGCATATTTTATACGTAAACATAAAAAACATGATTCAATGAATAAAATGATAGAGATTTTCTTTATCATTGAGCTTTATTCTTTTCCTTAACTTACGGTTATTTCAGGTACTTCAGGGCTCCAGAGCTTGCCAGGAGACGCACATGTCCAAGAAGGCCAGTCCCCAGCAGGGAAGCAGGATGGAGCCCCAGGTGCAGGTAGGTCACGGCACGATGGGGGTACTGGGGATGGTCGAAGGCAGGCAGGGAGGCTCGGGGTCAGGCAACGGGGAGGGAAGCATCGGGGTGTATGTGGGGCACAGGTAGGCCAAGGCAGGATGGAGTGAGGGGCGCTGTGTGGGACCCAAGTAGGAAGGGAGGGGAGGGGTGCTTCAGGAGCCAGGGTCGGGGTATCCCCTCCCCCCCACCTCCTGCCACCTCCCAAAGCAGCAGCTGAGTCCCTCCTGAGCTCCCTGTCGGACAGGCCCAGCTTTGGCATCTGCATCCTTGCCCCAACTTGCTACACGGCTCCCCTCATCTGACGCCCCCGGCCCACTTTTCTTTCCCACCACAGACTGACAGACTGAATGCATCTTTGGACATGTGGCTGGCTCTGGGATGAAATGTTTCCAGGGCACTTCATTGGCACTCTTAACTCGTGACATAACACACTGAATTGTTTTATAAGTACGTTTAGAAATAGCTCATTCACAAGAATATCAAACTTCCTCATTCTTGGTCAACATTGACAGATTGTAATTTATCTTAGCATGTTATACATACTTCAATTAAGTATTTTTCCACCTTTGTCTGTGATCGTCTACAGATAAAACTGGTCTGCTAGTAGCTTAGAGTCCATCTCTGCCTTTGCTCTTTCATTTTTCCTGAACTTCTCATGTGGGATAATTTCTCATATTGCTTTCCTGATCCTAACTTACTTATTATAATGAAGTGGGATGTAGGAATAGGAATATAGTATACTTATGAATGTACAATAACATATATTGCATTATTGTAAATTAACTTAAATTTACTTAAAAATTATAGTTGAAGAGAGAGTGCCTCATTTGGAAGGGAAGGGGGTCTACAGAATATTTGCTTTTATAAAGGGGGTATTGGGTCTGAAACGATAGCTATGGCCATAAGTTAGCAACGTTTGCTAGGAACTGGGTTGATGTTAACTCTGCTAGTTCTGATCCATAGATCATAGTCCTTGGTAGATCTATGGTCTATCGTAGACTTTGTGTGTTAGGTGCAGCA
The DNA here is from genome assembly GCF_036321535.1 of Camelus dromedarius. Taxonomy (NCBI): domain Eukaryota; kingdom Metazoa; phylum Chordata; class Mammalia; order Artiodactyla; family Camelidae; genus Camelus; species Camelus dromedarius. The sequence continues at coordinate 10,113 of NW_026989852.1, forward strand.
TTTATCACATTTTATGTACCGCATTATATATATGATATTCAGTAGCTTACCCTTCTAATGAAAAGATAAAAGGACTATAGATGAGTAGATTCTTAGTGAGTTGTTCCCCGCCCTCTCCCATTCCCACTAATTTGGTTAGAGACAGCAAATAAAGATGATTCTTTAAACATGTGGTTGAGGATAGAAACTCAATCCTTAACCATTACAAATTTTAAGGAATGACTTTAAATTAAATTTTAGGCTATCATTAGCAGTGTATCGCTATTCTCAGGTTTCTTTCATAGTCTCTTGTTTCGATGACTTTTTCGTACTTCGGTCTTTTCTTAATTTCATTCAGAGGTAGAAAATACGGTAATTTTTAACAACTCCTTGGTAATTCTGCAAATACAAAGGAAGGTTTAAAAAGGCAGATTTGAAAAGAAAAGAATTGATTTGATTCCAAAGCTGGTATGAACATATTTTAATGCAGAGGAAAGATAAGGAGCAAGATGAATCTTAAGGTTATAAGAGGCCCATCAAACTGACCTACATGAGCTCACAGAAGTTACACGTTTCCTAAGGCCAAGGAACTGTTTCATGACCTTGAAGGGTATATTAGTATTTCTATTCAAGTCATTACATTTTCAAACATTGGAACTGCTCAGATTTGGTTCACTGCACAAACCAATCACTTAGAATGTTAAACAGCATGACTTTGGTCTCCTGGAGACAGCTCTTCTGTGATTGAGCTCTCGTTTGCACGGCCTGTCTACCTTCCCTGTTAATTTTTTTTTCTTGTTTTTTTTTCCCCCTTGTCAGCCTACATCGTGAATGCAACTGACAGAACAAACACCAACACCTAACACTGGAAATTCCCTCCTCTGAACTCATTGGAACACATGCTGAGGTTCTCAATCGGCAAGTTTATAAAATGTCAGAACGTTTTAGAGTTGGGAGTGATTGTTGGACTCATTATAATCACACAGGGAGCTTCAGAAAATACTAATGCCTCAGCCCCACCTTCAGAAATTCTGAATTAACTTGTCTGGGGAAGACTGCAGGCCCCTATGTTTTTAAAAAGTTTTCCAAGCAATTTTAATGTCCAGCCAATTTGAGAACCACTGGGCTAGTCCCATTCGATCAGATCAAAACAGAAATTCATATAGGATTGGACATAGCAAAGGGCACAAAACTAGACATCAGAATAGCTGAGACTACTAAACACTGACGGCGCCGGTCCTCGCCGCCCCGCAGAGGCCCGCGCGGCCTCCCTCCGCCGCGGGGACCCGGGGTGGCAGCCGCCGCAACCCCCGTCCTTCCCGCGCCCCGCGCCCCGCCGCCGCCGCCGCCGCCGCCGCCGCCGCCGCCGCCGCATTCGCCCGCACTCACCTCAGGGCGCAACCGGCACAGCCGGCCGTCGGCCTCGTTCCCGCCGAAGCGTCTCGGTGCGGTACTCCCTGCGCGGGCGGGTTCTTCCCCGGCGGTCGCAGGGGGTTCAGGGGTGGGGGGGCGGGGAACGGCCGTCACACGAGCAACGAACCGAAGCGCCGCCTGGTGGCATTTTCCACAGACCGTGGCCACCGCAGCCGCCTTGGGTCCGCACAGCCCCCTGCCGGCCGCAGCTCTTGCTGTCTCGCCGAGCCGACAAGCCTCCGCGGACAGGGGAGGGAGCCGCGGCGCGAGTCGGAGGCCGGGCGGGGGTGTGCGCAGACTCTTTCCTCTGGGGACTGCGCGCATGCGCACCAGCGGGGCGGGACCCGCGGCCCCTGCGTGGGGGCGGGACACGCGGCTGCTGCGTGGGGGCCGGCCCCGCCCAGGGGCGCTGGTCCGGCTCAGCCAATCGCGAGCGCCGGGTACCTCTTGGCGCGGGCGATTTGAATGGTCCGCGGCCGCCTGAGGTGGCGGCAGGTGGGCACGCCGCTGCCCTTTTGGGAGCTTCTCTGAGATCGGGAGGGGAACCCGCCCCTCATCCTTTCGCCGGAGCCCCACCCTCCCCAGGCCGCGGGACTGGCAAAAAAAAAAATAATAAAAAAACAAAAAAACACACCTGGGAAAGAAAAACAACACTGACTTCAGGATAACGGTTACGTCTTTGGATGGAAAGAAGGGAATGGGATAAAGGAAAGGTGAAAAAGAAACTTCAAGCATTTGTATATGATCTGATTTCTGAAAAGAAAGATTTTTAAATGCTAACATTTTGCCACAATGCTTCAATGTTTTAAAGAAATAAAATGTTAATATGTAATTTTACTACATAAAACCCCAACATATAGTCATGCATATGCACACAGATATGCATATTTTATACGTAAACATAAAAAACATGATTCAATGAATAAAATGATAGAGATTTTCTTATCATTGAGCTTTATTCTTTTCCTTAACTTACGGTTATTTCAGGTACTTCAGGGCTCCAGAGCTTGCCAGGAGACGCACATGTCCAAGAAGGCCAGTCCCCAGCAGGGAAGCAGGATGGAGCCCCAGGTGCAGGTAGGTCACGTCACGATGGGGGTACTGGGGATGGTCGAAGGCAGGCAGGGAGGCTCGGGGTCAGGCAACGGGGAGGAAGCATCGGGGTGTATGTGGGGCACAGGTAGGCCAAGGCAGGATGGAGTGAGGGGCGCTGTGTGGGACCCAAGTAGGAAGGGAGGGGAGGGGTGCTTCAGGAGCCAGGGTCGGGGTATCCCCTCCCCCCCACCTCCTGCCACCTCCCAAAGCAGCAGCTGAGTCCCTCCTGAGCTCCCTGTCGGACAGGCCCAGCTTTGGCATCTGCATCCTTGCCCCAACTTGCTACACGGCTCCCCTCATCTGACGCCCCCGGCCCACTTTTCTTTCCCACCACAGACTGACAGACTGAATGCATCTTTGGACATGTGGCTGGCTCTGGGATGAAATGTTTCCAGGGCACTTCATTGGCACTCTTAACTCGTGACATAACACACTGAATTGTTTTATAAGTACGTTTAGAAATAGCTCATTCACAAGAATATCAAACTTCCTCATTCTTGGTCAACATTGACAGATTGTAATTTATCTTAGCATGTTATACATACTTCAATTAAGTATTTTTCCACCTTTGTCTGTGATCGTCTACAGATAAAACTGGTCTGCTAGTAGCTTAGAGTCCATCTCTGCCTTTGCTCTTTCATTTTTCCTGAACTTCTCATGTGGGATAATTTCTCATATTGCTTTCCCTGATCCTAACTTACTTATTATAATGAAGTGGGATGTAGGAATAGGAATATAGTATACTTATGAATGTACAATAACATATATTGCATTATTGTAAATTAACTTAAATTTACTTAAAAATTATAGTTGAAGAGAGAGTGCCTCATTTGGAAGGGAAGGGGGTCTACAGAATATTTGCTTTTATAAAGGGGGTATTGGGTCTGAAACGATAGCTATGGCCATAAGTTAGCAACGTTTGCTAGGAACTGGGTTGATGTTAACTCTGCTAGTTCTGATCCATAGATCATAGTCCTTGGTAGATCTATGGTCTATCGTAGACTTTGTGTGTTAGGTGCAGCATTTATCACATTTTATGTACCGCATTATATATATGATATTCAGTAGCTTACCCTTCTAAATGAAAAGATAAAAGGACTATAGATGAGTAGATTCTTAGTGAGTTGTTCCCCGCCCTCTCCCATTCCCACTAATTTGGTTAGAGACAGCAAATAAAGATGATTCTTTAAACATGTGGTTGAGGATAGAAACTCAATCCTTAACCATTACAAATTTTAAGGAATGACTTTAAATTAAATTTTAGGCTATCATTAGCAGTGTATCGCTATTCTCAGGTTTCTTTCATAGTCTCTTGTTTCGATGACTTTTTCGTACTTCGGTCTTTTCTTAATTTCATTCAGAGGTAGAAAATACGGTAATTTTTAACAACTCCTTGGTAATTCTGCAAATACAAAGGAAGGTTTAAAAAGGCAGATTTGAAAAGAAAAGAATTGATTTGATTCCAAAGCTGGTATGAACATATTTTAATGCAGAGGAAAGATAAGGAGCAAGATGAATCTTAAGGTTATAAGAGGCCCATCAAACTGACCTACATGAGCTCACAGAAGTTACACGTTTCCTAAGGCCAAGGAACTGTTTCATGACCTTGAAGGGTATATTAGTATTTCTATTCAAGTCATTACATTTTCAAACATTGGAACTGCTCAGATTTGGTTCACTGCACAAACCAATCACTTAGAATGTTAAACAGCATGACTTTGGTCTCCTGGAGACAGCTCTTCTGTGATTGAGCTCTCGTTTGCACGGCCTGTCTACCTTCCCTGTTAATTTTTTTTTCTTGTTTTTTTTCCCCCTTGTCAGCCTACATCGTGAATGCAACTGACAGAACAAACACCAACACCTAACACTGGAAATTCCTCCTCTGAACTCATTGGAAACACATGCTGAGGTTCTCAATCGGCAAGTTTTATAAAATGTCAGAACGTTTTAGAGTTGGGAGTGATTGTTGGACTCATTATAATCACACAGGGAGCTTCAGAAAATACTAATGCCTCAGCCCCACCTTCAGAAATTCTGAATTAACTTGTCTGGGAAGACTGCAGGCCCCTATGTTTTTAAAAAGTTTTCCAAGCAATTTTAATGTCCAGCCAATTTGAGAACCACTGGGCTAGTCCCATTCGATCAGATCAAAACAGAAATTCATATAGGATTGGACATAGCAAAGGGCACAAAACTAGACATCAGAATAGCTGAGACTACTAAACACTGACGGCGCCGGTCCTCGCCGCCCCGCAGAGGCCCGCGCGGCCTCCCTCCGCCGCGGGGACCCGGGGTGGCAGCCGCCGCAACCCCGTCCTTCCCGCGCCCCGCGCCCCGCCGCCGCCGCCGCCGCCGCCGCCGCCGCCGCCGCCGCATTCGCCCGCACTCACCTCAGGGGCGCAACCGGCACAGCCGGCCGTCGGCCTCGTTCCCGCCGAAGCGTCTCGGTGCGGTACTCCCTGCGCGGGCGGGTTCTTCCCCGGCGGTCGCAGGGGGTTCAGGGGTGGGGGGGCGGGGAACGGCCGTCACACGAGCAACGAACCGAAGCGCCGCCTGGTGGCATTTTCCACAGACCGTGGCCACCGCAGCCGCCTTGGGTCCGCACAGCCCCCTGCCGGCCGCAGCTCTTGCTGTCTCGCCGAGCCGACAAGCCTCCGCGGACAGGGGAGGGAGCCGCGGCGCGAGTCGGAGGCCGGGCGGGGGTGTGCGCAGACTCTTTCCTCTGGGGACTGCGCGCATGCGCACCAGCGGGGCGGGACCCGCGGCCCCTGCGTGGGGGCGGGACACGCGGCTGCTGCGTGGGGGCCGGCCCCGCCCAGGGGCGCTGGTCCGGCTCAGCCAATCGCGAGCGCCGGGTACCTCTTGGCGCGGGCGATTTGAATGGTCCGCGGCCGCCTGAGGTGGCGGCAGGTGGGCCGACCGCTGCCCTTTTGGGAGCTTCTCTGAGATCGGAGGGGAACCCGCCCCTCATCCTTTCGCCGGAGCCCCACCCTCCCCAGGCCGCGGGACTGGCAAAAAAAAAAATAATAAAAAAACAAAAAAACACACCTGGGAAAGAAAAACAACACTGACTTCAGGATAACGGTTACGTCTTTGGATGGAAAGAAGGGAATGGGATAAAGGAAAGGTGAAAAAGAAACTTCAAGCATTTGTATATGATCTGATTTCTGAAAGAAAGATTTTTAAATGCTAACATTTTGCCACAATGCTTCAATGTTTTAAAGAAATAAAATGTTAATATGTAATTTTACTACATAAAACCCCAACATATAGTCATGCATATGCACACAGATATGCATATTTTATACGTAAACATAAAAAACATGATTCAATGAATAAAATGATAGAGATTTTCTTTATCATTGAGCTTTATTCTTTTCCTTAACTTACGGTTATTTCAGGTACTTCAGGGCTCCAGAGCTTGCCAGGAGACGCACATGTCCAAGAAGGCCAGTCCCCAGCAGGGAAGCAGGATGGAGCCCCAGGTGCAGGTAGGTCACGTCACGATGGGGGTACTGGGGATGGTCGAAGGCAGGCAGGGAGGCTCGGGGTCAGGCAACGGGGAGGGAAGCATCGGGGTGTATGTGGGGCACAGGTAGGCCAAGGCAGGATGGAGTGAGGGGCGCTGTGTGGGACCCAAGTAGGAAGGGAGGGGAGGGGTGCTTCAGGAGCCAGGGTCGGGGTATCCCCTCCCCCCCACCTCCTGCCACCTCCCAAAGCAGCAGCTGAGTCCCTCCTGAGCTCCCTGTCGGACAGGCCCAGCTTTGGCATCTGCATCCTTGCCCCAACTTGCTACACGGCTCCCCTCATCTGACGCCCCCGGCCCACTTTTCTTTCCCACCACAGACTGACAGACTGAATGCATCTTTGGACATGTGGCTGGCTCTGGGATGAAATGTTTCCAGGGCACTTCATTGGCACTCTTAACTCGTGACATAACACACTGAATTGTTTTATAAGTACGTTTAGAAATAGCTCATTCACAAGAATATCAAACTTCCTCATTCTTGGTCAACATTGACAGATTGTAATTTATCTTAGCATGTTATACATACTTCAATTAAGTATTTTTCCCCCTTTGTCTGTGATCGTCTACAGATAAAACTGGTCTGCTAGTAGCTTAGAGTCCATCTCTGCCTTTGCTCTTTCATTTTTCCTGAACTTCTCATGTGGGATAATTTCTCATATTGCTTTCCCTGATCCTAACTTACTTATTATAATGAAGTGGGATGTAGGAATAGGAATATAGTATACTTATGAATGTACAATAACATATATTGCATTATTGTAAATTAACTTAAATTTACTTAAAAATTATAGTTGAAGAGAGAGTGCCTCATTTGGAAGGGAAGGGGGTCTACAGAATATTTGCTTTTATAAAGGGGGTATTGGGTCTGAAACGATAGCTATGGCCATAAGTTAGCAACGTTTGCTAGGAACTGGGTTGATGTTAACTCTGCTAGTTCTGATCCATAGATCATAGTCCTTGGTAGATCTATGGTCTATCGTAGACTTTGTGTGTTAGGTGCAGCATTTATCACATTTTATGTACCGCATTATATATATGATATTCAGTAGCTTACCCTTCTAAATGAAAAGATAAAAGGACTATAGATGAGTAGATTCTTAGTGAGTTGTTCCCCGCCCTCTCCCATTCCCACTAATTTGGTTAGAGACAGCAAATAAAGATGATTCTTTAAACATGTGGTTGAGGATAGAAACTCAATCCTTAACCATTACAAATTTTAAGGAATGACTTTAAATTAAATTTTAGGCTATCATTAGCAGTGTATCGCTATTCTCAGGTTTCTTTCATAGTCTCTTGTTTCGATGACTTTTTCGTACTTCGGTCTTTCTTAATTTCATTCAGAGGTAGAAAATACGGTAATTTTTAACAACTCCTTGGTAATTCTGCAAATACAAAGGAAGGTTTAAAAAGGCAGATTTGAAAAGAAAAGAATTGATTTGATTCCAAAGCTGGTATGAACATATTTTAATGCAGAGGAAAGATAAGGAGCAAGATGAATCTTAAGGTTATAAGAGGCCCATCAAACTGACCTACATGAGCTCACAGAAGTTACACGTTTCCTAAGGCCAAGGAACTGTTTCATGACCTTGAAGGGTATATTAGTATTTCTATTCAAGTCATTACATTTTCAAACATTGGAACTGCTCAGATTTGGTTCACTGCACAAACCATCACTTAGAATGTTAAACAGCATGACTTTGGTCTCCTGGAGACAGCTCTTCTGTGATTGAGCTCTCGTTTGCACGGCCTGTCTACCTTCCTGTTAATTTTTTTTCTTGTTTTTTTTTCCCCCTTGTCAGCCTACATCGTGAATGCAACTGACAGAACAAACACCAACACCTAACACTGGAAATTCCCTCCTCTGAACTCATTGGAAACACATGCTGAGGTTCTCAATCGGCAAGTTTTATAAAATGTCAGAACGTTTTAGAGTTGGGAGTGATTGTTGGACTCATTATAATCACACAGGGAGCTTCAGAAAATACTAATGCCTCAGCCCCACCTTCAGAAATTCTGAATTAACTTGTCTGGGGAAGACTGCAGGCCCCTATGTTTTTAAAAAGTTTTCCAAGCAATTTTAATGTCCAGCCAATTTGAGAACCACTGGGCTAGTCCCATTCGATCAGATCAAAACAGAAATTCATATAGGATTGGACATAGCAAAGGGCACAAAACTAGACATCAGAATAGCTGAGACTACTAAACACTGACGGCGCCGGTCCTCGCCGCCCCGCAGAGGCCCGCGCGGCCTCCCTCCGCCGCGGGGACCCGGGGTGGCAGCCGCCGCAACCCCCGTCCTTCCCGCGCCCCGCGCCCCGCCGCCGCCGCCGCCGCCGCCGCCGCCGCCGCCGCCGCATTCGCCCGCACTCACCTCAGGGGCGCAACCGGCACAGCCGGCCGTCGGCCTCGTTCCCGCCGAAGCGTCTCGGTGCGGTACTCCCTGCGCGGGCGGGTTCTTCCCCGGCGGTCGCAGGGGGTTCAGGGGTGGGGGGGCGGGGAACGGCCGTCACACGAGCAACGAACCGAAGCGCCGCCTGGTGGCATTTTCCACAGACCGTGGCCACCGCAAGCCGCCTTGGGTCCGCACAGCCCCTGCCGGCCGCAGCTCTTGCTGTCTCGCCGAGCCGACAAGCCTCCGCGGACAGGGGAGGGAGCCGCGGCGCGAGTCGGAGGCCGGGCGGGGGTGTGCGCAGACTCTTTCCTCTGGGGACTGCGCGCATGCGCACCAGCGGGGCGGGACCCGCGGCCCCTGCGTGGGGGCGGGACACGCGGCTGCTGCGTGGGGGCCGGCCCCGCCCAGGGGCGCTGGTCCGGCTCAGCCAATCGCGAGCGCCGGGTACCTCTTGGCGCGGGCGATTTGAATGGTCCGCGGCCGCCTGAGGTGGCGGCAGGTGGGCACGCCGCTGCCCTTTTGGGAGCTTCTCTGAGATCGGGAGGGGAACCCGCCCCTCATCCTTTCGCCGGAGCCCCACCCTCCCCAGGCCGCGGGACTGGCAAAAAAAAAATAATAAAAAAACAAAAAAACACACCTGGGAAAGAAAAACAACACTGACTTCAGGATAACGGTTACGTCTTTGGATGGAAAGAAGGGAATGGGATAAAGGAAAGGTGAAAAAGAAACTTCAAGCATTTGTATATGATCTGATTTCTGAAAAGAAAGATTTTTAAATGCTAACATTTTGCCACAATGCTTCAATGTTTTAAAGAAATAAAATGTTAATATGTAATTTTACTACATAAAACCCCAACATATAGTCATGCATATGCACACAGATATGCATATTTTATACGTAAACATAAAAAACATGATTCAATGAATAAAATGATAGAGATTTTCTTTATCATTGAGCTTTATTCTTTTCCTTAACTTACGGTTATTTCAGGTACTTCAGGGCTCCAGAGCTTGCCAGGAGACGCACATGTCCAAGAAGGCCAGTCCCCAGCAGGGAAGCAGGATGGAGCCCCAGGTGCAGGTAGGTCACGTCACGATGGGGGTACTGGGGATGGTCGAAGGCAGGCAGGGAGGCTCGGGGTCAGGCAACGGGGAGGGAAGCATCGGGGTGTATGTGGGGCACAGGTAGGCCAAGGCAGGATGGAGTGAGGGGCGCTGTGTGGGACCCAAGTAGGAAGGGAGGGGAGGGGTGCTTCAGGAGCCAGGGTCGGGGTATCCCCTCCCCCCCACCTCCTGCCACCTCCCAAAGCAGCAGCTGAGTCCCTCCTGAGCTCCCTGTCGGACAGGCCCAGCTTTGGCATCTGCATCCTTGCCCCAACTTGCTACACGGCTCCCCTCATCTGACGCCCCCGGCCCACTTTTCTTTCCCACCACAGACTGACAGACTGAATGCATCTTTGGACATGTGGCTGGCTCTGGGATGAAATGTTTCCAGGGCACTTCATTGGCACTCTTAACTCGTGACATAACACACTGAATTGTTTTATAAGTACGTTTAGAAATAGCTCATTCACAAGAATATCAAACTTCCTCATTCTTGGTCAACATTGACAGATTGTAATTTATCTTAGCATGTTATACATACTTCAATTAAGTATTTTTCCCCCTTTGTCTGTGATCGTCTACAGATAAAACTGGTCTGCTAGTAGCTTAGAGTCCATCTCTGCCTTTGCTCTTTCATTTTTCCTGAACTTCTCATGTGGGATAATTTCTCATATTGCTTTCCCTGATCCTAACTTACTTATTATAATGAAGTGGGATGTAGGAATAGGAATATAGTATACTTATGAATGTACAATAACATATATTGCATTATTGTAAATTAACTTAAATTTACTTAAAAATTATAGTTGAAGAGAGAGTGCCTCATTTGGAAGGGAAGGGGGTCTACAGAATATTTGCTTTTATAAAGGGGGTATTGGGTCTGAAACGATAGCTATGGCCATAAGTTAGCAACGTTTGCTAGGAACTGGGTTGATGTTAACTCTGCTAGTTCTGATCCATAGATCATAGTCCTTGGTAGATCTATGGTCTATCGTAGACTTTGTGTGTTAGGTGCAGCATTTATCACATTTTATGTACCGCATTATATATATGATATTCAGTAGCTTACCCTTCTAAATGAAAAGATAAAAGGACTATAGATGAGTAGATTCTTAGTGAGTTGTTCCCCGCCCTCTCCCATTCCCACTAATTTGGTTAGAGACAGCAAATAAAGATGATTCTTTAAACATGTGGTTGAGGATAGAAACTCAATCCTTAACCATTACAAATTTTAAGGAATGACTTTAAATTAAATTTTAGGCTATCATTAGCAGTGTATCGCTATTCTCAGGTTTCTTTCATAGTCTCTTGTTTCGATGACTTTTTCGTACTTCGGTCTTTCTTAATTTCATTCAGAGGTAGAAAATACGGTAATTTTTAACAACTCCTTGGTAATTCTGCAAATACAAAGGAAGGTTTAAAAAGGCAGATTTGAAAAGAAAAGAATTGATTTGATTCCAAAGCTGGTATGAACATATTTTAATGCAGAGGAAAGATAAGGAGCAAGATGAATCTTAAGGTTATAAGAGGCCCATCAAACTGACCTACATGAGCTCACAGAAGTTACACGTTTCCTAAGGCCAAGGAACTGTTTCATGACCTTGAAGGGTATATTAGTATTTCTATTCAAGTCATTACATTTTCAAACATTGGAACTGCTCAGATTTGGTTCACTGCACAAACCAATCACTTAGAATGTTAAACAGCATGACTTTGGTCTCCTGGAGACAGCTCTTCTGTGATTGAGCTCTCGTTTGCACGGCCTGTCTACCTTCCCTGTTAATTTTTTTTTCTTGTTTTTTTTTCCCCCTTGTCAGCCTACATCGTGAATGCAACTGACAGAACAAACACCAACACCTAACACTGGAAATTCCCTCCTCTGAACTCATTGGAAACACATGCTGAGGTTCTCAATCGGCAAGTTTTATAAAATGTCAGAACGTTTTAGAGTTGGGAGTGATTGTTGGACTCATTATAATCACACAGGGAGCTTCAGAAAATACTAATGCCTCAGCCCCACCTTCAGAAATTCTGAATTAACTTGTCTGGGGAAGACTGCAGGCCCCTATGTTTTTAAAAAGTTTTCCAAGCAATTTAATGTCCAGCCAATTTGAGAACCACTGGCTAGTCCCATTCGATCAGATCAAAACAGAAATTCATATAGGATTGGACATAGCAAAGGGCACAAAACTAGACATCAGAATAGCTGAGACTACTAAACACTGACGGCGCCGGTCCTCGCCGCCCGCAGAGGCCCGCGCGGCCTCCCTCCGCCGCGGGGACCCGGGGTGGCAGCCGCCGCAACCCCCGTCCTTCCCGCGCCCCGCGCCCCGCCGCCGCCGCCGCCGCCGCCGCCGCCGCCGCCGCCGCCGCATTCGCCCGCACTCACCTCAGGGGCGCAACCGGCACAGCCGGCCGTCGGCCTCGTTCCCGCCGAAGCGTCTCGGTGCGGTACTCCCTGCGCGGGCGGGTTCTTCCCCGGCGGTCGCAGGGGGTTCAGGGGTGGGGGGGCGGGGAACGGCCGTCACACGAGCAACGAACCGAAGCGCCGCCTGGTGGCATTTTCCACAGACCGTGGCCACCGCAGCCGCCTTGGGTCCGCACAGCCCCCTGCCGGCCGCAGCTCTTGCTGTCTCGCCGAGCCGACAAGCCTCCGCGGACAGGGGAGGGAGCCGCGGCGCGAGTCGGAGGCCGGGCGGGGGTGTGCGCAGACTCTTTCCTCTGGGGACTGCGCGCATGCGCACCAGCGGGGCGGGACCCGCGGCCCCTGCGTGGGGGCGGGACACGCGGCTGCTGCGTGGGGGCCGGCCCCGCCCAGGGGCGCTGGTCCGGCTCAGCCAATCGCGAGCGCCGGGTACCTCTTGGCGCGGGCGATTTGAATGGTCCGCGGCCGCCTGAGGTGGCGGCACGTGGGCACGCCGCTGCCCTTTTGGGAGCTTCTCTGAGATCGGGAGGGGAACCCGCCCCTCATCCTTTCGCCGGAGCCCCACCCTCCCAGGCCGCGGGACTGGCAAAAAAAAAAATAATAAAAAAACAAAAAAACACACCTGGAAAGAAAAACAACACTGACTTCAGGATAACGGTTACGTCTTTGGATGGAAAGAAGGGAATGGGATAAAGGAAAGGTGAAAAAGAAACTTCAAGCATTTGTATATGATCTGATTTCTGAAAAGAAAGATTTTTAAATGCTAACATTTTGCCACAATGCTTCAATGTTTTAAAGAAATAAAATGTTAATATGTAATTTTACTACATAAAACCCCAACATATAGTCATGCATATGCACACAGATATGCATATTTTATACGTAAACATAAAAAACATGATTCAATGAATAAAATGATAGAGATTTTCTTTATCATTGAGCTTTATTCTTTTCCTTAACTTACGGTTATTTCAGGTACTTCAGGGCTCCAGAGCTTGCCAGGAGACGCACATGTCCAAGAAGGCCAGTCCCCAGCAGGGAAGCAGGATGGAGCCCCAGGTGCAGGTAGGTCACGGCACGATGGGGGTACTGGGGGTGGTCGAAGGCAGGCAGGGAGGCTCGGGGTCAGGCAACGGGGAGGGAAGCATCGGGGTGTATGTGGGGCACAGGTAGGCCAAGGCAGGATGGAGTGAGGGGCGCTGTGTGGGACCCAAGTAGGAAGGGAGGGGAGGGGTGCTTCAGGAGCCAGGGTCGGGGTATCCCCTCCCCCCCACCTCCTGCCACCTCCCAAAGCAGCAGCTGAGTCCCTCCTGAGCTCCCTGTCGGACAGGCCCAGCTTTGGCATCTGCATCCTTGCCCCAACTTGCTACACGGCTCCCCTCATCTGACGCCCCCGGCCCACTTTTCTTTCCCACCACAGACTGACAGACTGAATGCATCTTTGGACATGTGGCTGGCTCTGGGATGAAATGTTTCCAGGGCACTTCATTGGCACTCTTAACTACGCAGCGCTCGACTGTAATCCTTTTATAAGTACGTTTAGAAATAGCTCATTCACAAGAATATCAAACTTCCTCATTCTTGGTCAACATTGACAGATTGTAATTTATCTTAGCATGTTATACATACTTCAATTAAGTATTTTTCCACCTTTGTCTGTGATCGTCTACAGATAAAACTGGTCTGCTAGTAGCTTAGAGTCCATCTCTGCCTTTGCTCTTTCATTTTTCCTGAACTTCTCATGTGGGATAATTTCTCATATTGCTTTCCCTGATCCTAACTTACTTATTATAATGAAGTGGGATGTAGGAATAGGAATATAGTATACTTATGAATGTACAATAACATATATTGCATTATTGTAAATTAACTTAAATTTACTTAAAAATTATAGTTGAAGAGAGAGTGCCTCATTTGGAAGGGAAGGGGGTCTACAGAATATTTGCTTTTATAAAGGGGGTATTGGGTCTGAAACGATAGCTATGGCCATAAGTTAGCAACGTTTGCTAGGAACTGGGTTGATGTTAACTCTGCTAGTTCTGATCCATAGATCATAGTCCTTGGTAGATCTATGGTCTATCGTAGACTTTGTGTGTTAGGTGCAGCATTTATCACATTTTATGTACCGCATTATATATATGATATTCAGTAGCTTACCCTTCTAAATGAAAAGATAAAAGGACTATAGATGAGTAGATTCTTAGTGAGTTGTTCCCCGCCCTCTCCCATTCCCACTAATTTGGTTAGAGACAGCAAATAAAGATGATTCTTTAAACATGTGGTTGAGGATAGAAACTCAATCCTTAACCATTACAAATTTTAAGGAATGACTTTAAATTAAATTTTAGGCTATCATTAGCAGTGTATCGCTATTCTCAGGTTTCTTTCATAGTCTCTTGTTTCGATGACTTTTTCGTACTTCGGTCTTTTCTTAATTTCATTCAGAGGTAGAAAATACGGTAATTTTTAACAACTCCTTGGTAATTCTGCAAATACAAAGGAAGGTTTAAAAAGGCAGATTTGAAAAGAAAAGAATTGATTTGATTCCAAAGCTGGTATGAACATATTTTAACGCAGAGGAAAGATAAGGAGCAAGATGAATCTTAAGGTTATAAGAGGCCCATCAAACTGACCTACATGAGCTCACAGAAGTTACACGTTTCCTAAGGCCAAGGAACTGTTTCATGACCTTGAAGGGTATATTAGTATTTCTATTCAAGTCATTACATTTTCAAACATTGGAACTGCTCAGATTTGGTTCACTGCACAAACCAATCACTTAGAATGTTAAACAGCATGACTTTGGTCTCCTGGAGACAGCTCTTCTGTGATTGAGCTCTCGTTTGCACGGCCTGTCTACCTTCCCTGTTAATTTTTTTTTTCTTGTTTTTTTTTCCCCCTTGTCAGCCTACATCGTGAATGCAACTGACAGAACAAACACCAACACCTAACACTGGAAATTCCCTCCTCTGAACTCATTGGAAACACATGCTGAGGTTCTCAATCGGCAAGTTTTATAAAATGTCAGAACGTTTTAGAGTTGGGAGTGATTGTTGGACTCATTATAATCACACAGGGAGCTTCAGAAAATACTAATGCCTCAGCCCCACCTTCAGAAATTCTGAATTAACTTGTCTGGGGAAGACTGCAGGCCCCTATGTTTTTAAAAAGTTTTCCAAGCAATTTTAATGTCCAGCCAATTTGAGAACCACTGGGCTAGTCCCATTCGATCAGATCAAAACAGAAATTCATATAGGATTGGACATAGCAAAGGGCACAAAACTAGACATCAGAATAGCTGAGACTACTAAACACTGACGGCGCCGGTCCTCGCCGCCCCGCAGAGGCCCGCGCGGCCTCCCTCCGCCGCGGGGACCCGGGGTGGCAGCCGCCGCAACCCCCGTCCTTCCCGCGCCTCGCGCCCCGCCGCCGCCGCCGCCGCCGCCGCCGCCGCCGCCGCCGCATTCGCCCGCACTCACCTCAGGGGCGCAACCGGCACAGCCGGCCGTCGGCCTCGTTCCCGCCGAAGCGTCTCGGTGCGGTACTCCCTGCGCGGGCGGGTTCTTCCCCGGCGGTCGCAGGGGGTTCAGGGGTGGGGGGGCGGGGAACGGCCGTCACACGAGCAACGAACCGAAGCGCCGCCTGGTGGCATTTTCCACAGACCGTGGCCACCGCAGCCGCCTTGGGTCCGCACAGCCCCCTGCCGGCCGCAGCTCTTGCTGTCTCGCCGAGCCGACAAGCCTCCGCGGACAGGGGAGGGAGCCGCGGCGCGAGTCGGAGGCCGGGCGGGGGTGTGCGCAGACTCTTTCCTCTGGGGACTGCGCGCATGCGCACCAGCGGGGCGGGACCCGCGGCCCCTGCGTGGGGGCGGGACACGCGGCTGCTGCGTGGGGGCCGGCCCCGCCCAGGGGCGCTGGTCCGGCTCAGCCAATCGCGAGCGCCGGGTACCTCTTGGCGCGGGCGATTTGAATGGTCCGCGGCCGCCTGAGGTGGCGGCAGGTGGGCACGCCGCTGCCCTTTTGGGAGCTTCTCTGAGATCGGGAGGGGAACCCGCCCCTCATCCTTTCGCCGGAGCCCCACCCTCCCCAGGCCGCGGGACTGGCAAAAAAAAAAATAATAAAAAAACAAAAAAACACACCTGGGAAAGAAAAACAACACTGACTTCAGGATAACGGTTACGTCTTTGGATGGAAAGAAGGGAATGGGATAAAGGAAAGGTGAAAAAGAAACTTCAAGCATTTGTATATGATCTGATTTCTGAAAAGAAAGATTTTTAAATGCTAACATTTTGCCACAATGCTTCAATGTTTTAAAGAAATAAAATGTTAATATGTAATTTTACTACATAAAACCCCAACATATAGTCATGCATATGCACACAGATATGCATATTTTATACGTAAACATAAAAAACATGATTCAATGAATAAAATGATAGAGATTTTCTTTATCATTGAGCTTTATTCTTTTCCTTAACTTACGGTTATTTCAGGTACTTCAGGGCTCCAGAGCTTGCCAGGAGACGCACATGTCCAAGAAGGCCAGTCCCCAGCAGGGAAGCAGGATGGAGCCCCAGGTGCAGGTAGGTCACGTCACGATGGGGGTACTGGGGATGGTCGAAGGCAGGCAGGGAGGCTCGGGGTCAGGCAACGGGGAGGGAAGCATCGGGGTGTATGTGGGGCACAGGTAGGCCAAGGCAGGATGGAGTGAGGGGCGCTGTGTGGGACCCAAGTAGGAAGGGAGGGGAGGGGTGCTTCAGGAGCCAGGGTCGGGGTATCCCCTCCCCCCCACCTCCTGCCACCTCCCAAAGCAGCAGCTGAGTCCCTCCTGAGCTCCCTGTCGGACAGGCCCAGCTTTGGCATCTGCATCCTTGCCCCAACTTGCTACACGGCTCCCCTCATCTGACGCCCCCGGCCCACTTTTCTTTCCCACCACAGACTGACAGACTGAATGCATCTTTGGACATGTGGCTGGCTCTGGGATGAAATGTTTCCAGGGCACTTCATTGGCACTCTTAACTCGTGACATAACACACTGAATCGTTTTATAAGTACGTTTAGAAATAGCTCATTCACAAGAATATCAAACTTCCTCATTCTTGGTCAACATTGACAGATTGTAATTTATCTTAGCATGTTATACATACTTCAATTAAGTATTTTTCCCCCTTTGTCTGTGATCGTCTACAGATAAAACTGGTCTGCTAGTAGCTTAGAGTCCATCTCTGCCTTTGCTCTTTCATTTTTCCTGAACTTCTCATGTGGGATAATTTCTCATATTGCTTTCCCTGATCCTAACTTACTTATTATAATGAAGTGGGATGTAGGAATAGGAATATAGTATACTTATGAATGTACAATAACATATATTGCATTATTGTAAATTAACTTAAATTTACTTAAAAATTATAGTTGAAGAGAGAGTGCCTCATTTGGAAGGGAAGGGGGTCTACAGAATATTTGCTTTTATAAAGGGGGTATTGGGTCTGAAACGATAGCTATGGCCATAAGTTAGCAACGTTTGCTAGGAACTGGGTTGATGTTAACTCTGCTAGTTCTGATCCATAGATCATAGTCCTTGGTAGATCTATGGTCTATCGTAGACTTTGTGTGTTAGGTGCAGCATTTATCACATTTTATGTACCGCATTATATATATGATATTCAGTAGCTTACCCTTCTAAATGAAAAGATAAAAGGACTATAGATGAGTAGATTCTTAGTGAGTTGTTCCCCGCCCTCTCCCATTCCCACTAATTTGGTTAGAGACAGCAAATAAAGATGATTCTTTAAACATGTGGTTGAGGATAGAAACTCAATCCTTAACCATTACAAATTTTAAGGAATGACTTTAAATTAAATTTTAGGCTATCATTAGCAGTGTATCGCTATTCTCAGGTTTCTTTCATAGTCTCTTGTTTCGATGACTTTTTCGTACTTCGGTCTTTTCTTAATTTCATTCAGAGGTAGAAAATACGGTAATTTTTAACAACTCCTTGGTAATTCTGCAAATACAAAGGAAGGTTTAAAAAGGCAGATTTGAAAAGAAAAGAATTGATTTGATTCCAAAGCTGGTATGAACATATTTTAATGCAGAGGAAAGATAAGGAGCAAGATGAATCTTAAGGTTATAAGAGGCCCATCAAACTGACCTACATGAGCTCACAGAAGTTACACGTTTCCTAAGGCCAAGGAACTGTTTCATGACCTTGAAGGGTATATTAGTATTTCTATTCAAGTCATTACATTTTCAAACATTGGAACTGCTCAGATTTGGTTCACTGCACAAACCAATCACTTAGAATGTTAAACAGCATGACTTTGGTCTCCTGGAGACAGCTCTTCTGTGATTGAGCTCTCGTTTGCACGGCCTGTCTACCTTCCCTGTTAATTTTTTTTTTCTTGTTTTTTTTTCCCCCTTGTCAGCCTACATCGTGAATGCAACTGACAGAACAAACACCAACACCTAACACTGGAAATTCCCTCCTCTGAACTCATTGGAAACACATGCTGAGGTTCTCAATCGGCAAGTTTTATAAAATGTCAGAACGTTTTAGAGTTGGGAGTGATTGTTGGACTCATTATAATCACACAGGGAGCTTCAGAAAATACTAATGCCTCAGCCCCACCTTCAGAAATTCTGAATTAACTTGTCTGGGGAAGACTGCAGGCCCCTATGTTTTTAAAAAGTTTTCCAAGCAATTTTAATGTCCAGCCAATTTGAGAACCACTGGGCTAGTCCCATTCGATCAGATCAAAACAGAAATTCATATAGGATTGGACATAGCAAAGGGCACAAAACTAGACATCAGAATAGCTGAGACTACTAAACACTGACGGCGCCGGTCCTCGCCGCCCCGCAGAGGCCCGCGCGGCCTCCCTCCGCCGCGGGGACCCGGGGTGGCAGCCGCCGCAACCCCCGTCCTTCCCGCGCCCCGCGCCCCGCCGCCGCCGCCGCCGCCGCCGCCGCCGCCGCCGCATTCGCCCGCACTCACCTCAGGGGCGCAACCGGCACAGCCGGCCGTCGGCCTCGTTCCCGCCGAAGCGTCTCGGTGCGGTACTCCCTGCGCGGGCGGGTTCTTCCCCGGCGGTCGCAGGGGGTTCAGGGGTGGGGGGGCGGGGAACGGCCGTCACACGAGCAACGAACCGAAGCGCCGCCTGGTGGCATTTTCCACAGACCGTGGCCACCGCAGCCGCCTTGGGTCCGCACAGCCCCCTGCCGGCCGCAGCTCTTGCTGTCTCGCCGAGCCGACAAGCCTCCGCGGACAGGGGAGGGAGCCGCGGCGCGAGTCGGAGGCCGGGCGGGGGTGTGCGCAGACTCTTTCCTCTGGGGACTGCGCGCATGCGCACCAGCGGGGCGGGACCCGCGGCCCCTGCGTGGGGGCGGGACACGCGGCTGCTGCGTGGGGGCCGGCCCCGCCCAGGGGCGCTGGTCCGGCTCAGCCAATCGCGAGCGCCGGGTACCTCTTGGCGCGGGCGATTTGAATGGTCCGCGGCCGCCTGAGGTGGCGGCAGGTGGGCACGCCGCTGCCCTTTTGGGAGCTTCTCTGAGATCGGGAGGGGAACCCGCCCCTCATCCTTTCGCCGGAGCCCCACCCTCCCCAGGCCGCGGGACTGGCAAAAAAAAAAATAATAAAAAAACAAAAAAACACACCTGGGAAAGAAAAACAACACTGACTTCAGGATAACGGTTACGTCTTTGGATGGAAAGAAGGGAATGGGATAAAGGAAAGGTGAAAAAGAAACTTCAAGCATTTGTATATGATCTGATTTCTGAAAAGAAAGATTTTTAAATGCTAACATTTTGCCACAATGCTTCAATGTTTTAAAGAAATAAAATGTTAATATGTAATTTTACTACATAAAACCCCAACATATAGTCATGCATATGCACACAGATATGCATATTTTATACGTAAACATAAAAAACATGATTCAATGAATAAAATGATAGAGATTTTCTTTATCATTGAGCTTTATTCTTTTCCTTAACTTACGGTTATTTCAGGTACTTCAGGGCTCCAGAGCTTGCCAGGAGACGCACATGTCCAAGAAGGCCAGTCCCCAGCAGGGAAGCAGGATGGAGCCCCAGGTGCAGGTAGGTCACGGCACGATGGGGGTACTGGGGATGGTCGAAGGCAGGCAGGGAGGCTCGGGGTCAGGCAACGGGGAGGGAAGCATCGGGGTGTATGTGGGGCACAGGTAGGCCAAGGCAGGATGGAGTGAGGGGCGCTGTGTGGGACCCAAGTAGGAAGGGAGGGGAGGGGTGCTTCAGGAGCCAGGGTCGGGGTATCCCCTCCCCCCCACCTCCTGCCACCTCCCAAAGCAGCAGCTGAGTCCCTCCTGAGCTCCCTGTCGGACAGGCCCAGCTTTGGCATCTGCATCCTTGCCCCAACTTGCTACACGGCTCCCCTCATCTGACGCCCCCGGCCCACTTTTCTTTCCCACCACAGACTGACAGACTGAATGCATCTTTGGACATGTGGCTGGCTCTGGGATGAAATGTTTCCAGGGCACTTCATTGGCACTCTTAACTCGTGACATAACACACTGAATCCTTTTATAAGTACGTTTAGAAATAGCTCATTCACAAGAATATCAAACTTCCTCATTCTTGGTCAACATTGACAGATTGTAATTTATCTTAGCATGTTATACATACTTCAATTAAGTATTTTTCCACCTTTGTCTGTGATCGTCTACAGATAAAACTGGTCTGCTAGTAGCTTAGAGTCCATCTCTGCCTTTGCTCTTTCATTTTTCCTGAACTTCTCATGTGGGATAATTTCTCATATTGCTTTCCCTGATCCTAACTTACTTATTATAATGAAGTGGGATGTAGGAATAGGAATATAGTATACTTATGAATGTACAATAACATATATTGCATTATTGTAAATTAACTTAAATTTACTTAAAAATTATAGTTGAAGAGAGAGTGCCTCATTTGGAAGGGAAGGGGGTCTACAGAATATTTGCTTTTATAAAGGGGGTATTGGGTCTGAAACGATAGCTATGGCCATAAGTTAGCAACGTTTGCTAGGAACTGGGTTGATGTTAACTCTGCTAGTTCTGATCCATAGATCATAGTCCTTGGTAGATCTATGGTCTATCGTAGACTTTGTGTGTTAGGTGCAGCATTTATCACATTTTATGTACCGCATTATATATATGATATTCAGTAGCTTACCCTTCTAAATGAAAAGATAAAAGGACTATAGATGAGTAGATTCTTAGTGAGTTGTTCCCCGCCCTCTCCCATTCCCACTAATTTGGTTAGAGACAGCAAATAAAGATGATTCTTTAAACATGTGGTTGAGGATAGAAACTCAATCCTTAACCATTACAAATTTTAAGGAATGACTTTAAATTAAATTTTAGGCTATCATTAGCAGTGTATCGCTATTCTCAGGTTTCTTTCATAGTCTCTTGTTTCGATGACTTTTTCGTACTTCGGTCTTTTCTTAATTTCATTCAGAGGTAGAAAATACGGTAATTTTTAACAACTCCTTGGTAATTCTGCAAATACAAAGGAAGGTTTAAAAAGGCAGATTTGAAAAGAAAAGAATTGATTTGATTCCAAAGCTGGTATGAACATATTTTAATGCAGAGGAAAGATAAGGAGCAAGATGAATCTTAAGGTTATAAGAGGCCCATCAAACTGACCTACATGAGCTCACAGAAGTTACACGTTTCCTAAGGCCAAGGAACTGTTTCATGACCTTGAAGGGTATATTAGTATTTCTATTCAAGTCATTACATTTTCAAACATTGGAACTGCTCAGATTTGGTTCACTGCACAAACCAATCACTTAGAATGTTAAACAGCATGACTTTGGTCTCCTGGAGACAGCTCTTCTGTGATTGAGCTCTCGTTTGCACGGCCTGTCTACCTTCCCTGTTAATTTTTTTTTCTTGTTTTTTTTTCCCCCTTGTCAGCCTACATCGTGAATGCAACTGACAGAACAAACACCAACACCTAACACTGGAAATTCCCTCCTCTGAACTCATTGGAAACACATGCTGAGGTTCTCAATCGGCAAGTTTTATAAAATGTCAGAACGTTTTAGAGTTGGGAGTGATTGTTGGACTCATTATAATCACACAGGGAGCTTCAGAAAATACTAATGCCTCAGCCCCACCTTCAGAAATTCTGAATTAACTTGTCTGGGGAAGACTGCAGGCCCCTATGTTTTTAAAAAGTTTTCCAAGCAATTTTAATGTCCAGCCAATTTGAGAACCACTGGGCTAGTCCCATTCGATCAGATCAAAACAGAAATTCATATAGGATTGGACATAGCAAAGGGCACAAAACTAGACATCAGAATAGCTGAGACTACTAAACACTGACGGCGCCGGTCCTCGCCGCCCCGCAGAGGCCCGCGCGGCCTCCCTCCGCCGCGGGGACCCGGGGTGGCAGCCGCCGCAACCCCCGTCCTTCCCGCGCCCCGCGCCCCGCCGCCGCCGCCGCCGCCGCCGCCGCCGCCGCCGCATTCGCCCGCACTCACCTCAGGGGCGCAACCGGCACAGCCGGCCGTCGGCCTCGTTCCCGCCGAAGCGTCTCGGTGCGGTACTCCCTGCGCGGGCGGGTTCTTCCCCGGCGGTCGCAGGGGGTTCAGGGGTGGGGGGGCGGGGAACGGCCGTCACACGAGCAACGAACCGAAGCGCCGCCTGGTGGCATTTTCCACAGACCGTGGCCACCGCAGCCGCCTTGGGTCCGCACAGCCCCCTGCCGGCCGCAGCTCTTGCTGTCTCGCCGAGCCGACAAGCCTCCGCGGACAGGGGAGGGAGCCGCGGCGCGAGTCGGAGGCCGGGCGGGGGTGTGCGCAGACTCTTTCCTCTGGGGACTGCGCGCATGCGCACCAGCGGGGCGGGACCCGCGGCCCCTGCGTGGGGGCGGGACACGCGGCTGCTGCGTGGGGGCCGGCCCCGCCCAGGGGCGCTGGTCCGGCTCAGCCAATCGCGAGCGCCGGGTACCTCTTGGCGCGGGCGATTTGAATGGTCCGCGGCCGCCTGAGGTGGCGGCACGTGGGCACGCCGCTGCCCTTTTGGGAGCTTCTCTGAGATCGGGAGGGGAACCCGCCCCTCATCCTTTCGCCGGAGCCCCACCCTCCCCAGGCCGCGGGACTGGCAAAAAAAAAAATAATAAAAAAACAAAAAAACACACCTGGGAAAGAAAAACAACACTGACTTCAGGATAACGGTTACGTCTTTGGATGGAAAGAAGGGAATGGGATAAAGGAAAGGTGAAAAAGAAACTTCAAGCATTTGTATATGATCTGATTTCTGAAAAGAAAGATTTTTAAATGCTAACATTTTGCCACAATGCTTCAATGTTTTAAAGAAATAAAATGTTAATATGTAATTTTACTACATAAAACCCCAACATATAGTCATGCATATGCACACAGATATGCATATTTTATACGTAAACATAAAAAACATGATTCAATGAATAAAATGATAGAGATTTTCTTTATCATTGAGCTTTATTCTTTTCCTTAACTTACGGTTATTTCAGGTACTTCAGGGCTCCAGAGCTTGCCAGGAGACGCACATGTCCAAGAAGGCCAGTCCCCAGCAGGGAAGCAGGATGGAGCCCCAGGTGCAGGTAGGTCACGGCACGATGGGGGTACTGGGGATGGTCGAAGGCAGGCAGGGAGGCTCGGGGTCAGGCAACGGGGAGGGAAGCATCGGGGTGTATGTGGGGCACAGGTAGGCCAAGGCAGGATGGAGTGAGGGGCGCTGTGTGGGACCCAAGTAGGAAGGGAGGGGAGGGGTGCTTCAGGAGCCAGGGTCGGGGTATCCCCTCCCCCCCACCTCCTGCCACCTCCCAAAGCAGCAGCTGAGTCCCTCCTGAGCTCCCTGTCGGACAGGCCCAGCTTTGGCATCTGCATCCTTGCCCCAACTTGCTACACGGCTCCCCTCATCTGACGCCCCCGGCCCACTTTTCTTTCCCACCACAGACTGACAGACTGAATGCATCTTTGGACATGTGGCTGGCTCTGGGATGAAATGTTTCCAGGGCACTTCATTGGCACTCTTAACTCGTGACATAACACACTGAATCCTTTTATAAGTACGTTTAGAAATAGCTCATTCACAAGAATATCAAACTTCCTCATTCTTGGTCAACATTGACAGATTGTAATTTATCTTAGCATGTTATACATACTTCAATTAAGTATTTTTCCACCTTTGTCTGTGATCGTCTACAGATAAAACTGGTCTGCTAGTAGCTTAGAGTCCATCTCTGCCTTTGCTCTTTCATTTTTCCTGAACTTCTCATGTGGGATAATTTCTCATATTGCTTTCCCTGATCCTAACTTACTTATTATAATGAAGTGGGATGTAGGAATAGGAATATAGTATACTTATGAATGTACAATAACATATATTGCATTATTGTAAATTAACTTAAATTTACTTAAAAATTATAGTTGAAGAGAGAGTGCCTCATTTGGAAGGGAAGGGGGTCTACAGAATATTTGCTTTTATAAAGGGGGTATTGGGTCTGAAACGATAGCTATGGCCATAAGTTAGCAACGTTTGCTAGGAACTGGGTTGATGTTAACTCTGCTAGTTCTGATCCATAGATCATAGTCCTTGGTAGATCTATGGTCTATCGTAGACTTTGTGTGTTAGGTGCAGCATTTATCACATTTTATGTACCGCATTATATATATGATATTCAGTAGCTTACCCTTCTAAATGAAAAGATAAAAGGACTATAGATGAGTAGATTCTTAGTGAGTTGTTCCCCGCCCTCTCCCATTCCCACTAATTTGGTTAGAGACAGCAAATAAAGATGATTCTTTAAACATGTGGTTGAGGATAGAAACTCAATCCTTAACCATTACAAATTTTAAGGAATGACTTTAAATTAAATTTTAGGCTATCATTAGCAGTGTATCGCTATTCTCAGGTTTCTTTCATAGTCTCTTGTTTCGATGACTTTTTCGTACTTCGGTCTTTTCTTAATTTCATTCAGAGGTAGAAAATACGGTAATTTTTAACAACTCCTTGGTAATTCTGCAAATACAAAGGAAGGTTTAAAAAGGCAGATTTGAAAAGAAAAGAATTGATTTGATTCCAAAGCTGGTATGAACATATTTTAACGCAGAGGAAAGATAAGGAGCAAGATGAATCTTAAGGTTATAAGAGGCCCATCAAACTGACCTACATGAGCTCACAGAAGTTACACGTTTCCTAAGGCCAAGGAACTGTTTCATGACCTTGAAGGGTATATTAGTATTTCTATTCAAGTCATTACATTTTCAAACATTGGAACTGCTCAGATTTGGTTCACTGCACAAACCAATCACTTAGAATGTTAAACAGCATGACTTTGGTCTCCTGGAGACAGCTCTTCTGTGATTGAGCTCTCGTTTGCACGGCCTGTCTACCTTCCCTGTTAATTTTTTTTTTCTTGTTTTTTTTTCCCCCTTGTCAGCCTACATCGTGAATGCAACTGACAGAACAAACACCAACACCTAACACTGGAAATTCCCTCCTCTGAACTCATTGGAAACACATGCTGAGGTTCTCAATCGGCAAGTTTTATAAAATGTCAGAACGTTTTAGAGTTGGGAGTGATTGTTGGACTCATTATAATCACACAGGGAGCTTCAGAAAATACTAATGCCTCAGCCCCACCTTCAGAAATTCTGAATTAACTTGTCTGGGGAAGACTGCAGGCCCCTATGTTTTTAAAAAGTTTTCCAAGCAATTTTAATGTCCAGCCAATTTGAGAACCACTGGGCTAGTCCCATTCGATCAGATCAAAACAGAAATTCATATAGGATTGGACATAGCAAAGGGCACAAAACTAGACATCAGAATAGCTGAGACTACTAAACACTGACGGCGCCGGTCCTCGCCGCCCCGCAGAGGCCCGCGCGGCCTCCCTCCGCCGCGGGGACCCGGGGTGGCAGCCGCCGCAACCCCCGTCCTTCCCGCGCCTCGCGCCCCGCCGCCGCCGCCGCCGCCGCCGCCGCCGCCGCCGCCGCATTCGCCCGCACTCACCTCAGGGGCGCAACCGGCACAGCCGGCCGTCGGCCTCGTTCCCGCCGAAGCGTCTCGGTGCGGTACTCCCTGCGCGGGCGGGTTCTTCCCCGGCGGTCGCAGGGGGTTCAGGGGTGGGGGGGGCGGGGAACGGCCGTCACACGAGCAACGAACCGAAGCGCCGCCTGGTGGCATTTTCCACAGACCGTGGCCACCGCAGCCGCCTTGGGTCCGCACAGCCCCCTGCCGGCCGCAGCTCTTGCTGTCTCGCCGAGCCGACAAGCCTCCGCGGACAGGGGAGGGAGCCGCGGCGCGAGTCGGAGGCCGGGCGGGGGTGTGCGCAGACTCTTTCCTCTGGGGACTGCGCGCATGCGCACCAGCGGGGCGGGACCCGCGGCCCCTGCGTGGGGGCGGGACACGCGGCTGCTGCGTGGGGGCCGGCCCCGCCCAGGGGCGCTGGTCCGGCTCAGCCAATCGCGAGCGCCGGGTACCTCTTGGCGCGGGCGATTTGAATGGTCCGCGGCCGCCTGAGGTGGCGGCAGGTGGGCACGCCGCTGCCCTTTTGGGAGCTTCTCTGAGATCGGGAGGGGAACCCGCCCCTCATCCTTTCGCCGGAGCCCCACCCTCCCCAGGCCGCGGGACTGGCAAAAAAAAAAATAATAAAAAAACAAAAAAACACACCTGGGAAAGAAAAACAACACTGACTTCAGGATAACGGTTACGTCTTTGGATGGAAAGAAGGGAATGGGATAAAGGAAAGGTGAAAAAGAAACTTCAAGCATTTGTATATGATCTGATTTCTGAAAAGAAAGATTTTTAAATGCTAACATTTTGCCACAATGCTTCAATGTTTTAAAGAAATAAAATGTTAATATGTAATTTTACTACATAAAACCCCAACATATAGTCATGCATATGCACACAGATATGCATATTTTATACGTAAACATAAAAAACATGATTCAATGAATAAAATGATAGAGATTTTCTTTATCATTGAGCTTTATTCTTTTCCTTAACTTACGGTTATTTCAGGTACTTCAGGGCTCCAGAGCTTGCCAGGAGACGCACATGTCCAAGAAGGCCAGTCCCCAGCAGGGAAGCAGGATGGAGCCCCAGGTGCAGGTAGGTCACGTCACGATGGGGGTACTGGGGATGGTCGAAGGCAGGCAGGGAGGCTCGGGGTCAGGCAACGGGGAGGGAAGCATCGGGGTGTATGTGGGGCACAGGTAGGCCAAGGCAGGATGGAGTGAGGGGCGCTGTGTGGGACCCAAGTAGGAAGGGAGGGGAGGGGTACTTCAGGAGCCAGGGTCGGGGTATCCCCTCCCCCCCACCTCCTGCCACCTCCCAAAGCAGCAGCTGAGTCCCTCCTGAGCTCCCTGTCGGACAGGCCCAGCTTTGGCATCTGCATCCTTGCCCCAACTTGCTACACGGCTCCCCTCATCTGACGCCCCCGGCCCACTTTTCTTTCCCACCACAGACTGACAGACTGAATGCATCTTTGGACATGTGGCTGGCTCTGGGATGAAATGTTTCCAGGGCACTTCATTGGCACTCTTAACTCGTGACATAACACACTGAATCCTTTTATAAGTACGTTTAGAAATAGCTCATTCACAAGAATATCAAACTTCCTCATTCTTGGTCAACATTGACAGATTGTAATTTATCTTAGCATGTTATACATACTTCAATTAAGTATTTTTCCACCTTTGTCTGTGATCGTCTACAGATAAAACTGGTCTGCTAGTAGCTTAGAGTCCATCTCTGCCTTTGCTCTTTCATTTTTCCTGAACTTCTCATGTGGGATAATTTCTCATATTGCTTTCCCTGATCCTAACTTACTTATTATAATGAAGTGGGATGTAGGAATAGGAATATAGTATACTTATGAATGTACAATAACATATATTGCATTATTGTAAATTAACTTAAATTTACTTAAAAATTATAGTTGAAGAGAGAGTGCCTCATTTGGAAGGGAAGGGGGTCTACAGAATATTTGCTTTTATAAAGGGGGTATTGGGTCTGAAACGATAGCTATGGCCATAAGTTAGCAACGTTTGCTAGGAACTGGGTTGATGTTAACTCTGCTAGTTCTGATCCATAGATCATAGTCCTTGGTAGATCTATGGTCTATCGTAGACTTTGTGTGTTAGGTGCAGCATTTATCACATTTTATGTACCGCATTATATATATGATATTCAGTAGCTTACCCTTCTAAATGAAAAGATAAAAGGACTATAGATGAGTAGATTCTTAGTGAGTTGTTCCCCGCCCTCTCCCATTCCCACTAATTTGGTTAGAGACAGCAAATAAAGATGATTCTTTAAACATGTGGTTGAGGATAGAAACTCAATCCTTAACCATTACAAATTTTAAGGAATGACTTTAAATTAAATTTTAGGCTATCATTAGCAGTGTATCGCTATTCTCAGGTTTCTTTCATAGTCTCTTGTTTCGATGACTTTTTCGTACTTCGGTCTTTTCTTAATTTCATTCAGAGGTAGAAAATACGGTAATTTTTAACAACTCCTTGGTAATTCTGCAAATACAAAGGAAGGTTTAAAAAGGCAGATTTGAAAAGAAAAGAATTGATTTGATTCCAAAGCTGGTATGAACATATTTTAATGCAGAGGAAAGATAAGGAGCAAGATGAATCTTAAGGTTATAAGAGGCCCATCAAACTGACCTACATGAGCTCACAGAAGTTACACGTTTCCTAAGGCCAAGGAACTGTTTCATGACCTTGAAGGGTATATTAGTATTTCTATTCAAGTCATTACATTTTCAAACATTGGAACTGCTCAGATTTGGTTCACTGCACAAACCAATCACTTAGAATGTTAAACAGCATGACTTTGGTCTCCTGGAGACAGCTCTTCTGTGATTGAGCTCTCGTTTGCACGGCCTGTCTACCTTCCCTGTTAATTTTTTTTTCTTGTTTTTTTTCCCCCTTGTCAGCCTACATCGTGAATGCAACTGACAGAACAAACACCAACACCTAACACTGGAAATTCCCTCCTCTGAACTCATTGGAAACACATGCTGAGGTTCTCAATCGGCAAGTTTTATAAAATGTCAGAACGTTTTAGAGTTGGGAGTGATTGTTGGACTCATTATAATCACACAGGGAGCTTCAGAAAATACTAATGCCTCAGCCCCACCTTCAGAAATTCTGAATTAACTTGTCTGGGGAAGACTGCAGGCCCCTATGTTTTTAAAAAGTTTTCCAAGCAATTTTAATGTCCAGCCAATTTGAGAACCACTGGGCTAGTCCCATTCGATCAGATCAAAACAGAAATTCATATAGGATTGGACATAGCAAAGGGCACAAAACTAGACATCAGAATAGCTGAGACTACTAAACACTGACGGCGCCGGTCCTCGCCGCCCCGCAGAGGCCCGCGCGGCCTCCCTCCGCCGCGGGGACCCGGGGTGGCAGCCGCCGCAACCCCCGTCCTTCCCGCGCCCCGCGCCCCGCCGCCGCCGCCGCCGCCGCCGCCGCCGCCGCCGCCGCCGCATTCGCCCGCACTCACCTCAGGGGCGCAACCGGCACAGCCGGCCGTCGGCCTCGTTCCCGCCGAAGCGTCTCGGTGCGGTACTCCCTGCGCGGGCGGGTTCTTCCCCGGCGGTCGCAGGGGGTTCAGGGGTGGGGGGGCGGGGAACGGCCGTCACACGAGCAACGAACCGAAGCGCCGCCTGGTGGCATTTTCCACAGACCGTGGCCACCGCAGCCGCCTTGGGTCCGCACAGCCCCCTGCCGGCCGCAGCTCTTGCTGTCTCGCCGAGCCGACAAGCCTCCGCGGACAGGGGAGGGAGCCGCGGCGCGAGTCGGAGGCCGGGCGGGGGTGTGCGCAGACTCTTTCCTCTGGGGACTGCGCGCATGCGCACCAGCGGGGCGGGACCCGCGGCCCCTGCGTGGGGGCGGGACACGCGGCTGCTGCGTGGGGGCCGGCCCCGCCCAGGGGCGCTGGTCCGGCTCAGCCAATCGCGAGCGCCGGGTACCTCTTGGCGCGGGCGATTTGAATGGTCCGCGGCCGCCTGAGGTGGCGGCACGTGGGCACGCCGCTGCCCTTTTGGGAGCTTCTCTGAGATCGGGAGGGGAACCCGCCCCTCATCCTTTCGCCGGAGCCCCACCCTCCCCAGGCCGCGGGACTGGCAAAAAAAAAAATAATAAAAAAACAAAAAAACACACCTGGGAAAGAAAAACAACACTGACTTCAGGATAACGGTTACGTCTTTGGATGGAAAGAAGGGAATGGGATAAAGGAAAGGTGAAAAAGAAACTTCAAGCATTTGTATATGATCTGATTTCTGAAAAGAAAGATTTTTAAATGCTAACATTTTGCCACAATGCTTCAATGTTTTAAAGAAATAAAATGTTAATATGTAATTTTACTACATAAAACCCCAACATATAGTCATGCATATGCACACAGATATGCATATTTTATACGTAAACATAAAAAACATGATTCAATGAATAAAATGATAGAGATTTTCTTTATCATTGAGCTTTATTCTTTTCCTTAACTTACGGTTATTTCAGGTACTTCAGGGCTCCAGAGCTTGCCAGGAGACGCACATGTCCAAGAAGGCCAGTCCCCAGCAGGGAAGCAGGATGGAGCCCCAGGTGCAGGTAGGTCACGGCACGATGGGGGTACTGGGGATGGTCGAAGGCAGGCAGGGAGGCTCGGGGTCAGGCAACGGGGAGGGAAGCATCGGGGTGTATGTGGGGCACAGGTAGGCCAAGGCAGGATGGAGTGAGGGGCGCTGTGTGGGACCCAAGTAGGAAGGGAGGGGAGGGGTGCTTCAGGAGCCAGGGTCGGGGTATCCCCTCCCCCCCACCTCCTGCCACCTCCCAAAGCAGCAGCTGAGTCCCTCCTGAGCTCCCTGTCGGACAGGCCCAGCTTTGGCATCTGCATCCTTGCCCCAACTTGCTACACGGCTCCCCTCATCTGACGCCCCCGGCCCACTTTTCTTTCCCACCACAGACTGACAGACTGAATGCATCTTTGGACATGTGGCTGGCTCTGGGATGAAATGTTTCCAGGGCACTTCATTGGCACTCTTAACTCGTGACATAACACACTGAATCCTTTTATAAGTACGTTTAGAAATAGCTCATTCACAAGAATATCAAACTTCCTCATTCTTGGTCAACATTGACAGATTGTAATTTATCTTAGCATGTTATACATACTTCAATTAAGTATTTTTCCACCTTTGTCTGTGATCGTCTACAGATAAAACTGGTCTGCTAGTAGCTTAGAGTCCATCTCTGCCTTTGCTCTTTCATTTTTCCTGAACTTCTCATGTGGGATAATTTCTCATATTGCTTTCCCTGATCCTAACTTACTTATTATAATGAAGTGGGATGTAGGAATAGGAATATAGTATACTTATGAATGTACAATAACATATATTGCATTATTGTAAATTAACTTAAATTTACTTAAAAATTATAGTTGAAGAGAGAGTGCCTCATTTGGAAGGGAAGGGGGTCTACAGAATATTTGCTTTTATAAAGGGGGTATTGGGTCTGAAACGATAGCTATGGCCATAAGTTAGCAACGTTTGCTAGGAACTGGGTTGATGTTAACTCTGCTAGTTCTGATCCATAGATCATAGTCCTTGGTAGATCTATGGTCTATCGTAGACTTTGTGTGTTAGGTGCAGCATTTATCACATTTTATGTACCGCATTATATATATGATATTCAGTAGCTTACCCTTCTAAATGAAAAGATAAAAGGACTATAGATGAGTAGATTCTTAGTGAGTTGTTCCCCGCCCTCTCCCATTCCCACTAATTTGGTTAGAGACAGCAAATAAAGATGATTCTTTAAACATGTGGTTGAGGATAGAAACTCAATCCTTAACCATTACAAATTTTAAGGAATGACTTTAAATTAAATTTTAGGCTATCATTAGCAGTGTATCGCTATTCTCAGGTTTCTTTCATAGTCTCTTGTTTCGATGACTTTTTCGTACTTCGGTCTTTTCTTAATTTCATTCAGAGGTAGAAAATACGGTAATTTTTAACAACTCCTTGGTAATTCTGCAAATACAAAGGAAGGTTTAAAAAGGCAGATTTGAAAAGAAAAGAATTGATTTGATTCCAAAGCTGGTATGAACATATTTTAACGCAGAGGAAAGATAAGGAGCAAGATGAATCTTAAGGTTATAAGAGGCCCATCAAACTGACCTACATGAGCTCACAGAAGTTACACGTTTCCTAAGGCCAAGGAACTGTTTCATGACCTTGAAGGGTATATTAGTATTTCTATTCAAGTCATTACATTTTCAAACATTGGAACTGCTCAGATTTGGTTCACTGCACAAACCAATCACTTAGAATGTTAAACAGCATGACTTTGGTCTCCTGGAGACAGCTCTTCTGTGATTGAGCTCTCGTTTGCACGGCCTGTCTACCTTCCCTGTTAATTTTTTTTTTCTTGTTTTTTTTTCCCCCTTGTCAGCCTACATCGTGAATGCAACTGACAGAACAAACACCAACACCTAACACTGGAAATTCCCTCCTCTGAACTCATTGGAAACACATGCTGAGGTTCTCAATCGGCAAGTTTTATAAAATGTCAGAACGTTTTAGAGTTGGGAGTGATTGTTGGACTCATTATAATCACACAGGGAGCTTCAGAAAATACTAATGCCTCAGCCCCACCTTCAGAAATTCTGAATTAACTTGTCTGGGGAAGACTGCAGGCCCCTATGTTTTTAAAAAGTTTTCCAAGCAATTTTAATGTCCAGCCAATTTGAGAACCACTGGGCTAGTCCCATTCGATCAGATCAAAACAGAAATTCATATAGGATTGGACATAGCAAAGGGCACAAAACTAGACATCAGAATAGCTGAGACTACTAAACACTGACGGCGCCGGTCCTCGCCGCCCCGCAGAGGCCCGCGCGGCCTCCCTCCGCCGCGGGGACCCGGGGTGGCAGCCGCCGCAACCCCCGTCCTTCCCGCGCCTCGCGCCCCGCCGCCGCCGCCGCCGCCGCCGCCGCCGCCGCCGCCGCATTCGCCCGCACTCACCTCAGGGGCGCAACCGGCACAGCCGGCCGTCGGCCTCGTTCCCGCCGAAGCGTCTCGGTGCGGTACTCCCTGCGCGGGCGGGTTCTTCCCCGGCGGTCGCAGGGGGTTCAGGGGTGGGGGGGCGGGGAACGGCCGTCACACGAGCAACGAACCGAAGCGCCGCCTGGTGGCATTTTCCACAGACCGTGGCCACCGCAGCCGCCTTGGGTCCGCACAGCCCCCTGCCGGCCGCAGCTCTTGCTGTCTCGCCGAGCCGACAAGCCTCCGCGGACAGGGGAGGGAGCCGCGGCGCGAGTCGGAGGCCGGGCGGGGGTGTGCGCAGACTCTTTCCTCTGGGGACTGCGCGCATGCGCACCAGCGGGGCGGGACCCGCGGCCCCTGCGTGGGGGCGGGACACGCGGCTGCTGCGTGGGGGCCGGCCCCGCCCAGGGGCGCTGGTCCGGCTCAGCCAATCGCGAGCGCCGGGTACCTCTTGGCGCGGGCGATTTGAATGGTCCGCGGCCGCCTGAGGTGGCGGCAGGTGGGCACGCCGCTGCCCTTTTGGGAGCTTCTCTGAGATCGGGAGGGGAACCCGCCCCTCATCCTTTCGCCGGAGCCCCACCCTCCCCAGGCCGCGGGACTGGCAAAAAAAAAAATAATAAAAAAACAAAAAAACACACCTGGGAAAGAAAAACAACACTGACTTCAGGATAACGGTTACGTCTTTGGATGGAAAGAAGGGAATGGGATAAAGGAAAGGTGAAAAAGAAACTTCAAGCATTTGTATATGATCTGATTTCTGAAAAGAAAGATTTTTAAATGCTAACATTTTGCCACAATGCTTCAATGTTTTAAAGAAATAAAATGTTAATATGTAATTTTACTACATAAAACCCCAACATATAGTCATGCATATGCACACAGATATGCATATTTTATACGTAAACATAAAAAACATGATTCAATGAATAAAATGATAGAGATTTTCTTTATCATTGAGCTTTATTCTTTTCCTTAACTTACGGTTATTTCAGGTACTTCAGGGCTCCAGAGCTTGCCAGGAGACGCACATGTCCAAGAAGGCCAGTCCCCAGCAGGGAAGCAGGATGGAGCCCCAGGTGCAGGTAGGTCACGTCACGATGGGGGTACTGGGGATGGTCGAAGGCAGGCAGGGAGGCTCGGGGTCAGGCAACGGGGAGGGAAGCATCGGGGTGTATGTGGGGCACAGGTAGGCCAAGGCAGGATGGAGTGAGGGGCGCTGTGTGGGACCCAAGTAGGAAGGGAGGGGAGGGGTGCTTCAGGAGCCAGGGTCGGGGTATCCCCTCCCCCCCACCTCCTGCCACCTCCCAAAGCAGCAGCTGAGTCCCTCCTGAGCTCCCTGTCGGACAGGCCCAGCTTTGGCATCTGCATCCTTGCCCCAACTTGCTACACGGCTCCCCTCATCTGACGCCCCCGGCCCACTTTTCTTTCCCACCACAGACTGACAGACTGAATGCATCTTTGGACATGTGGCTGGCTCTGGGATGAAATGTTTCCAGGGCACTTCATTGGCACTCTTAACTCGTGACATAACACACTGAATCGTTTTATAAGTACGTTTAGAAATAGCTCATTCACAAGAATATCAAACTTCCTCATTCTTGGTCAACATTGACAGATTGTAATTTATCTTAGCATGTTATACATACTTCAATTAAGTATTTTTCCCCCTTTGTCTGTGATCGTCTACAGATAAAACTGGTCTGCTAGTAGCTTAGAGTCCATCTCTGCCTTTGCTCTTTCATTTTTCCTGAACTTCTCATGTGGGATAATTTCTCATATTGCTTTCCCTGATCCTAACTTACTTATTATAATGAAGTGGGATGTAGGAATAGGAATATAGTATACTTATGAATGTACAATAACATATATTGCATTATTGTAAATTAACTTAAATTTACTTAAAAATTATAGTTGAAGAGAGAGTGCCTCATTTGGAAGGGAAGGGGGTCTACAGAATATTTGCTTTTATAAAGGGGGTATTGGGTCTGAAACGATAGCTATGGCCATAAGTTAGCAACGTTTGCTAGGAACTGGGTTGATGTTAACTCTGCTAGTTCTGATCCATAGATCATAGTCCTTGGTAGATCTATGGTCTATCGTAGACTTTGTGTGTTAGGTGCAGCATTTATCACATTTTATGTACCGCATTATATATATGATATTCAGTAGCTTACCCTTCTAAATGAAAAGATAAAAGGACTATAGATGAGTAGATTCTTAGTGAGTTGTTCCCCGCCCTCTCCCATTCCCACTAATTTGGTTAGAGACAGCAAATAAAGATGATTCTTTAAACATGTGGTTGAGGATAGAAACTCAATCCTTAACCATTACAAATTTTAAGGAATGACTTTAAATTAAATTTTAGGCTATCATTAGCAGTGTATCGCTATTCTCAGGTTTCTTTCATAGTCTCTTGTTTCGATGACTTTTTCGTACTTCGGTCTTTTCTTAATTTCATTCAGAGGTAGAAAATACGGTAATTTTTAACAACTCCTTGGTAATTCTGCAAATACAAAGGAAGGTTTAAAAAGGCAGATTTGAAAAGAAAAGAATTGATTTGATTCCAAAGCTGGTATGAACATATTTTAATGCAGAGGAAAGATAAGGAGCAAGATGAATCTTAAGGTTATAAGAGGCCCATCAAACTGACCTACATGAGCTCACAGAAGTTACACGTTTCCTAAGGCCAAGGAACTGTTTCATGACCTTGAAGGGTATATTAGTATTTCTATTCAAGTCATTACATTTTCAAACATTGGAACTGCTCAGATTTGGTTCACTGCACAAACCAATCACTTAGAATGTTAAACAGCATGACTTTGGTCTCCTGGAGACAGCTCTTCTGTGATTGAGCTCTCGTTTGCACGGCCTGTCTACCTTCCCTGTTAATTTTTTTTTTCTTGTTTTTTTTTCCCCCTTGTCAGCCTACATCGTGAATGCAACTGACAGAACAAACACCAACACCTAACACTGGAAATTCCCTCCTCTGAACTCATTGGAAACACATGCTGAGGTTCTCAATCGGCAAGTTTTATAAAATGTCAGAACGTTTTAGAGTTGGGAGTGATTGTTGGACTCATTATAATCACACAGGGAGCTTCAGAAAATACTAATGCCTCAGCCCCACCTTCAGAAATTCTGAATTAACTTGTCTGGGGAAGACTGCAGGCCCCTATGTTTTTAAAAAGTTTTCCAAGCAATTTTAATGTCCAGCCAATTTGAGAACCACTGGGCTAGTCCCATTCGATCAGATCAAAACAGAAATTCATATAGGATTGGACATAGCAAAGGGCACAAAACTAGACATCAGAATAGCTGAGACTACTAAACACTGACGGCGCCGGTCCTCGCCGCCCCGCAGAGGCCCGCGCGGCCTCCCTCCGCCGCGGGGACCCGGGGTGGCAGCCGCCGCAACCCCCGTCCTTCCCGCGCCCCGCGCCCCGCCGCCGCCGCCGCCGCCGCCGCCGCCGCCGCCGCATTCGCCCGCACTCACCTCAGGGGCGCAACCGGCACAGCCGGCCGTCGGCCTCGTTCCCGCCGAAGCGTCTCGGTGCGGTACTCCCTGCGCGGGCGGGTTCTTCCCCGGCGGTCGCAGGGGGTTCAGGGGTGGGGGGGCGGGGAACGGCCGTCACACGAGCAACGAACCGAAGCGCCGCCTGGTGGCATTTTCCACAGACCGTGGCCACCGCAGCCGCCTTGGGTCCGCACAGCCCCCTGCCGGCCGCAGCTCTTGCTGTCTCGCCGAGCCGACAAGCCTCCGCGGACAGGGGAGGGAGCCGCGGCGCGAGTCGGAGGCCGGGCGGGGGTGTGCGCAGACTCTTTCCTCTGGGGACTGCGCGCATGCGCACCAGCGGGGCGGGACCCGCGGCCCCTGCGTGGGGGCGGGACACGCGGCTGCTGCGTGGGGGCCGGCCCCGCCCAGGGGCGCTGGTCCGGCTCAGCCAATCGCGAGCGCCGGGTACCTCTTGGCGCGGGCGATTTGAATGGTCCGCGGCCGCCTGAGGTGGCGGCAGGTGGGCACGCCGCTGCCCTTTTGGGAGCTTCTCTGAGATCGGGAGGGGAACCCGCCCCTCATCCTTTCGCCGGAGCCCCACCCTCCCCAGGCCGCGGGACTGGCAAAAAAAAAAATAATAAAAAAACAAAAAAACACACCTGGGAAAGAAAAACAACACTGACTTCAGGATAACGGTTACGTCTTTGGATGGAAAGAAGGGAATGGGATAAAGGAAAGGTGAAAAAGAAACTTCAAGCATTTGTATATGATCTGATTTCTGAAAAGAAAGATTTTTAAATGCTAACATTTTGCCACAATGCTTCAATGTTTTAAAGAAATAAAATGTTAATATGTAATTTTACTACATAAAACCCCAACATATAGTCATGCATATGCACACAGATATGCATATTTTATACGTAAACATAAAAAACATGATTCAATGAATAAAATGATAGAGATTTTCTTTATCATTGAGCTTTATTCTTTTCCTTAACTTACGGTTATTTCAGGTACTTCAGGGCTCCAGAGCTTGCCAGGAGACGCACATGTCCAAGAAGGCCAGTCCCCAGCAGGGAAGCAGGATGGAGCCCCAGGTGCAGGTAGGTCACGGCACGATGGGGGTACTGGGGATGGTCGAAGGCAGGCAGGGAGGCTCGGGGTCAGGCAACGGGGAGGGAAGCATCGGGGTGTATGTGGGGCACAGGTAGGCCAAGGCAGGATGGAGTGAGGGGCGCTGTGTGGGACCCAAGTAGGAAGGGAGGGGAGGGGTGCTTCAGGAGCCAGGGTCGGGGTATCCCCTCCCCCCCACCTCCTGCCACCTCCCAAAGCAGCAGCTGAGTCCCTCCTGAGCTCCCTGTCGGACAGGCCCAGCTTTGGCATCTGCATCCTTGCCCCAACTTGCTACACGGCTCCCCTCATCTGACGCCCCCGGCCCACTTTTCTTTCCCACCACAGACTGACAGACTGAATGCATCTTTGGACATGTGGCTGGCTCTGGGATGAAATGTTTCCAGGGCACTTCATTGGCACTCTTAACTCGTGACATAACACACTGAATCCTTTTATAAGTACGTTTAGAAATAGCTCATTCACAAGAATATCAAACTTCCTCATTCTTGGTCAACATTGACAGATTGTAATTTATCTTAGCATGTTATACATACTTCAATTAAGTATTTTTCCACCTTTGTCTGTGATCGTCTACAGATAAAACTGGTCTGCTAGTAGCTTAGAGTCCATCTCTGCCTTTGCTCTTTCATTTTTCCTGAACTTCTCATGTGGGATAATTTCTCATATTGCTTTCCCTGATCCTAACTTACTTATTATAATGAAGTGGGATGTAGGAATAGGAATATAGTATACTTATGAATGTACAATAACATATATTGCATTATTGTAAATTAACTTAAATTTACTTAAAAATTATAGTTGAAGAGAGAGTGCCTCATTTGGAAGGGAAGGGGGTCTACAGAATATTTGCTTTTATAAAGGGGGTATTGGGTCTGAAACGATAGCTATGGCCATAAGTTAGCAACGTTTGCTAGGAACTGGGTTGATGTTAACTCTGCTAGTTCTGATCCATAGATCATAGTCCTTGGTAGATCTATGGTCTATCGTAGACTTTGTGTGTTAGGTGCAGCATTTATCACATTTTATGTACCGCATTATATATATGATATTCAGTAGCTTACCCTTCTAAATGAAAAGATAAAAGGACTATAGATGAGTAGATTCTTAGTGAGTTGTTCCCCGCCCTCTCCCATTCCCACTAATTTGGTTAGAGACAGCAAATAAAGATGATTCTTTAAACATGTGGTTGAGGATAGAAACTCAATCCTTAACCATTACAAATTTTAAGGAATGACTTTAAATTAAATTTTAGGCTATCATTAGCAGTGTATCGCTATTCTCAGGTTTCTTTCATAGTCTCTTGTTTCGATGACTTTTTCGTACTTCGGTCTTTTCTTAATTTCATTCAGAGGTAGAAAATACGGTAATTTTTAACAACTCCTTGGTAATTCTGCAAATACAAAGGAAGGTTTAAAAAGGCAGATTTGAAAAGAAAAGAATTGATTTGATTCCAAAGCTGGTATGAACATATTTTAATGCAGAGGAAAGATAAGGAGCAAGATGAATCTTAAGGTTATAAGAGGCCCATCAAACTGACCTACATGAGCTCACAGAAGTTACACGTTTCCTAAGGCCAAGGAACTGTTTCATGACCTTGAAGGGTATATTAGTATTTCTATTCAAGTCATTACATTTTCAAACATTGGAACTGCTCAGATTTGGTTCACTGCACAAACCAATCACTTAGAATGTTAAACAGCATGACTTTGGTCTCCTGGAGACAGCTCTTCTGTGATTGAGCTCTCGTTTGCACGGCCTGTCTACCTTCCCTGTTAATTTTTTTTTTCTTGTTTTTTTTTCCCCCTTGTCAGCCTACATCGTGAATGCAACTGACAGAACAAACACCAACACCTAACACTGGAAATTCCCTCCTCTGAACTCATTGGAAACACATGCTGAGGTTCTCAATCGGCAAGTTTTATAAAATGTCAGAACGTTTTAGAGTTGGGAGTGATTGTTGGACTCATTATAATCACACAGGGAGCTTCAGAAAATACTAATGCCTCAGCCCCACCTTCAGAAATTCTGAATTAACTTGTCTGGGGAAGACTGCAGGCCCCTATGTTTTTAAAAAGTTTTCCAAGCAATTTTAATGTCCAGCCAATTTGAGAACCACTGGGCTAGTCCCATTCGATCAGATCAAAACAGAAATTCATATAGGATTGGACATAGCAAAGGGCACAAAACTAGACATCAGAATAGCTGAGACTACTAAACACTGACGGCGCCGGTCCTCGCCGCCCCGCAGAGGCCCGCGCGGCCTCCCTCCGCCGCGGGGACCCGGGGTGGCAGCCGCCGCAACCCCCGTCCTTCCCGCGCCCCGCGCCCCGCCGCCGCCGCCGCCGCCGCCGCCGCCGCCGCCGCATTCGCCCGCACTCACCTCAGGGGCGCAACCGGCACAGCCGGCCGTCGGCCTCGTTCCCGCCGAAGCGTCTCGGTGCGGTACTCCCTGCGCGGGCGGGTTCTTCCCCGGCGGTCGCAGGGGGTTCAGGGGTGGGGGGGCGGGGAACGGCCGTCACACGAGCAACGAACCGAAGCGCCGCCTGGTGGCATTTTCCACAGACCGTGGCCACCGCAGCCGCCTTGGGTCCGCACAGCCCCCTGCCGGCCGCAGCTCTTGCTGTCTCGCCGAGCCGACAAGCCTCCGCGGACAGGGGAGGGAGCCGCGGCGCGAGTCGGAGGCCGGGCGGGGGTGTGCGCAGACTCTTTCCTCTGGGGACTGCGCGCATGCGCACCAGCGGGGCGGGACCCGCGGCCCCTGCGTGGGGGCGGGACACGCGGCTGCTGCGTGGGGGCCGGCCCCGCCCAGGGGCGCTGGTCCGGCTCAGCCAATCGCGAGCGCCGGGTACCTCTTGGCGCGGGCGATTTGAATGGTCCGCGGCCGCCTGAGGTGGCGGCAGGTGGGCACGCCGCTGCCCTTTTGGGAGCTTCTCTGAGATCGGGAGGGGAACCCGCCCCTCATCCTTTCGCCGGAGCCCCACCCTCCCCAGGCCGCGGGACTGGCAAAAAAAAAAATAATAAAAAAACAAAAAAACACACCTGGGAAAGAAAAACAACACTGACTTCAGGATAACGGTTACGTCTTTGGATGGAAAGAAGGGAATGGGATAAAGGAAAGGTGAAAAAGAAACTTCAAGCATTTGTATATGATCTGATTTCTGAAAAGAAAGATTTTTAAATGCTAACATTTTGCCACAATGCTTCAATGTTTTAAAGAAATAAAATGTTAATATGTAATTTTACTACATAAAACCCCAACATATAGTCATGCATATGCACACAGATATGCATATTTTATACGTAAACATAAAAAACATGATTCAATGAATAAAATGATAGAGATTTTCTTTATCATTGAGCTTTATTCTTTTCCTTAACTTACGGTTATTTCAGGTACTTCAGGGCTCCAGAGCTTGCCAGGAGACGCACATGTCCAAGAAGGCCAGTCCCCAGCAGGGAAGCAGGATGGAGCCCCAGGTGCAGGTAGGTCACGGCACGATGGGGGTACTGGGGATGGTCGAAGGCAGGCAGGGAGGCTCGGGGTCAGGCAACGGGGAGGGAAGCATCGGGGTGTATGTGGGGCACAGGTAGGCCAAGGCAGGATGGAGTGAGGGGCGCTGTGTGGGACCCAAGTAGGAAGGGAGGGGAGGGGTGCTTCAGGAGCCAGGGTCGGGGTATCCCCTCCCCCCCACCTCCTGCCACCTCCCAAAGCAGCAGCTGAGTCCCTCCTGAGCTCCCTGTCGGACAGGCCCAGCTTTGGCATCTGCATCCTTGCCCCAACTTGCTACACGGCTCCCCTCATCTGACGCCCCCGGCCCACTTTTCTTTCCCACCACAGACTGACAGACTGAATGCATCTTTGGACATGTGGCTGGCTCTGGGATGAAATGTTTCCAGGGCACTTCATTGGCACTCTTAACTCGTGACATAACACACTGAATCCTTTTATAAGTACGTTTAGAAATAGCTCATTCACAAGAATATCAAACTTCCTCATTCTTGGTCAACATTGACAGATTGTAATTTATCTTAGCATGTTATACATACTTCAATTAAGTATTTTTCCACCTTTGTCTGTGATCGTCTACAGATAAAACTGGTCTGCTAGTA
Organism: Camelus dromedarius; assembly: GCF_036321535.1. NCBI lineage: Eukaryota > Metazoa > Chordata > Mammalia > Artiodactyla > Camelidae > Camelus > Camelus dromedarius. Next base: position 51,867 of record NW_026989852.1, read on the forward strand.
GCTTAGAGTCCATCTCTGCCTTTGCTCTTTCATTTTTCCTGAACTTCTCATGTGGGATAATTTCTCATATTGCTTTCCCTGATCCTAACTTACTTATTATAATGAAGTGGGATGTAGGAATAGGAATATAGTATACTTATGAATGTACAATAACATATATTGCATTATTGTAAATTAACTTAAATTTACTTAAAAATTATAGTTGAAGAGAGAGTGCCTCATTTGGAAGGGAAGGGGGTCTACAGAATATTTGCTTTTATAAAGGGGGTATTGGGTCTGAAACGATAGCTATGGCCATAAGTTAGCAACGTTTGCTAGGAACTGGGTTGATGTTAACTCTGCTAGTTCTGATCCATAGATCATAGTCCTTGGTAGATCTATGGTCTATCGTAGACTTTGTGTGTTAGGTGCAGCATTTATCACATTTTATGTACCGCATTATATATATGATATTCAGTAGCTTACCCTTCTAAATGAAAAGATAAAAGGACTATAGATGAGTAGATTCTTAGTGAGTTGTTCCCCGCCCTCTCCCATTCCCACTAATTTGGTTAGAGACAGCAAATAAAGATGATTCTTTAAACATGTGGTTGAGGATAGAAACTCAATCCTTAACCATTACAAATTTTAAGGAATGACTTTAAATTAAATTTTAGGCTATCATTAGCAGTGTATCGCTATTCTCAGGTTTCTTTCATAGTCTCTTGTTTCGATGACTTTTTCGTACTTCGGTCTTTTCTTAATTTCATTCAGAGGTAGAAAATACGGTAATTTTTAACAACTCCTTGGTAATTCTGCAAATACAAAGGAAGGTTTAAAAAGGCAGATTTGAAAAGAAAAGAATTGATTTGATTCCAAAGCTGGTATGAACATATTTTAATGCAGAGGAAAGATAAGGAGCAAGATGAATCTTAAGGTTATAAGAGGCCCATCAAACTGACCTACATGAGCTCACAGAAGTTACACGTTTCCTAAGGCCAAGGAACTGTTTCATGACCTTGAAGGGTATATTAGTATTTCTATTCAAGTCATTACATTTTCAAACATTGGAACTGCTCAGATTTGGTTCACTGCACAAACCAATCACTTAGAATGTTAAACAGCATGACTTTGGTCTCCTGGAGACAGCTCTTCTGTGATTGAGCTCTCGTTTGCACGGCCTGTCTACCTTCCCTGTTAATTTTTTTTTTCTTGTTTTTTTTTCCCCCTTGTCAGCCTACATCGTGAATGCAACTGACAGAACAAACACCAACACCTAACACTGGAAATTCCCTCCTCTGAACTCATTGGAAACACATGCTGAGGTTCTCAATCGGCAAGTTTTATAAAATGTCAGAACGTTTTAGAGTTGGGAGTGATTGTTGGACTCATTATAATCACACAGGGAGCTTCAGAAAATACTAATGCCTCAGCCCCACCTTCAGAAATTCTGAATTAACTTGTCTGGGGAAGACTGCAGGCCCCTATGTTTTTAAAAAGTTTTCCAAGCAATTTTAATGTCCAGCCAATTTGAGAACCACTGGGCTAGTCCCATTCGATCAGATCAAAACAGAAATTCATATAGGATTGGACATAGCAAAGGGCACAAAACTAGACATCAGAATAGCTGAGACTACTAAACACTGACGGCGCCGGTCCTCGCCGCCCCGCAGAGGCCCGCGCGGCCTCCCTCCGCCGCGGGGACCCGGGGTGGCAGCCGCCGCAACCCCCGTCCTTCCCGCGCCCCGCGCCCCGCCGCCGCCGCCGCCGCCGCCGCCGCCGCCGCCGCATTCGCCCGCACTCACCTCAGGGGCGCAACCGGCACAGCCGGCCGTCGGCCTCGTTCCCGCCGAAGCGTCTCGGTGCGGTACTCCCTGCGCGGGCGGGTTCTTCCCCGGCGGTCGCAGGGGGTTCAGGGGTGGGGGGGCGGGGAACGGCCGTCACACGAGCAACGAACCGAAGCGCCGCCTGGTGGCATTTTCCACAGACCGTGGCCACCGCAGCCGCCTTGGGTCCGCACAGCCCCCTGCCGGCCGCAGCTCTTGCTGTCTCGCCGAGCCGACAAGCCTCCGCGGACAGGGGAGGGAGCCGCGGCGCGAGTCGGAGGCCGGGCGGGGGTGTGCGCAGACTCTTTCCTCTGGGGACTGCGCGCATGCGCACCAGCGGGGCGGGACCCGCGGCCCCTGCGTGGGGGCGGGACACGCGGCTGCTGCGTGGGGGCCGGCCCCGCCCAGGGGCGCTGGTCCGGCTCAGCCAATCGCGAGCGCCGGGTACCTCTTGGCGCGGGCGATTTGAATGGTCCGCGGCCGCCTGAGGTGGCGGCACGTGGGCACGCCGCTGCCCTTTTGGGAGCTTCTCTGAGATCGGGAGGGGAACCCGCCCCTCATCCTTTCGCCGGAGCCCCACCCTCCCCAGGCCGCGGGACTGGCAAAAAAAAAAATAATAAAAAAACAAAAAAACACACCTGGGAAAGAAAAACAACACTGACTTCAGGATAACGGTTACGTCTTTGGATGGAAAGAAGGGAATGGGATAAAGGAAAGGTGAAAAAGAAACTTCAAGCATTTGTATATGATCTGATTTCTGAAAAGAAAGATTTTTAAATGCTAACATTTTGCCACAATGCTTCAATGTTTTAAAGAAATAAAATGTTAATATGTAATTTTACTACATAAAACCCCAACATATAGTCATGCATATGCACACAGATATGCATATTTTATACGTAAACATAAAAAACATGATTCAATGAATAAAATGATAGAGATTTTCTTTATCATTGAGCTTTATTCTTTTCCTTAACTTACGGTTATTTCAGGTACTTCAGGGCTCCAGAGCTTGCCAGGAGACGCACATGTCCAAGAAGGCCAGTCCCCAGCAGGGAAGCAGGATGGAGCCCCAGGTGCAGGTAGGTCACGGCACGATGGGGGTACTGGGGATGGTCGAAGGCAGGCAGGGAGGCTCGGGGTCAGGCAACGGGGAGGGAAGCATCGGGGTGTATGTGGGGCACAGGTAGGCCAAGGCAGGATGGAGTGAGGGGCGCTGTGTGGGACCCAAGTAGGAAGGGAGGGGAGGGGTGCTTCAGGAGCCAGGGTCGGGGTATCCCCTCCCCCCCACCTCCTGCCACCTCCCAAAGCAGCAGCTGAGTCCCTCCTGAGCTCCCTGTCGGACAGGCCCAGCTTTGGCATCTGCATCCTTGCCCCAACTTGCTACACGGCTCCCCTCATCTGACGCCCCCGGCCCACTTTTCTTTCCCACCACAGACTGACAGACTGAATGCATCTTTGGACATGTGGCTGGCTCTGGGATGAAATGTTTCCAGGGCACTTCATTGGCACTCTTAACTCGTGACATAACACACTGAATCCTTTTATAAGTACGTTTAGAAATAGCTCATTCACAAGAATATCAAACTTCCTCATTCTTGGTCAACATTGACAGATTGTAATTTATCTTAGCATGTTATACATACTTCAATTAAGTATTTTTCCACCTTTGTCTGTGATCGTCTACAGATAAAACTGGTCTGCTAGTAGCTTAGAGTCCATCTCTGCCTTTGCTCTTTCATTTTTCCTGAACTTCTCATGTGGGATAATTTCTCATATTGCTTTCCCTGATCCTAACTTACTTATTATAATGAAGTGGGATGTAGGAATAGGAATATAGTATACTTATGAATGTACAATAACATATATTGCATTATTGTAAATTAACTTAAATTTACTTAAAAATTATAGTTGAAGAGAGAGTGCCTCATTTGGAAGGGAAGGGGGTCTACAGAATATTTGCTTTTATAAAGGGGGTATTGGGTCTGAAACGATAGCTATGGCCATAAGTTAGCAACGTTTGCTAGGAACTGGGTTGATGTTAACTCTGCTAGTTCTGATCCATAGATCATAGTCCTTGGTAGATCTATGGTCTATCGTAGACTTTGTGTGTTAGGTGCAGCATTTATCACATTTTATGTACCGCATTATATATATGATATTCAGTAGCTTACCCTTCTAAATGAAAAGATAAAAGGACTATAGATGAGTAGATTCTTAGTGAGTTGTTCCCCGCCCTCTCCCATTCCCACTAATTTGGTTAGAGACAGCAAATAAAGATGATTCTTTAAACATGTGGTTGAGGATAGAAACTCAATCCTTAACCATTACAAATTTTAAGGAATGACTTTAAATTAAATTTTAGGCTATCATTAGCAGTGTATCGCTATTCTCAGGTTTCTTTCATAGTCTCTTGTTTCGATGACTTTTTCGTACTTCGGTCTTTTCTTAATTTCATTCAGAGGTAGAAAATACGGTAATTTTTAACAACTCCTTGGTAATTCTGCAAATACAAAGGAAGGTTTAAAAAGGCAGATTTGAAAAGAAAAGAATTGATTTGATTCCAAAGCTGGTATGAACATATTTTAACGCAGAGGAAAGATAAGGAGCAAGATGAATCTTAAGGTTATAAGAGGCCCATCAAACTGACCTACATGAGCTCACAGAAGTTACACGTTTCCTAAGGCCAAGGAACTGTTTCATGACCTTGAAGGGTATATTAGTATTTCTATTCAAGTCATTACATTTTCAAACATTGGAACTGCTCAGATTTGGTTCACTGCACAAACCAATCACTTAGAATGTTAAACAGCATGACTTTGGTCTCCTGGAGACAGCTCTTCTGTGATTGAGCTCTCGTTTGCACGGCCTGTCTACCTTCCCTGTTAATTTTTTTTTTCTTGTTTTTTTTTCCCCCTTGTCAGCCTACATCGTGAATGCAACTGACAGAACAAACACCAACACCTAACACTGGAAATTCCCTCCTCTGAACTCATTGGAAACACATGCTGAGGTTCTCAATCGGCAAGTTTTATAAAATGTCAGAACGTTTTAGAGTTGGGAGTGATTGTTGGACTCATTATAATCACACAGGGAGCTTCAGAAAATACTAATGCCTCAGCCCCACCTTCAGAAATTCTGAATTAACTTGTCTGGGGAAGACTGCAGGCCCCTATGTTTTTAAAAAGTTTTCCAAGCAATTTTAATGTCCAGCCAATTTGAGAACCACTGGGCTAGTCCCATTCGATCAGATCAAAACAGAAATTCATATAGGATTGGACATAGCAAAGGGCACAAAACTAGACATCAGAATAGCTGAGACTACTAAACACTGACGGCGCCGGTCCTCGCCGCCCCGCAGAGGCCCGCGCGGCCTCCCTCCGCCGCGGGGACCCGGGGTGGCAGCCGCCGCAACCCCCGTCCTTCCCGCGCCTCGCGCCCCGCCGCCGCCGCCGCCGCCGCCGCCGCCGCCGCCGCCGCATTCGCCCGCACTCACCTCAGGGGCGCAACCGGCACAGCCGGCCGTCGGCCTCGTTCCCGCCGAAGCGTCTCGGTGCGGTACTCCCTGCGCGGGCGGGTTCTTCCCCGGCGGTCGCAGGGGGTTCAGGGGTGGGGGGGCGGGGAACGGCCGTCACACGAGCAACGAACCGAAGCGCCGCCTGGTGGCATTTTCCACAGACCGTGGCCACCGCAGCCGCCTTGGGTCCGCACAGCCCCCTGCCGGCCGCAGCTCTTGCTGTCTCGCCGAGCCGACAAGCCTCCGCGGACAGGGGAGGGAGCCGCGGCGCGAGTCGGAGGCCGGGCGGGGGTGTGCGCAGACTCTTTCCTCTGGGGACTGCGCGCATGCGCACCAGCGGGGCGGGACCCGCGGCCCCTGCGTGGGGGCGGGACACGCGGCTGCTGCGTGGGGGCCGGCCCCGCCCAGGGGCGCTGGTCCGGCTCAGCCAATCGCGAGCGCCGGGTACCTCTTGGCGCGGGCGATTTGAATGGTCCGCGGCCGCCTGAGGTGGCGGCAGGTGGGCACGCCGCTGCCCTTTTGGGAGCTTCTCTGAGATCGGGAGGGGAACCCGCCCCTCATCCTTTCGCCGGAGCCCCACCCTCCCCAGGCCGCGGGACTGGCAAAAAAAAAAATAATAAAAAAACAAAAAAACACACCTGGGAAAGAAAAACAACACTGACTTCAGGATAACGGTTACGTCTTTGGATGGAAAGAAGGGAATGGGATAAAGGAAAGGTGAAAAAGAAACTTCAAGCATTTGTATATGATCTGATTTCTGAAAAGAAAGATTTTTAAATGCTAACATTTTGCCACAATGCTTCAATGTTTTAAAGAAATAAAATGTTAATATGTAATTTTACTACATAAAACCCCAACATATAGTCATGCATATGCACACAGATATGCATATTTTATACGTAAACATAAAAAACATGATTCAATGAATAAAATGATAGAGATTTTCTTTATCATTGAGCTTTATTCTTTTCCTTAACTTACGGTTATTTCAGGTACTTCAGGGCTCCAGAGCTTGCCAGGAGACGCACATGTCCAAGAAGGCCAGTCCCCAGCAGGGAAGCAGGATGGAGCCCCAGGTGCAGGTAGGTCACGTCACGATGGGGGTACTGGGGATGGTCGAAGGCAGGCAGGGAGGCTCGGGGTCAGGCAACGGGGAGGGAAGCATCGGGGTGTATGTGGGGCACAGGTAGGCCAAGGCAGGATGGAGTGAGGGGCGCTGTGTGGGACCCAAGTAGGAAGGGAGGGGAGGGGTACTTCAGGAGCCAGGGTCGGGGTATCCCCTCCCCCCCACCTCCTGCCACCTCCCAAAGCAGCAGCTGAGTCCCTCCTGAGCTCCCTGTCGGACAGGCCCAGCTTTGGCATCTGCATCCTTGCCCCAACTTGCTACACGGCTCCCCTCATCTGACGCCCCCGGCCCACTTTTCTTTCCCACCACAGACTGACAGACTGAATGCATCTTTGGACATGTGGCTGGCTCTGGGATGAAATGTTTCCAGGGCACTTCATTGGCACTCTTAACTCGTGACATAACACACTGAATCCTTTTATAAGTACGTTTAGAAATAGCTCATTCACAAGAATATCAAACTTCCTCATTCTTGGTCAACATTGACAGATTGTAATTTATCTTAGCATGTTATACATACTTCAATTAAGTATTTTTCCACCTTTGTCTGTGATCGTCTACAGATAAAACTGGTCTGCTAGTAGCTTAGAGTCCATCTCTGCCTTTGCTCTTTCATTTTTCCTGAACTTCTCATGTGGGATAATTTCTCATATTGCTTTCCCTGATCCTAACTTACTTATTATAATGAAGTGGGATGTAGGAATAGGAATATAGTATACTTATGAATGTACAATAACATATATTGCATTATTGTAAATTAACTTAAATTTACTTAAAAATTATAGTTGAAGAGAGAGTGCCTCATTTGGAAGGGAAGGGGGTCTACAGAATATTTGCTTTTATAAAGGGGGTATTGGGTCTGAAACGATAGCTATGGCCATAAGTTAGCAACGTTTGCTAGGAACTGGGTTGATGTTAACTCTGCTAGTTCTGATCCATAGATCATAGTCCTTGGTAGATCTATGGTCTATCGTAGACTTTGTGTGTTAGGTGCAGCATTTATCACATTTTATGTACCGCATTATATATATGATATTCAGTAGCTTACCCTTCTAAATGAAAAGATAAAAGGACTATAGATGAGTAGATTCTTAGTGAGTTGTTCCCCGCCCTCTCCCATTCCCACTAATTTGGTTAGAGACAGCAAATAAAGATGATTCTTTAAACATGTGGTTGAGGATAGAAACTCAATCCTTAACCATTACAAATTTTAAGGAATGACTTTAAATTAAATTTTAGGCTATCATTAGCAGTGTATCGCTATTCTCAGGTTTCTTTCATAGTCTCTTGTTTCGATGACTTTTTCGTACTTCGGTCTTTTCTTAATTTCATTCAGAGGTAGAAAATACGGTAATTTTTAACAACTCCTTGGTAATTCTGCAAATACAAAGGAAGGTTTAAAAAGGCAGATTTGAAAAGAAAAGAATTGATTTGATTCCAAAGCTGGTATGAACATATTTTAATGCAGAGGAAAGATAAGGAGCAAGATGAATCTTAAGGTTATAAGAGGCCCATCAAACTGACCTACATGAGCTCACAGAAGTTACACGTTTCCTAAGGCCAAGGAACTGTTTCATGACCTTGAAGGGTATATTAGTATTTCTATTCAAGTCATTACATTTTCAAACATTGGAACTGCTCAGATTTGGTTCACTGCACAAACCAATCACTTAGAATGTTAAACAGCATGACTTTGGTCTCCTGGAGACAGCTCTTCTGTGATTGAGCTCTCGTTTGCACGGCCTGTCTACCTTCCCTGTTAATTTTTTTTTCTTGTTTTTTTTTCCCCCTTGTCAGCCTACATCGTGAATGCAACTGACAGAACAAACACCAACACCTAACACTGGAAATTCCCTCCTCTGAACTCATTGGAAACACATGCTGAGGTTCTCAATCGGCAAGTTTTATAAAATGTCAGAACGTTTTAGAGTTGGGAGTGATTGTTGGACTCATTATAATCACACAGGGAGCTTCAGAAAATACTAATGCCTCAGCCCCACCTTCAGAAATTCTGAATTAACTTGTCTGGGGAAGACTGCAGGCCCCTATGTTTTTAAAAAGTTTTCCAAGCAATTTTAATGTCCAGCCAATTTGAGAACCACTGGGCTAGTCCCATTCGATCAGATCAAAACAGAAATTCATATAGGATTGGACATAGCAAAGGGCACAAAACTAGACATCAGAATAGCTGAGACTACTAAACACTGACGGCGCCGGTCCTCGCCGCCCCGCAGAGGCCCGCGCGGCCTCCCTCCGCCGCGGGGACCCGGGGTGGCAGCCGCCGCAACCCCCGTCCTTCCCGCGCCCCGCGCCCCGCCGCCGCCGCCGCCGCCGCCGCATTCGCCCGCACTCACCTCAGGGGCGCAACCGGCACAGCCGGCCGTCGGCCTCGTTCCCGCCGAAGCGTCTCGGTGCGGTACTCCCTGCGCGGGCGGGTTCTTCCCCGGCGGTCGCAGGGGGTTCAGGGGTGGGGGGGCGGGGAACGGCCGTCACACGAGCAACGAACCGAAGCGCCGCCTGGTGGCATTTTCCACAGACCGTGGCCACCGCAGCCGCCTTGGGTCCGCACAGCCCCCTGCCGGCCGCAGCTCTTGCTGTCTCGCCGAGCCGACAAGCCTCCGCGGACAGGGGAGGGAGCCGCGGCGCGAGTCGGAGGCCGGGCGGGGGTGTGCGCAGACTCTTTCCTCTGGGGACTGCGCGCATGCGCACCAGCGGGGCGGGACCCGCGGCCCCTGCGTGGGGGCGGGACACGCGGCTGCTGCGTGGGGGCCGGCCCCGCCCAGGGGCGCTGGTCCGGCTCAGCCAATCGCGAGCGCCGGGTACCTCTTGGCGCGGGCGATTTGAATGGTCCGCGGCCGCCTGAGGTGGCGGCAGGTGGGCACGCCGCTGCCCTTTTGGGAGCTTCTCTGAGATCGGGAGGGGAACCCGCCCCTCATCCTTTCGCCGGAGCCCCACCCTCCCCAGGCCGCGGGACTGGCAAAAAAAAAAATAATAAAAAAACAAAAAAACACACCTGGGAAAGAAAAACAACACTGACTTCAGGATAACGGTTACGTCTTTGGATGGAAAGAAGGGAATGGGATAAAGGAAAGGTGAAAAAGAAACTTCAAGCATTTGTATATGATCTGATTTCTGAAAAGAAAGATTTTTAAATGCTAACATTTTGCCACAATGCTTCAATGTTTTAAAGAAATAAAATGTTAATATGTAATTTTACTACATAAAACCCCAACATATAGTCATGCATATGCACACAGATATGCATATTTTATACGTAAACATAAAAAACATGATTCAATGAATAAAATGATAGAGATTTTCTTTATCATTGAGCTTTATTCTTTTCCTTAACTTACGGTTATTTCAGGTACTTCAGGGCTCCAGAGCTTGCCAGGAGACGCACATGTCCAAGAAGGCCAGTCCCCAGCAGGGAAGCAGGATGGAGCCCCAGGTGCAGGTAGGTCACGGCACGATGGGGGTACTGGGGATGGTCGAAGGCAGGCAGGGAGGCTCGGGGTCAGGCAACGGGGAGGGAAGCATCGGGGTGTATGTGGGGCACAGGTAGGCCAAGGCAGGATGGAGTGAGGGGCGCTGTGTGGGACCCAAGTAGGAAGGGAGGGGAGGGGTGCTTCAGGAGCCAGGGTCGGGGTATCCCCTCCCCCCCACCTCCTGCCACCTCCCAAAGCAGCAGCTGAGTCCCTCCTGAGCTCCCTGTCGGACAGGCCCAGCTTTGGCATCTGCATCCTTGCCCCAACTTGCTACACGGCTCCCCTCATCTGACGCCCCCGGCCCACTTTTCTTTCCCACCACAGACTGACAGACTGAATGCATCTTTGGACATGTGGCTGGCTCTGGGATGAAATGTTTCCAGGGCACTTCATTGGCACTCTTAACTCGTGACATAACACACTGAATCCTTTTATAAGTACGTTTAGAAATAGCTCATTCACAAGAATATCAAACTTCCTCATTCTTGGTCAACATTGACAGATTGTAATTTATCTTAGCATGTTATACATACTTCAATTAAGTATTTTTCCACCTTTGTCTGTGATCGTCTACAGATAAAACTGGTCTGCTAGTAGCTTAGAGTCCATCTCTGCCTTTGCTCTTTCATTTTTCCTGAACTTCTCATGTGGGATAATTTCTCATATTGCTTTCCCTGATCCTAACTTACTTATTATAATGAAGTGGGATGTAGGAATAGGAATATAGTATACTTATGAATGTACAATAACATATATTGCATTATTGTAAATTAACTTAAATTTACTTAAAAATTATAGTTGAAGAGAGAGTGCCTCATTTGGAAGGGAAGGGGGTCTACAGAATATTTGCTTTTATAAAGGGGGTATTGGGTCTGAAACGATAGCTATGGCCATAAGTTAGCAACGTTTGCTAGGAACTGGGTTGATGTTAACTCTGCTAGTTCTGATCCATAGATCATAGTCCTTGGTAGATCTATGGTCTATCGTAGACTTTGTGTGTTAGGTGCAGCATTTATCACATTTTATGTACCGCATTATATATATGATATTCAGTAGCTTACCCTTCTAAATGAAAAGATAAAAGGACTATAGATGAGTAGATTCTTAGTGAGTTGTTCCCCGCCCTCTCCCATTCCCACTAATTTGGTTAGAGACAGCAAATAAAGATGATTCTTTAAACATGTGGTTGAGGATAGAAACTCAATCCTTAACCATTACAAATTTTAAGGAATGACTTTAAATTAAATTTTAGGCTATCATTAGCAGTGTATCGCTATTCTCAGGTTTCTTTCATAGTCTCTTGTTTCGATGACTTTTTCGTACTTCGGTCTTTTCTTAATTTCATTCAGAGGTAGAAAATACGGTAATTTTTAACAACTCCTTGGTAATTCTGCAAATACAAAGGAAGGTTTAAAAAGGCAGATTTGAAAAGAAAAGAATTGATTTGATTCCAAAGCTGGTATGAACATATTTTAACGCAGAGGAAAGATAAGGAGCAAGATGAATCTTAAGGTTATAAGAGGCCCATCAAACTGACCTACATGAGCTCACAGAAGTTACACGTTTCCTAAGGCCAAGGAACTGTTTCATGACCTTGAAGGGTATATTAGTATTTCTATTCAAGTCATTACATTTTCAAACATTGGAACTGCTCAGATTTGGTTCACTGCACAAACCAATCACTTAGAATGTTAAACAGCATGACTTTGGTCTCCTGGAGACAGCTCTTCTGTGATTGAGCTCTCGTTTGCACGGCCTGTCTACCTTCCCTGTTAATTTTTTTTTTCTTGTTTTTTTTTCCCCCTTGTCAGCCTACATCGTGAATGCAACTGACAGAACAAACACCAACACCTAACACTGGAAATTCCCTCCTCTGAACTCATTGGAAACACATGCTGAGGTTCTCAATCGGCAAGTTTTATAAAATGTCAGAACGTTTTAGAGTTGGGAGTGATTGTTGGACTCATTATAATCACACAGGGAGCTTCAGAAAATACTAATGCCTCAGCCCCACCTTCAGAAATTCTGAATTAACTTGTCTGGGGAAGACTGCAGGCCCCTATGTTTTTAAAAAGTTTTCCAAGCAATTTTAATGTCCAGCCAATTTGAGAACCACTGGGCTAGTCCCATTCGATCAGATCAAAACAGAAATTCATATAGGATTGGACATAGCAAAGGGCACAAAACTAGACATCAGAATAGCTGAGACTACTAAACACTGACGGCGCCGGTCCTCGCCGCCCCGCAGAGGCCCGCGCGGCCTCCCTCCGCCGCGGGGACCCGGGGTGGCAGCCGCCGCAACCCCCGTCCTTCCCGCGCCTCGCGCCCCGCCGCCGCCGCCGCCGCCGCCGCCGCCGCCGCCGCCGCATTCGCCCGCACTCACCTCAGGGGCGCAACCGGCACAGCCGGCCGTCGGCCTCGTTCCCGCCGAAGCGTCTCGGTGCGGTACTCCCTGCGCGGGCGGGTTCTTCCCCGGCGGTCGCAGGGGGTTCAGGGGTGGGGGGGCGGGGAACGGCCGTCACACGAGCAACGAACCGAAGCGCCGCCTGGTGGCATTTTCCACAGACCGTGGCCACCGCAGCCGCCTTGGGTCCGCACAGCCCCCTGCCGGCCGCAGCTCTTGCTGTCTCGCCCAGCCGACAAGCCTCCGCGGACAGGGGAGGGAGCCGCGGCGCGAGTCGGAGGCCGGGCGGGGGTGTGCGCAGACTCTTTCCTCTGGGGACTGCGCGCATGCGCACCAGCGGGGCGGGACCCGCGGCCCCTGCGTGGGGGCGGGACACGCGGCTGCTGCGTGGGGGCCGGCCCCGCCCAGGGGCGCTGGTCCGGCTCAGCCAATCGCGAGCGCCGGGTACCTCTTGGCGCGGGCGATTTGAATGGTCCGCGGCCGCCTGAGGTGGCGGCAGGTGGGCACGCCGCTGCCCTTTTGGGAGCTTCTCTGAGATCGGGAGGGGAACCCGCCCCTCATCCTTTCGCCGGAGCCCCACCCTCCCCAGGCCGCGGGACTGGCAAAAAAAAAAATAATAAAAAAACAAAAAAACACACCTGGGAAAGAAAAACAACACTGACTTCAGGATAACGGTTACGTCTTTGGATGGAAAGAAGGGAATGGGATAAAGGAAAGGTGAAAAAGAAACTTCAAGCATTTGTATATGATCTGATTTCTGAAAAGAAAGATTTTTAAATGCTAACATTTTGCCACAATGCTTCAATGTTTTAAAGAAATAAAATGTTAATATGTAATTTTACTACATAAAACCCCAACATATAGTCATGCATATGCACACAGATATGCATATTTTATACGTAAACATAAAAAACATGATTCAATGAATAAAATGATAGAGATTTTCTTTATCATTGAGCTTTATTCTTTTCCTTAACTTACGGTTATTTCAGGTACTTCAGGGCTCCAGAGCTTGCCAGGAGACGCACATGTCCAAGAAGGCCAGTCCCCAGCAGGGAAGCAGGATGGAGCCCCAGGTGCAGGTAGGTCACGGCACGATGGGGGTACTGGGGATGGTCGAAGGCAGGCAGGGAGGCTCGGGGTCAGGCAACGGGGAGGGAAGCATCGGGGTGTATGTGGGGCACAGGTAGGCCAAGGCAGGATGGAGTGAGGGGCGCTGTGTGGGACCCAAGTAGGAAGGGAGGGGAGGGGTGCTTCAGGAGCCAGGGTCGGGGTATCCCCTCCCCCCCACCTCCTGCCACCTCCCAAAGCAGCAGCTGAGTCCCTCCTGAGCTCCCTGTCGGACAGGCCCAGCTTTGGCATCTGCATCCTTGCCCCAACTTGCTACACGGCTCCCCTCATCTGACGCCCCCGGCCCACTTTTCTTTCCCACCACAGACTGACAGACTGAATGCATCTTTGGACATGTGGCTGGCTCTGGGATGAAATGTTTCCAGGGCACTTCATTGGCACTCTTAACTCGTGACATAACACACTGAATCCTTTTATAAGTACGTTTAGAAATAGCTCATTCACAAGAATATCAAACTTCCTCATTCTTGGTCAACATTGACAGATTGTAATTTATCTTAGCATGTTATACATACTTCAATTAAGTATTTTTCCACCTTTGTCTGTGATCGTCTACAGATAAAACTGGTCTGCTAGTAGCTTAGAGTCCATCTCTGCCTTTGCTCTTTCATTTTTCCTGAACTTCTCATGTGGGATAATTTCTCATATTGCTTTCCCTGATCCTAACTTACTTATTATAATGAAGTGGGATGTAGGAATAGGAATATAGTATACTTATGAATGTACAATAACATATATTGCATTATTGTAAATTAACTTAAATTTACTTAAAAATTATAGTTGAAGAGAGAGTGCCTCATTTGGAAGGGAAGGGGGTCTACAGAATATTTGCTTTTATAAAGGGGGTATTGGGTCTGAAACGATAGCTATGGCCATAAGTTAGCAACGTTTGCTAGGAACTGGGTTGATGTTAACTCTGCTAGTTCTGATCCATAGATCATAGTCCTTGGTAGATCTATGGTCTATCGTAGACTTTGTGTGTTAGGTGCAGCATTTATCACATTTTATGTACCGCATTATATATATGATATTCAGTAGCTTACCCTTCTAAATGAAAAGATAAAAGGACTATAGATGAGTAGATTCTTAGTGAGTTGTTCCCCGCCCTCTCCCATTCCCACTAATTTGGTTAGAGACAGCAAATAAAGATGATTCTTTAAACATGTGGTTGAGGATAGAAACTCAATCCTTAACCATTACAAATTTTAAGGAATGACTTTAAATTAAATTTTAGGCTATCATTAGCAGTGTATCGCTATTCTCAGGTTTCTTTCATAGTCTCTTGTTTCGATGACTTTTTCGTACTTCGGTCTTTTCTTAATTTCATTCAGAGGTAGAAAATACGGTAATTTTTAACAACTCCTTGGTAATTCTGCAAATACAAAGGAAGGTTTAAAAAGGCAGATTTGAAAAGAAAAGAATTGATTTGATTCCAAAGCTGGTATGAACATATTTTAACGCAGAGGAAAGATAAGGAGCAAGATGAATCTTAAGGTTATAAGAGGCCCATCAAACTGACCTACATGAGCTCACAGAAGTTACACGTTTCCTAAGGCCAAGGAACTGTTTCATGACCTTGAAGGGTATATTAGTATTTCTATTCAAGTCATTACATTTTCAAACATTGGAACTGCTCAGATTTGGTTCACTGCACAAACCAATCACTTAGAATGTTAAACAGCATGACTTTGGTCTCCTGGAGACAGCTCTTCTGTGATTGAGCTCTCGTTTGCACGGCCTGTCTACCTTCCCTGTTAATTTTTTTTTTCTTGTTTTTTTTTCCCCCTTGTCAGCCTACATCGTGAATGCAACTGACAGAACAAACACCAACACCTAACACTGGAAATTCCCTCCTCTGAACTCATTGGAAACACATGCTGAGGTTCTCAATCGGCAAGTTTTATAAAATGTCAGAACGTTTTAGAGTTGGGAGTGATTGTTGGACTCATTATAATCACACAGGGAGCTTCAGAAAATACTAATGCCTCAGCCCCACCTTCAGAAATTCTGAATTAACTTGTCTGGGGAAGACTGCAGGCCCCTATGTTTTTAAAAAGTTTTCCAAGCAATTTTAATGTCCAGCCAATTTGAGAACCACTGGGCTAGTCCCATTCGATCAGATCAAAACAGAAATTCATATAGGATTGGACATAGCAAAGGGCACAAAACTAGACATCAGAATAGCTGAGACTACTAAACACTGACGGCGCCGGTCCTCGCCGCCCCGCAGAGGCCCGCGCGGCCTCCCTCCGCCGCGGGGACCCGGGGTGGCAGCCGCCGCAACCCCCGTCCTTCCCGCGCCTCGCGCCCCGCCGCCGCCGCCGCCGCCGCCGCCGCCGCCGCCGCCGCATTCGCCCGCACTCACCTCAGGGGCGCAACCGGCACAGCCGGCCGTCGGCCTCGTTCCCGCCGAAGCGTCTCGGTGCGGTACTCCCTGCGCGGGCGGGTTCTTCCCCGGCGGTCGCAGGGGGTTCAGGGGTGGGGGGGCGGGGAACGGCCGTCACACGAGCAACGAACCGAAGCGCCGCCTGGTGGCATTTTCCACAGACCGTGGCCACCGCAGCCGCCTTGGGTCCGCACAGCCCCCTGCCGGCCGCAGCTCTTGCTGTCTCGCCCAGCCGACAAGCCTCCGCGGACAGGGGAGGGAGCCGCGGCGCGAGTCGGAGGCCGGGCGGGGGTGTGCGCAGACTCTTTCCTCTGGGGACTGCGCGCATGCGCACCAGCGGGGCGGGACCCGCGGCCCCTGCGTGGGGGCGGGACACGCGGCTGCTGCGTGGGGGCCGGCCCCGCCCAGGGGCGCTGGTCCGGCTCAGCCAATCGCGAGCGCCGGGTACCTCTTGGCGCGGGCGATTTGAATGGTCCGCGGCCGCCTGAGGTGGCGGCAGGTGGGCACGCCGCTGCCCTTTTGGGAGCTTCTCTGAGATCGGGAGGGGAACCCGCCCCTCATCCTTTCGCCGGAGCCCCACCCTCCCCAGGCCGCGGGACTGGCAAAAAAAAAAATAATAAAAAAACAAAAAAACACACCTGGGAAAGAAAAACAACACTGACTTCAGGATAACGGTTACGTCTTTGGATGGAAAGAAGGGAATGGGATAAAGGAAAGGTGAAAAAGAAACTTCAAGCATTTGTATATGATCTGATTTCTGAAAAGAAAGATTTTTAAATGCTAACATTTTGCCACAATGCTTCAATGTTTTAAAGAAATAAAATGTTAATATGTAATTTTACTACATAAAACCCCAACATATAGTCATGCATATGCACACAGATATGCATATTTTATACGTAAACATAAAAAACATGATTCAATGAATAAAATGATAGAGATTTTCTTTATCATTGAGCTTTATTCTTTTCCTTAACTTACGGTTATTTCAGGTACTTCAGGGCTCCAGAGCTTGCCAGGAGACGCACATGTCCAAGAAGGCCAGTCCCCAGCAGGGAAGCAGGATGGAGCCCCAGGTGCAGGTAGGTCACGTCACGATGGGGGTACTGGGGATGGTCGAAGGCAGGCAGGGAGGCTCGGGGTCAGGCAACGGGGAGGGAAGCATCGGGGTGTATGTGGGGCACAGGTAGGCCAAGGCAGGATGGAGTGAGGGGCGCTGTGTGGGACCCAAGTAGGAAGGGAGGGGAGGGGTGCTTCAGGAGCCAGGGTCGGGGTATCCCCTCCCCCCCACCTCCTGCCACCTCCCAAAGCAGCAGCTGAGTCCCTCCTGAGCTCCCTGTCGGACAGGCCCAGCTTTGGCATCTGCATCCTTGCCCCAACTTGCTACACGGCTCCCCTCATCTGACGCCCCCGGCCCACTTTTCTTTCCCACCACAGACTGACAGACTGAATGCATCTTTGGACATGTGGCTGGCTCTGGGATGAAATGTTTCCAGGGCACTTCATTGGCACTCTTAACTCGTGACATAACACACTGAATCCTTTTATAAGTACGTTTAGAAATAGCTCATTCACAAGAATATCAAACTTCCTCATTCTTGGTCAACATTGACAGATTGTAATTTATCTTAGCATGTTATACATACTTCAATTAAGTATTTTTCCACCTTTGTCTGTGATCGTCTACAGATAAAACTGGTCTGCTAGTAGCTTAGAGTCCATCTCTGCCTTTGCTCTTTCATTTTTCCTGAACTTCTCATGTGGGATAATTTCTCATATTGCTTTCCCTGATCCTAACTTACTTATTATAATGAAGTGGGATGTAGGAATAGGAATATAGTATACTTATGAATGTACAATAACATATATTGCATTATTGTAAATTAACTTAAATTTACTTAAAAATTATAGTTGAAGAGAGAGTGCCTCATTTGGAAGGGAAGGGGGTCTACAGAATATTTGCTTTTATAAAGGGGGTATTGGGTCTGAAACGATAGCTATGGCCATAAGTTAGCAACGTTTGCTAGGAACTGGGTTGATGTTAACTCTGCTAGTTCTGATCCATAGATCATAGTCCTTGGTAGATCTATGGTCTATCGTAGACTTTGTGTGTTAGGTGCAGCATTTATCACATTTTATGTACCGCATTATATATATGATATTCAGTAGCTTACCCTTCTAAATGAAAAGATAAAAGGACTATAGATGAGTAGATTCTTAGTGAGTTGTTCCCCGCCCTCTCCCATTCCCACTAATTTGGTTAGAGACAGCAAATAAAGATGATTCTTTAAACATGTGGTTGAGGATAGAAACTCAATCCTTAACCATTACAAATTTTAAGGAATGACTTTAAATTAAATTTTAGGCTATCATTAGCAGTGTATCGCTATTCTCAGGTTTCTTTCATAGTCTCTTGTTTCGATGACTTTTTCGTACTTCGGTCTTTTCTTAATTTCATTCAGAGGTAGAAAATACGGTAATTTTTAACAACTCCTTGGTAATTCTGCAAATACAAAGGAAGGTTTAAAAAGGCAGATTTGAAAAGAAAAGAATTGATTTGATTCCAAAGCTGGTATGAACATATTTTAATGCAGAGGAAAGATAAGGAGCAAGATGAATCTTAAGGTTATAAGAGGCCCATCAAACTGACCTACATGAGCTCACAGAAGTTACACGTTTCCTAAGGCCAAGGAACTGTTTCATGACCTTGAAGGGTATATTAGTATTTCTATTCAAGTCATTACATTTTCAAACATTGGAACTGCTCAGATTTGGTTCACTGCACAAACCAATCACTTAGAATGTTAAACAGCATGACTTTGGTCTCCTGGAGACAGCTCTTCTGTGATTGAGCTCTCGTTTGCACGGCCTGTCTACCTTCCCTGTTAATTTTTTTTTTCTTGTTTTTTTTTCCCCCTTGTCAGCCTACATCGTGAATGCAACTGACAGAACAAACACCAACACCTAACACTGGAAATTCCCTCCTCTGAACTCATTGGAAACACATGCTGAGGTTCTCAATCGGCAAGTTTTATAAAATGTCAGAACGTTTTAGAGTTGGGAGTGATTGTTGGACTCATTATAATCACACAGGGAGCTTCAGAAAATACTAATGCCTCAGCCCCACCTTCAGAAATTCTGAATTAACTTGTCTGGGGAAGACTGCAGGCCCCTATGTTTTTAAAAAGTTTTCCAAGCAATTTTAATGTCCAGCCAATTTGAGAACCACTGGGCTAGTCCCATTCGATCAGATCAAAACAGAAATTCATATAGGATTGGACATAGCAAAGGGCACAAAACTAGACATCAGAATAGCTGAGACTACTAAACACTGACGGCGCCGGTCCTCGCCGCCCCGCAGAGGCCCGCGCGGCCTCCCTCCGCCGCGGGGACCCGGGGTGGCAGCCGCCGCAACCCCCGTCCTTCCCGCGCCTCGCGCCCCGCCGCCGCCGCCGCCGCCGCCGCCGCCGCCGCCGCCGCATTCGCCCGCACTCACCTCAGGGGCGCAACCGGCACAGCCGGCCGTCGGCCTCGTTCCCGCCGAAGCGTCTCGGTGCGGTACTCCCTGCGCGGGCGGGTTCTTCCCCGGCGGTCGCAGGGGGTTCAGGGGTGGGGGGGCGGGGAACGGCCGTCACACGAGCAACGAACCGAAGCGCCGCCTGGTGGCATTTTCCACAGACCGTGGCCACCGCAGCCGCCTTGGGTCCGCACAGCCCCCTGCCGGCCGCAGCTCTTGCTGTCTCGCCGAGCCGACAAGCCTCCGCGGACAGGGGAGGGAGCCGCGGCGCGAGTCGGAGGCCGGGCGGGGGTGTGCGCAGACTCTTTCCTCTGGGGACTGCGCGCATGCGCACCAGCGGGGCGGGACCCGCGGCCCCTGCGTGGGGGCGGGACACGCGGCTGCTGCGTGGGGGCCGGCCCCGCCCAGGGGCGCTGGTCCGGCTCAGCCAATCGCGAGCGCCGGGTACCTCTTGGCGCGGGCGATTTGAATGGTCCGCGGCCGCCTGAGGTGGCGGCACGTGGGCACGCCGCTGCCCTTTTGGGAGCTTCTCTAAGATCGGGAGGGGAACCCGCCCCTCATCCTTTCGCCGGAGCCCCACCCTCCCCAGGCCGCGGGACTGGCAAAAAAAAAAAATAATAAAAAAACAAAAAAACACACCTGGGAAAGAAAAACAACACTGACTTCAGGATAACGGTTACGTCTTTGGATGGAAAGAAGGGAATGGGATAAAGGAAAGGTGAAAAAGAAACTTCAAGCATTTGTATATGATCTGATTTCTGAAAAGAAAGATTTTTAAATGCTAACATTTTGCCACAATGCTTCAATGTTTTAAAGAAATAAAATGTTAATATGTAATTTTACTACATAAAACCCCAACATATAGTCATGCATATGCACACAGATATGCATATTTTATACGTAAACATAAAAAACATGATTCAATGAATAAAATGATAGAGATTTTCTTTATCATTGAGCTTTATTCTTTTCCTTAACTTACGGTTATTTCAGGTACTTCAGGGCTCCAGAGCTTGCCAGGAGACGCACATGTCCAAGAAGGCCAGTCCCCAGCAGGGAAGCAGGATGGAGCCCCAGGTGCAGGTAGGTCACGTCACGATGGGGGTACTGGGGATGGTCGAAGGCAGGCAGGGAGGCTCGGGGTCAGGCAACGGGGAGGGAAGCATCGGGGTGTATGTGGGGCACAGGTAGGCCAAGGCAGGATGGAGTGAGGGGCGCTGTGTGGGACCCAAGTAGGAAGGGAGGGGAGGGGTGCTTCAGGAGCCAGGGTCGGGGTATCCCCTCCCCCCCACCTCCTGCCACCTCCCAAAGCAGCAGCTGAGTCCCTCCTGAGCTCCCTGTCGGACAGGCCCAGCTTTGGCATCTGCATCCTTGCCCCAACTTGCTACACGGCTCCCCTCATCTGACGCCCCCGGCCCACTTTTCTTTCCCACCACAGACTGACAGACTGAATGCATCTTTGGACATGTGGCTGGCTCTGGGATGAAATGTTTCCAGGGCACTTCATTGGCACTCTTAACTCGTGACATAACACACTGAATCCTTTTATAAGTACGTTTAGAAATAGCTCATTCACAAGAATATCAAACTTCCTCATTCTTGGTCAACATTGACAGATTGTAATTTATCTTAGCATGTTATACATACTTCAATTAAGTATTTTTCCACCTTTGTCTGTGATCGTCTACAGATAAAACTGGTCTGCTAGTAGCTTAGAGTCCATCTCTGCCTTTGCTCTTTCATTTTTCCTGAACTTCTCATGTGGGATAATTTCTCATATTGCTTTCCCTGATCCTAACTTACTTATTATAATGAAGTGGGATGTAGGAATAGGAATATAGTATACTTATGAATGTACAATAACATATATTGCATTATTGTAAATTAACTTAAATTTACTTAAAAATTATAGTTGAAGAGAGAGTGCCTCATTTGGAAGGGAAGGGGGTCTACAGAATATTTGCTTTTATAAAGGGGGTATTGGGTCTGAAACGATAGCTATGGCCATAAGTTAGCAACGTTTGCTAGGAACTGGGTTGATGTTAACTCTGCTAGTTCTGATCCATAGATCATAGTCCTTGGTAGATCTATGGTCTATCGTAGACTTTGTGTGTTAGGTGCAGCATTTATCACATTTTATGTACCGCATTATATATATGATATTCAGTAGCTTACCCTTCTAAATGAAAAGATAAAAGGACTATAGATGAGTAGATTCTTAGTGAGTTGTTCCCCGCCCTCTCCCATTCCCACTAATTTGGTTAGAGACAGCAAATAAAGATGATTCTTTAAACATGTGGTTGAGGATAGAAACTCAATCCTTAACCATTACAAATTTTAAGGAATGACTTTAAATTAAATTTTAGGCTATCATTAGCAGTGTATCGCTATTCTCAGGTTTCTTTCATAGTCTCTTGTTTCGATGACTTTTTCGTACTTCGGTCTTTTCTTAATTTCATTCAGAGGTAGAAAATACGGTAATTTTTAACAACTCCTTGGTAATTCTGCAAATACAAAGGAAGGTTTAAAAAGGCAGATTTGAAAAGAAAAGAATTGATTTGATTCCAAAGCTGGTATGAACATATTTTAATGCAGAGGAAAGATAAGGAGCAAGATGAATCTTAAGGTTATAAGAGGCCCATCAAACTGACCTACATGAGCTCACAGAAGTTACACGTTTCCTAAGGCCAAGGAACTGTTTCATGACCTTGAAGGGTATATTAGTATTTCTATTCAAGTCATTACATTTTCAAACATTGGAACTGCTCAGATTTGGTTCACTGCACAAACCAATCACTTAGAATGTTAAACAGCATGACTTTGGTCTCCTGGAGACAGCTCTTCTGTGATTGAGCTCTCGTTTGCACGGCCTGTCTACCTTCCCTGTTAATTTTTTTTTTCTTGTTTTTTTTTCCCCCTTGTCAGCCTACATCGTGAATGCAACTGACAGAACAAACACCAACACCTAACACTGGAAATTCCCTCCTCTGAACTCATTGGAAACACATGCTGAGGTTCTCAATCGGCAAGTTTTATAAAATGTCAGAACGTTTTAGAGTTGGGAGTGATTGTTGGACTCATTATAATCACACAGGGAGCTTCAGAAAATACTAATGCCTCAGCCCCACCTTCAGAAATTCTGAATTAACTTGTCTGGGGAAGACTGCAGGCCCCTATGTTTTTAAAAAGTTTTCCAAGCAATTTTAATGTCCAGCCAATTTGAGAACCACTGGGCTAGTCCCATTCGATCAGATCAAAACAGAAATTCATATAGGATTGGACATAGCAAAGGGCACAAAACTAGACATCAGAATAGCTGAGACTACTAAACACTGACGGCGCCGGTCCTCGCCGCCCCGCAGAGGCCCGCGCGGCCTCCCTCCGCCGCGGGGACCCGGGGTGGCAGCCGCCGCAACCCCCGTCCTTCCCGCGCCCCGCGCCCCGCCGCCGCCGCCGCCGCCGCCGCCGCCGCCGCCGCCGCATTCGCCCGCACTCACCTCAGGGGCGCAACCGGCACAGCCGGCCGTCGGCCTCGTTCCCGCCGAAGCGTCTCGGTGCGGTACTCCCTGCGCGGGCGGGTTCTTCCCCGGCGGTCGCAGGGGGTTCAGGGGTGGGGGGGCGGGGAACGGCCGTCACACGAGCAACGAACTGAAGCGCCGCCTGGTGGCATTTTCCACAGACCGTGGCCACCGCAGCCGCCTTGGGTCCGCACAGCCCCCTGCCGGCCGCAGCTCTTGCTGTCTCGCCGAGCCGACAAGCCTCCGCGGACAGGGGAGGGAGCCGCGGCGCGAGTCGGAGGCCGGGCGGGGGTGTGCGCAGACTCTTTCCTCTGGGGACTGCGCGCATGCGCACCAGCGGGGCGGGACCCGCGGCCCCTGCGTGGGGGCGGGACACGCGGCTGCTGCGTGGGGGCCGGCCCCGCCCAGGGGCGCTGGTCCGGCTCAGCCAATCGCGAGCGCCGGGTACCTCTTGGCGCGGGCGATTTGAATGGTCCGCGGCCGCCTGAGGTGGCGGCAGGTGGGCACGCCGCTGCCCTTTTGGGAGCTTCTCTGAGATCGGGAGGGGAACCCGCCCCTCATCCTTTCGCCGGAGCCCCACCCTCCCCAGGCCGCGGGACTGGCAAAAAAAAAAATAATAAAAAAACAAAAAAACACACCTGGGAAAGAAAAACAACACTGACTTCAGGATAACGGTTACGTCTTTGGATGGAAAGAAGGGAATGGGATAAAGGAAAGGTGAAAAAGAAACTTCAAGCATTTGTATATGATCTGATTTCTGAAAAGAAAGATTTTTAAATGCTAACATTTTGCCACAATGCTTCAATGTTTTAAAGAAATAAAATGTTAATATGTAATTTTACTACATAAAACCCCAACATATAGTCATGCATATGCACACAGATATGCATATTTTATACGTAAACATAAAAAACATGATTCAATGAATAAAATGATAGAGATTTTCTTTATCATTGAGCTTTATTCTTTTCCTTAACTTACGGTTATTTCAGGTACTTCAGGGCTCCAGAGCTTGCCAGGAGACGCACATGTCCAAGAAGGCCAGTCCCCAGCAGGGAAGCAGGATGGAGCCCCAGGTGCAGGTAGGTCACGGCACGATGGGGGTACTGGGGATGGTCGAAGGCAGGCAGGGAGGCTCGGGGTCAGGCAACGGGGAGGGAAGCATCGGGGTGTATGTGGGGCACAGGTAGGCCAAGGCAGGATGGAGTGAGGGGCGCTGTGTGGGACCCAAGTAGGAAGGGAGGGGAGGGGTGCTTCAGGAGCCAGGGTCGGGGTATCCCCTCCCCCCCACCTCCTGCCACCTCCCAAAGCAGCAGCTGAGTCCCTCCTGAGCTCCCTGTCGGACAGGCCCAGCTTTGGCATCTGCATCCTTGCCCCAACTTGCTACACGGCTCCCCTCATCTGACGCCCCCGGCCCACTTTTCTTTCCCACCACAGACTGACAGACTGAATGCATCTTTGGACATGTGGCTGGCTCTGGGATGAAATGTTTCCAGGGCACTTCATTGGCACTCTTAACTCGTGACATAACACACTGAATCCTTTTATAAGTACGTTTAGAAATAGCTCATTCACAAGAATATCAAACTTCCTCATTCTTGGTCAACATTGACAGATTGTAATTTATCTTAGCATGTTATACATACTTCAATTAAGTATTTTTCCACCTTTGTCTGTGATCGTCTACAGATAAAACTGGTCTGCTAGTAGCTTAGAGTCCATCTCTGCCTTTGCTCTTTCATTTTTCCTGAACTTCTCATGTGGGATAATTTCTCATATTGCTTTCCCTGATCCTAACTTACTTATTATAATGAAGTGGGATGTAGGAATAGGAATATAGTATACTTATGAATGTACAATAACATATATTGCATTATTGTAAATTAACTTAAATTTACTTAAAAATTATAGTTGAAGAGAGAGTGCCTCATTTGGAAGGGAAGGGGGTCTACAGAATATTTGCTTTTATAAAGGGGGTATTGGGTCTGAAACGATAGCTATGGCCATAAGTTAGCAACGTTTGCTAGGAACTGGGTTGATGTTAACTCTGCTAGTTCTGATCCATAGATCATAGTCCTTGGTAGATCTATGGTCTATCGTAGACTTTGTGTGTTAGGTGCAGCATTTATCACATTTTATGTACCGCATTATATATATGATATTCAGTAGCTTACCCTTCTAAATGAAAAGATAAAAGGACTATAGATGAGTAGATTCTTAGTGAGTTGTTCCCCGCCCTCTCCCATTCCCACTAATTTGGTTAGAGACAGCAAATAAAGATGATTCTTTAAACATGTGGTTGAGGATAGAAACTCAATCCTTAACCATTACAAATTTTAAGGAATGACTTTAAATTAAATTTTAGGCTATCATTAGCAGTGTATCGCTATTCTCAGGTTTCTTTCATAGTCTCTTGTTTCGATGACTTTTTCGTACTTCGGTCTTTTCTTAATTTCATTCAGAGGTAGAAAATACGGTAATTTTTAACAACTCCTTGGTAATTCTGCAAATACAAAGGAAGGTTTAAAAAGGCAGATTTGAAAAGAAAAGAATTGATTTGATTCCAAAGCTGGTATGAACATATTTTAATGCAGAGGAAAGATAAGGAGCAAGATGAATCTTAAGGTTATAAGAGGCCCATCAAACTGACCTACATGAGCTCACAGAAGTTACACGTTTCCTAAGGCCAAGGAACTGTTTCATGACCTTGAAGGGTATATTAGTATTTCTATTCAAGTCATTACATTTTCAAACATTGGAACTGCTCAGATTTGGTTCACTGCACAAACCAATCACTTAGAATGTTAAACAGCATGACTTTGGTCTCCTGGAGACAGCTCTTCTGTGATTGAGCTCTCGTTTGCACGGCCTGTCTACCTTCCCTGTTAATTTTTTTTTTCTTGTTTTTTTTTCCCCCTTGTCAGCCTACATCGTGAATGCAACTGACAGAACAAACACCAACACCTAACACTGGAAATTCCCTCCTCTGAACTCATTGGAAACACATGCTGAGGTTCTCAATCGGCAAGTTTTATAAAATGTCAGAACGTTTTAGAGTTGGGAGTGATTGTTGGACTCATTATAATCACACAGGGAGCTTCAGAAAATACTAATGCCTCAGCCCCACCTTCAGAAATTCTGAATTAACTTGTCTGGGGAAGACTGCAGGCCCCTATGTTTTTAAAAAGTTTTCCAAGCAATTTTAATGTCCAGCCAATTTGAGAACCACTGGGCTAGTCCCATTCGATCAGATCAAAACAGAAATTCATATAGGATTGGACATAGCAAAGGGCACAAAACTAGACATCAGAATAGCTGAGACTACTAAACACTGACGGCGCCGGTCCTCGCCGCCCCGCAGAGGCCCGCGCGGCCTCCCTCCGCCGCGGGGACCCGGGGTGGCAGCCGCCGCAACCCCCGTCCTTCCCGCGCCCCGCGCCCCGCCGCCGCCGCCGCCGCCGCCGCCGCCGCCGCCGCATTCGCCCGCACTCACCTCAGGGGCGCAACCGGCACAGCCGGCCGTCGGCCTCGTTCCCGCCGAAGCGTCTCGGTGCGGTACTCCCTGCGCGGGCGGGTTCTTCCCCGGCGGTCGCAGGGGGTTCAGGGGTGGGGGGGCGGGGAACGGCCGTCACACGAGCAACGAACTGAAGCGCCGCCTGGTGGCATTTTCCACAGACCGTGGCCACCGCAGCCGCCTTGGGTCCGCACAGCCCCCTGCCGGCCGCAGCTCTTGCTGTCTCGCCGAGCCGACAAGCCTCCGCGGACAGGGGAGGGAGCCGCGGCGCGAGTCGGAGGCCGGGCGGGGGTGTGCGCAGACTCTTTCCTCTGGGGACTGCGCGCATGCGCACCAGCGGGGCGGGACCCGCGGCCCCTGCGTGGGGGCGGGACACGCGGCTGCTGCGTGGGGGCCGGCCCCGCCCAGGGGCGCTGGTCCGGCTCAGCCAATCGCGAGCGCCGGGTACCTCTTGGCGCGGGCGATTTGAATGGTCCGCGGCCGCCTGAGGTGGCGGCAGGTGGGCACGCCGCTGCCCTTTTGGGAGCTTCTCTGAGATCGGGAGGGGAACCCGCCCCTCATCCTTTCGCCGGAGCCCCACCCTCCCCAGGCCGCGGGACTGGCAAAAAAAAAAATAATAAAAAAACAAAAAAACACACCTGGGAAAGAAAAACAACACTGACTTCAGGATAACGGTTACGTCTTTGGATGGAAAGAAGGGAATGGGATAAAGGAAAGGTGAAAAAGAAACTTCAAGCATTTGTATATGATCTGATTTCTGAAAAGAAAGATTTTTAAATGCTAACATTTTGCCACAATGCTTCAATGTTTTAAAGAAATAAAATGTTAATATGTAATTTTACTACATAAAACCCCAACATATAGTCATGCATATGCACACAGATATGCATATTTTATACGTAAACATAAAAAACATGATTCAATGAATAAAATGATAGAGATTTTCTTTATCATTGAGCTTTATTCTTTTCCTTAACTTACGGTTATTTCAGGTACTTCAGGGCTCCAGAGCTTGCCAGGAGACGCACATGTCCAAGAAGGCCAGTCCCCAGCAGGGAAGCAGGATGGAGCCCCAGGTGCAGGTAGGTCACGGCACGATGGGGGTACTGGGGATGGTCGAAGGCAGGCAGGGAGGCTCGGGGTCAGGCAACGGGGAGGGAAGCATCGGGGTGTATGTGGGGCACAGGTAGGCCAAGGCAGGATGGAGTGAGGGGCGCTGTGTGGGACCCAAGTAGGAAGGGAGGGGAGGGGTGCTTCAGGAGCCAGGGTCGGGGTATCCCCTCCCCCCCACCTCCTGCCACCTCCCAAAGCAGCAGCTGAGTCCCTCCTGAGCTCCCTGTCGGACAGGCCCAGCTTTGGCATCTGCATCCTTGCCCCAACTTGCTACACGGCTCCCCTCATCTGACGCCCCCGGCCCACTTTTCTTTCCCACCACAGACTGACAGACTGAATGCATCTTTGGACATGTGGCTGGCTCTGGGATGAAATGTTTCCAGGGCACTTCATTGGCACTCTTAACTCGTGACATAACACACTGAATCCTTTTATAAGTACGTTTAGAAATAGCTCATTCACAAGAATATCAAACTTCCTCATTCTTGGTCAACATTGACAGATTGTAATTTATCTTAGCATGTTATACATACTTCAATTAAGTATTTTTCCACCTTTGTCTGTGATCGTCTACAGATAAAACTGGTCTGCTAGTAGCTTAGAGTCCATCTCTGCCTTTGCTCTTTCATTTTTCCTGAACTTCTCATGTGGGATAATTTCTCATATTGCTTTCCCTGATCCTAACTTACTTATTATAATGAAGTGGGATGTAGGAATAGGAATATAGTATACTTATGAATGTACAATAACATATATTGCATTATTGTAAATTAACTTAAATTTACTTAAAAATTATAGTTGAAGAGAGAGTGCCTCATTTGGAAGGGAAGGGGGTCTACAGAATATTTGCTTTTATAAAGGGGGTATTGGGTCTGAAACGATAGCTATGGCCATAAGTTAGCAACGTTTGCTAGGAACTGGGTTGATGTTAACTCTGCTAGTTCTGATCCATAGATCATAGTCCTTGGTAGATCTATGGTCTATCGTAGACTTTGTGTGTTAGGTGCAGCATTTATCACATTTTATGTACCGCATTATATATATGATATTCAGTAGCTTACCCTTCTAAATGAAAAGATAAAAGGACTATAGATGAGTAGATTCTTAGTGAGTTGTTCCCCGCCCTCTCCCATTCCCACTAATTTGGTTAGAGACAGCAAATAAAGATGATTCTTTAAACATGTGGTTGAGGATAGAAACTCAATCCTTAACCATTACAAATTTTAAGGAATGACTTTAAATTAAATTTTAGGCTATCATTAGCAGTGTATCGCTATTCTCAGGTTTCTTTCATAGTCTCTTGTTTCGATGACTTTTTCGTACTTCGGTCTTTTCTTAATTTCATTCAGAGGTAGAAAATACGGTAATTTTTAACAACTCCTTGGTAATTCTGCAAATACAAAGGAAGGTTTAAAAAGGCAGATTTGAAAAGAAAAGAATTGATTTGATTCCAAAGCTGGTATGAACATATTTTAATGCAGAGGAAAGATAAGGAGCAAGATGAATCTTAAGGTTATAAGAGGCCCATCAAACTGACCTACATGAGCTCACAGAAGTTACACGTTTCCTAAGGCCAAGGAACTGTTTCATGACCTTGAAGGGTATATTAGTATTTCTATTCAAGTCATTACATTTTCAAACATTGGAACTGCTCAGATTTGGTTCACTGCACAAACCAATCACTTAGAATGTTAAACAGCATGACTTTGGTCTCCTGGAGACAGCTCTTCTGTGATTGAGCTCTCGTTTGCACGGCCTGTCTACCTTCCCTGTTAATTTTTTTTTTCTTGTTTTTTTTTCCCCCTTGTCAGCCTACATCGTGAATGCAACTGACAGAACAAACACCAACACCTAACACTGGAAATTCCCTCCTCTGAACTCATTGGAAACACATGCTGAGGTTCTCAATCGGCAAGTTTTATAAAATGTCAGAACGTTTTAGAGTTGGGAGTGATTGTTGGACTCATTATAATCACACAGGGAGCTTCAGAAAATACTAATGCCTCAGCCCCACCTTCAGAAATTCTGAATTAACTTGTCTGGGGAAGACTGCAGGCCCCTATGTTTTTAAAAAGTTTTCCAAGCAATTTTAATGTCCAGCCAATTTGAGAACCACTGGGCTAGTCCCATTCGATCAGATCAAAACAGAAATTCATATAGGATTGGACATAGCAAAGGGCACAAAACTAGACATCAGAATAGCTGAGACTACTAAACACTGACGGCGCCGGTCCTCGCCGCCCCGCAGAGGCCCGCGCGGCCTCCCTCCGCCGCGGGGACCCGGGGTGGCAGCCGCCGCAACCCCCGTCCTTCCCGCGCCCCGCGCCCCGCCGCCGCCGCCGCCGCCGCCGCCGCCGCCGCCGCATTCGCCCGCACTCACCTCAGGGGCGCAACCGGCACAGCCGGCCGTCGGCCTCGTTCCCGCCGAAGCGTCTCGGTGCGGTACTCCCTGCGCGGGCGGGTTCTTCCCCGGCGGTCGCAGGGGGTTCAGGGGTGGGGGGGCGGGGAACGGCCGTCACACGAGCAACGAACTGAAGCGCCGCCTGGTGGCATTTTCCACAGACCGTGGCCACCGCAGCCGCCTTGGGTCCGCACAGCCCCCTGCCGGCCGCAGCTCTTGCTGTCTCGCCGAGCCGACAAGCCTCCGCGGACAGGGGAGGGAGCCGCGGCGCGAGTCGGAGGCCGGGCGGGGGTGTGCGCAGACTCTTTCCTCTGGGGACTGCGCGCATGCGCACCAGCGGGGCGGGACCCGCGGCCCCTGCGTGGGGGCGGGACACGCGGCTGCTGCGTGGGGGCCGGCCCCGCCCAGGGGCGCTGGTCCGGCTCAGCCAATCGCGAGCGCCGGGTACCTCTTGGCGCGGGCGATTTGAATGGTCCGCGGCCGCCTGAGGTGGCGGCAGGTGGGCACGCCGCTGCCCTTTTGGGAGCTTCTCTGAGATCGGGAGGGGAACCCGCCCCTCATCCTTTCGCCGGAGCCCCACCCTCCCCAGGCCGCGGGACTGGCAAAAAAAAAAATAATAAAAAAACAAAAAAACACACCTGGGAAAGAAAAACAACACTGACTTCAGGATAACGGTTACGTCTTTGGATGGAAAGAAGGGAATGGGATAAAGGAAAGGTGAAAAAGAAACTTCAAGCATTTGTATATGATCTGATTTCTGAAAAGAAAGATTTTTAAATGCTAACATTTTGCCACAATGCTTCAATGTTTTAAAGAAATAAAATGTTAATATGTAATTTTACTACATAAAACCCCAACATATAGTCATGCATATGCACACAGATATGCATATTTTATACGTAAACATAAAAAACATGATTCAATGAATAAAATGATAGAGATTTTCTTTATCATTGAGCTTTATTCTTTTCCTTAACTTACGGTTATTTCAGGTACTTCAGGGCTCCAGAGCTTGCCAGGAGACGCACATGTCCAAGAAGGCCAGTCCCCAGCAGGGAAGCAGGATGGAGCCCCAGGTGCAGGTAGGTCACGGCACGATGGGGGTACTGGGGATGGTCGAAGGCAGGCAGGGAGGCTCGGGGTCAGGCAACGGGGAGGGAAGCATCGGGGTGTATGTGGGGCACAGGTAGGCCAAGGCAGGATGGAGTGAGGGGCGCTGTGTGGGACCCAAGTAGGAAGGGAGGGGAGGGGTGCTTCAGGAGCCAGGGTCGGGGTATCCCCTCCCCCCCACCTCCTGCCACCTCCCAAAGCAGCAGCTGAGTCCCTCCTGAGCTCCCTGTCGGACAGGCCCAGCTTTGGCATCTGCATCCTTGCCCCAACTTGCTACACGGCTCCCCTCATCTGACGCCCCCGGCCCACTTTTCTTTCCCACCACAGACTGACAGACTGAATGCATCTTTGGACATGTGGCTGGCTCTGGGATGAAATGTTTCCAGGGCACTTCATTGGCACTCTTAACTCGTGACATAACACACTGAATTGTTTTATAAGTACGTTTAGAAATAGCTCATTCACAAGAATATCAAACTTCCTCATTCTTGGTCAACATTGACAGATTGTAATTTATCTTAGCATGTTATACATACTTCAATTAAGTATTTTTCCACCTTTGTCTGTGATCGTCTACAGATAAAACTGGTCTGCTAGTAGC
Source organism: Camelus dromedarius (assembly GCF_036321535.1). Taxonomy (NCBI): domain Eukaryota; kingdom Metazoa; phylum Chordata; class Mammalia; order Artiodactyla; family Camelidae; genus Camelus; species Camelus dromedarius. The sequence continues at coordinate 83,498 of NW_026989852.1, forward strand.
TTAGAGTCCATCTCTGCCTTTGCTCTTTCATTTTTCCTGAACTTCTCATGTGGGATAATTTCTCATATTGCTTTCCCTGATCCTAACTTACTTATTATAATGAAGTGGGATGTAGGAATAGGAATATAGTATACTTATGAATGTACAATAACATATATTGCATTATTGTAAATTAACTTAAATTTACTTAAAAATTATAGTTGAAGAGAGAGTGCCTCATTTGGAAGGGAAGGGGGTCTACAGAATATTTGCTTTTATAAAGGGGGTATTGGGTCTGAAACGATAGCTATGGCCATAAGTTAGCAACGTTTGCTAGGAACTGGGTTGATGTTAACTCTGCTAGTTCTGATCCATAGATCATAGTCCTTGGTAGATCTATGGTCTATCGTAGACTTTGTGTGTTAGGTGCAGCATTTATCACATTTTATGTACCGCATTATATATATGATATTCAGTAGCTTACCCTTCTAAATGAAAAGATAAAAGGACTATAGATGAGTAGATTCTTAGTGAGTTGTTCCCCGCCCTCTCCCATTCCCACTAATTTGGTTAGAGACAGCAAATAAAGATGATTCTTTAAACATGTGGTTGAGGATAGAAACTCAATCCTTAACCATTACAAATTTTAAGGAATGACTTTAAATTAAATTTTAGGCTATCATTAGCAGTGTATCGCTATTCTCAGGTTTCTTTCATAGTCTCTTGTTTCGATGACTTTTTCGTACTTCGGTCTTTTCTTAATTTCATTCAGAGGTAGAAAATACGGTAATTTTTAACAACTCCTTGGTAATTCTGCAAATACAAAGGAAGGTTTAAAAAGGCAGATTTGAAAAGAAAAGAATTGATTTGATTCCAAAGCTGGTATGAACATATTTTAATGCAGAGGAAAGATAAGGAGCAAGATGAATCTTAAGGTTATAAGAGGCCCATCAAACTGACCTACATGAGCTCACAGAAGTTACACGTTTCCTAAGGCCAAGGAACTGTTTCATGACCTTGAAGGGTATATTAGTATTTCTATTCAAGTCATTACATTTTCAAACATTGGAACTGCTCAGATTTGGTTCACTGCACAAACCAATCACTTAGAATGTTAAACAGCATGACTTTGGTCTCCTGGAGACAGCTCTTCTGTGATTGAGCTCTCGTTTGCACGGCCTGTCTACCTTCCCTGTTAATTTTTTTTTCTTGTTTTTTTTTCCCCCTTGTCAGCCTACATCGTGAATGCAACTGACAGAACAAACACCAACACCTAACACTGGAAATTCCCTCCTCTGAACTCATTGGAAACACATGCTGAGGTTCTCAATCGGCAAGTTTTATAAAATGTCAGAACGTTTTAGAGTTGGGAGTGATTGTTGGACTCATTATAATCACACAGGGAGCTTCAGAAAATACTAATGCCTCAGCCCCACCTTCAGAAATTCTGAATTAACTTGTCTGGGGAAGACTGCAGGCCCCTATGTTTTTAAAAAGTTTTCCAAGCAATTTTAATGTCCAGCCAATTTGAGAACCACTGGGCTAGTCCCATTCGATCAGATCAAAACAGAAATTCATATAGGATTGGACATAGCAAAGGGCACAAAACTAGACATCAGAATAGCTGAGACTACTAAACACTGACGGCGCCGGTCCTCGCCGCCCCGCAGAGGCCCGCGCGGCCTCCCTCCGCCGCGGGGACCCGGGGTGGCAGCCGCCGCAACCCCCGTCCTTCCCGCGCCTCGCGCCCCGCCGCCGCCGCCGCCGCCGCCGCCGCCGCCGCCGCCGCATTCGCCCGCACTCACCTCAGGGGCGCAACCGGCACAGCCGGCCGTCGGCCTCGTTCCCGCCGAAGCGTCTCGGTGCGGTACTCCCTGCGCGGGCGGGTTCTTCCCCGGCGGTCGCAGGGGGTTCAGGGGTGGGGGGGCGGGGAACGGCCGTCACACGAGCAACGAACCGAAGCGCCGCCTGGTGGCATTTTCCACAGACCGTGGCCACCGCAGCCGCCTTGGGTCCGCACAGCCCCCTGCCGGCCGCAGCTCTTGCTGTCTCGCCGAGCCGACAAGCCTCCGCGGACAGGGGAGGGAGCCGCGGCGCGAGTCGGAGGCCGGGCGGGGGTGTGCGCAGACTCTTTCCTCTGGGGACTGCGCGCATGCGCACCAGCGGGGCGGGACCCGCGGCCCCTGCGTGGGGGCGGGACACGCGGCTGCTGCGTGGGGGCCGGCCCCGCCCAGGGGCGCTGGTCCGGCTCAGCCAATCGCGAGCGCCGGGTACCTCTTGGCGCGGGCGATTTGAATGGTCCGCGGCCGCCTGAGGTGGCGGCAGGTGGGCACGCCGCTGCCCTTTTGGGAGCTTCTCTGAGATCGGGAGGGGAACCCGCCCCTCATCCTTTCGCCGGAGCCCCACCCTCCCCAGGCCGCGGGACTGGCAAAAAAAAAAATAATAAAAAAACAAAAAAACACACCTGGGAAAGAAAAACAACACTGACTTCAGGATAACGGTTACGTCTTTGGATGGAAAGAAGGGAATGGGATAAAGGAAAGGTGAAAAAGAAACTTCAAGCATTTGTATATGATCTGATTTCTGAAAAGAAAGATTTTTAAATGCTAACATTTTGCCACAATGCTTCAATGTTTTAAAGAAATAAAATGTTAATATGTAATTTTACTACATAAAACCCCAACATATAGTCATGCATATGCACACAGATATGCATATTTTATACGTAAACATAAAAAACATGATTCAATGAATAAAATGATAGAGATTTTCTTTATCATTGAGCTTTATTCTTTTCCTTAACTTACGGTTATTTCAGGTACTTCAGGGCTCCAGAGCTTGCCAGGAGACGCACATGTCCAAGAAGGCCAGTCCCCAGCAGGGAAGCAGGATGGAGCCCCAGGTGCAGGTAGGTCACGGCACGATGGGGGTACTGGGGATGGTCGAAGGCAGGCAGGGAGGCTCGGGGTCAGGCAACGGGGAGGGAAGCATCGGGGTGTATGTGGGGCACAGGTAGGCCAAGGCAGGATGGAGTGAGGGGCGCTGTGTGGGACCCAAGTAGGAAGGGAGGGGAGGGGTGCTTCAGGAGCCAGGGTCGGGGTATCCCCTCCCCCCCACCTCCTGCCACCTCCCAAAGCAGCAGCTGAGTCCCTCCTGAGCTCCCTGTCGGACAGGCCCAGCTTTGGCATCTGCATCCTTGCCCCAACTTGCTACACGGCTCCCCTCATCTGACGCCCCCGGCCCACTTTTCTTTCCCACCACAGACTGACAGACTGAATGCATCTTTGGACATGTGGCTGGCTCTGGGATGAAATGTTTCCAGGGCACTTCATTGGCACTCTTAACTCGTGACATAACACACTGAATTGTTTTATAAGTACGTTTAGAAATAGCTCATTCACAAGAATATCAAACTTCCTCATTCTTGGTCAACATTGACAGATTGTAATTTATCTTAGCATGTTATACATACTTCAATTAAGTATTTTTCCACCTTTGTCTGTGATCGTCTACAGATAAAACTGGTCTGCTAGTAGCTTAGAGTCCATCTCTGCCTTTGCTCTTTCATTTTTCCTGAACTTCTCATGTGGGATAATTTCTCATATTGCTTTCCCTGATCCTAACTTACTTATTATAATGAAGTGGGATGTAGGAATAGGAATATAGTATACTTATGAATGTACAATAACATATATTGCATTATTGTAAATTAACTTAAATTTACTTAAAAATTATAGTTGAAGAGAGAGTGCCTCATTTGGAAGGGAAGGGGGTCTACAGAATATTTGCTTTTATAAAGGGGGTATTGGGTCTGAAACGATAGCTATGGCCATAAGTTAGCAACGTTTGCTAGGAACTGGGTTGATGTTAACTCTGCTAGTTCTGATCCATAGATCATAGTCCTTGGTAGATCTATGGTCTATCGTAGACTTTGTGTGTTAGGTGCAGCATTTATCACATTTTATGTACCGCATTATATATATGATATTCAGTAGCTTACCCTTCTAAATGAAAAGATAAAAGGACTATAGATGAGTAGATTCTTAGTGAGTTGTTCCCCGCCCTCTCCCATTCCCACTAATTTGGTTAGAGACAGCAAATAAAGATGATTCTTTAAACATGTGGTTGAGGATAGAAACTCAATCCTTAACCATTACAAATTTTAAGGAATGACTTTAAATTAAATTTTAGGCTATCATTAGCAGTGTATCGCTATTCTCAGGTTTCTTTCATAGTCTCTTGTTTCGATGACTTTTTCGTACTTCGGTCTTTTCTTAATTTCATTCAGAGGTAGAAAATACGGTAATTTTTAACAACTCCTTGGTAATTCTGCAAATACAAAGGAAGGTTTAAAAAGGCAGATTTGAAAAGAAAAGAATTGATTTGATTCCAAAGCTGGTATGAACATATTTTAATGCAGAGGAAAGATAAGGAGCAAGATGAATCTTAAGGTTATAAGAGGCCCATCAAACTGACCTACATGAGCTCACAGAAGTTACACGTTTCCTAAGGCCAAGGAACTGTTTCATGACCTTGAAGGGTATATTAGTATTTCTATTCAAGTCATTACATTTTCAAACATTGGAACTGCTCAGATTTGGTTCACTGCACAAACCAATCACTTAGAATGTTAAACAGCATGACTTTGGTCTCCTGGAGACAGCTCTTCTGTGATTGAGCTCTCGTTTGCACGGCCTGTCTACCTTCCCTGTTAATTTTTTTTTCTTGTTTTTTTTTCCCCCTTGTCAGCCTACATCGTGAATGCAACTGACAGAACAAACACCAACACCTAACACTGGAAATTCCCTCCTCTGAACTCATTGGAAACACATGCTGAGGTTCTCAATCGGCAAGTTTTATAAAATGTCAGAACGTTTTAGAGTTGGGAGTGATTGTTGGACTCATTATAATCACACAGGGAGCTTCAGAAAATACTAATGCCTCAGCCCCACCTTCAGAAATTCTGAATTAACTTGTCTGGGGAAGACTGCAGGCCCCTATGTTTTTAAAAAGTTTTCCAAGCAATTTTAATGTCCAGCCAATTTGAGAACCACTGGGCTAGTCCCATTCGATCAGATCAAAACAGAAATTCATATAGGATTGGACATAGCAAAGGGCACAAAACTAGACATCAGAATAGCTGAGACTACTAAACACTGACGGCGCCGGTCCTCGCCGCCCCGCAGAGGCCCGCGCGGCCTCCCTCCGCCGCGGGGACCCGGGGTGGCAGCCGCCGCAACCCCCGTCCTTCCCGCGCCCCGCGCCCCGCCGCCGCCGCCGCCGCCGCCGCCGCCGCCGCCGCCGCCGCCGCATTCGCCCGCACTCACCTCAGGGGCGCAACCGGCACAGCCGGCCGTCGGCCTCGTTCCCGCCGAAGCGTCTCGGTGCGGTACTCCCTGCGCGGGCGGGTTCTTCCCCGGCGGTCGCAGGGGGTTCAGGGGTGGGGGGGCGGGGAACGGCCGTCACACGAGCAACGAACCGAAGCGCCGCCTGGTGGCATTTTCCACAGACCGTGGCCACCGCAGCCGCCTTGGGTCCGCACAGCCCCCTGCCGGCCGCAGCTCTTGCTGTCTCGCCGAGCCGACAAGCCTCCGCGGACAGGGGAGGGAGCCGCGGCGCGAGTCGGAGGCCGGGCGGGGGTGTGCGCAGACTCTTTCCTCTGGGGACTGCGCGCATGCGCACCAGCGGGGCGGGACCCGCGGCCCCTGCGTGGGGGCGGGACACGCGGCTGCTGCGTGGGGGCCGGCCCCGCCCAGGGGCGCTGGTCCGGCTCAGCCAATCGCGAGCGCCGGGTACCTCTTGGCGCGGGCGATTTGAATGGTCCGCGGCCGCCTGAGGTGGCGGCAGGTGGGCACGCCGCTGCCCTTTTGGGAGCTTCTCTGAGATCGGGAGGGGAACCCGCCCCTCATCCTTTCGCCGGAGCCCCACCCTCCCCAGGCCGCGGGACTGGCAAAAAAAAAAAATAATAAAAAAACAAAAAAACACACCTGGGAAAGAAAAACAACACTGACTTCAGGATAACGGTTACGTCTTTGGATGGAAAGAAGGGAATGGGATAAAGGAAAGGTGAAAAAGAAACTTCAAGCATTTGTATATGATCTGATTTCTGAAAAGAAAGATTTTTAAATGCTAACATTTTGCCACAATGCTTCAATGTTTTAAAGAAATAAAATGTTAATATGTAATTTTACTACATAAAACCCCAACATATAGTCATGCATATGCACACAGATATGCATATTTTATACGTAAACATAAAAAACATGATTCAATGAATAAAATGATAGAGATTTTCTTTATCATTGAGCTTTATTCTTTTCCTTAACTTACGGTTATTTCAGGTACTTCAGGGCTCCAGAGCTTGCCAGGAGACGCACATGTCCAAGAAGGCCAGTCCCCAGCAGGGAAGCAGGATGGAGCCCCAGGTGCAGGTAGGTCACGGCACGATGGGGGTACTGGGGATGGTCGAAGGCAGGCAGGGAGGCTCGGGGTCAGGCAACGGGGAGGGAAGCATCGGGGTGTATGTGGGGCACAGGTAGGCCAAGGCAGGATGGAGTGAGGGGCGCTGTGTGGGACCCAAGTAGGAAGGGAGGGGAGGGGTGCTTCAGGAGCCAGGGTCGGGGTATCCCCTCCCCCCCACCTCCTGCCACCTCCCAAAGCAGCAGCTGAGTCCCTCCTGAGCTCCCTGTCGGACAGGCCCAGCTTTGGCATCTGCATCCTTGCCCCAACTTGCTACACGGCTCCCCTCATCTGACGCCCCCGGCCCACTTTTCTTTCCCACCACAGACTGACAGACTGAATGCATCTTTGGACATGTGGCTGGCTCTGGGATGAAATGTTTCCAGGGCACTTCATTGGCACTCTTAACTCGTGACATAACACACTGAATTGTTTTATAAGTACGTTTAGAAATAGCTCATTCACAAGAATATCAAACTTCCTCATTCTTGGTCAACATTGACAGATTGTAATTTATCTTAGCATGTTATACATACTTCAATTAAGTATTTTTCCACCTTTGTCTGTGATCGTCTACAGATAAAACTGGTCTGCTAGTAGCTTAGAGTCCATCTCTGCCTTTGCTCTTTCATTTTTCCTGAACTTCTCATGTGGGATAATTTCTCATATTGCTTTCCCTGATCCTAACTTACTTATTATAATGAAGTGGGATGTAGGAATAGGAATATAGTATACTTATGAATGTACAATAACATATATTGCATTATTGTAAATTAACTTAAATTTACTTAAAAATTATAGTTGAAGAGAGAGTGCCTCATTTGGAAGGGAAGGGGGTCTACAGAATATTTGCTTTTATAAAGGGGGTATTGGGTCTGAAACGATAGCTATGGCCATAAGTTAGCAACGTTTGCTAGGAACTGGGTTGATGTTAACTCTGCTAGTTCTGATCCATAGATCATAGTCCTTGGTAGATCTATGGTCTATCGTAGACTTTGTGTGTTAGGTGCAGCATTTATCACATTTTATGTACCGCATTATATATATGATATTCAGTAGCTTACCCTTCTAAATGAAAAGATAAAAGGACTATAGATGAGTAGATTCTTAGTGAGTTGTTCCCCGCCCTCTCCCATTCCCACTAATTTGGTTAGAGACAGCAAATAAAGATGATTCTTTAAACATGTGGTTGAGGATAGAAACTCAATCCTTAACCATTACAAATTTTAAGGAATGACTTTAAATTAAATTTTAGGCTATCATTAGCAGTGTATCGCTATTCTCAGGTTTCTTTCATAGTCTCTTGTTTCGATGACTTTTTCGTACTTCGGTCTTTTCTTAATTTCATTCAGAGGTAGAAAATACGGTAATTTTTAACAACTCCTTGGTAATTCTGCAAATACAAAGGAAGGTTTAAAAAGGCAGATTTGAAAAGAAAAGAATTGATTTGATTCCAAAGCTGGTATGAACATATTTTAATGCAGAGGAAAGATAAGGAGCAAGATGAATCTTAAGGTTATAAGAGGCCCATCAAACTGACCTACATGAGCTCACAGAAGTTACACGTTTCCTAAGGCCAAGGAACTGTTTCATGACCTTGAAGGGTATATTAGTATTTCTATTCAAGTCATTACATTTTCAAACATTGGAACTGCTCAGATTTGGTTCACTGCACAAACCAATCACTTAGAATGTTAAACAGCATGACTTTGGTCTCCTGGAGACAGCTCTTCTGTGATTGAGCTCTCGTTTGCACGGCCTGTCTACCTTCCCTGTTAATTTTTTTTTCTTGTTTTTTTTTCCCCCTTGTCAGCCTACATCGTGAATGCAACTGACAGAACAAACACCAACACCTAACACTGGAAATTCCCTCCTCTGAACTCATTGGAAACACATGCTGAGGTTCTCAATCGGCAAGTTTTATAAAATGTCAGAACGTTTTAGAGTTGGGAGTGATTGTTGGACTCATTATAATCACACAGGGAGCTTCAGAAAATACTAATGCCTCAGCCCCACCTTCAGAAATTCTGAATTAACTTGTCTGGGGAAGACTGCAGGCCCCTATGTTTTTAAAAAGTTTTCCAAGCAATTTTAATGTCCAGCCAATTTGAGAACCACTGGGCTAGTCCCATTCGATCAGATCAAAACAGAAATTCATATAGGATTGGACATAGCAAAGGGCACAAAACTAGACATCAGAATAGCTGAGACTACTAAACACTGACGGCGCCGGTCCTCGCCGCCCCGCAGAGGCCCGCGCGGCCTCCCTCCGCCGCGGGGACCCGGGGTGGCAGCCGCCGCAACCCCCGTCCTTCCCGCGCCTCGCGCCCCGCCGCCGCCGCCGCCGCCGCCGCCGCCGCCGCCGCCGCATTCGCCCGCACTCACCTCAGGGGCGCAACCGGCACAGCCGGCCGTCGGCCTCGTTCCCGCCGAAGCGTCTCGGTGCGGTACTCCCTGCGCGGGCGGGTTCTTCCCCGGCGGTCGCAGGGGGTTCAGGGGTGGGGGGGCGGGGAACGGCCGTCACACGAGCAACGAACCGAAGCGCCGCCTGGTGGCATTTTCCACAGACCGTGGCCACCGCAGCCGCCTTGGGTCCGCACAGCCCCCTGCCGGCCGCAGCTCTTGCTGTCTCGCCGAGCCGACAAGCCTCCGCGGACAGGGGAGGGAGCCGCGGCGCGAGTCGGAGGCCGGGCGGGGGTGTGCGCAGACTCTTTCCTCTGGGGACTGCGCGCATGCGCACCAGCGGGGCGGGACCCGCGGCCCCTGCGTGGGGGCGGGACACGCGGCTGCTGCGTGGGGGCCGGCCCCGCCCAGGGGCGCTGGTCCGGCTCAGCCAATCGCGAGCGCCGGGTACCTCTTGGCGCGGGCGATTTGAATGGTCCGCGGCCGCCTGAGGTGGCGGCAGGTGGGCACGCCGCTGCCCTTTTGGGAGCTTCTCTGAGATCGGGAGGGGAACCCGCCCCTCATCCTTTCGCCGGAGCCCCACCCTCCCCAGGCCGCGGGACTGGCAAAAAAAAAAATAATAAAAAAACAAAAAAACACACCTGGGAAAGAAAAACAACACTGACTTCAGGATAACGGTTACGTCTTTGGATGGAAAGAAGGGAATGGGATAAAGGAAAGGTGAAAAAGAAACTTCAAGCATTTGTATATGATCTGATTTCTGAAAAGAAAGATTTTTAAATGCTAACATTTTGCCACAATGCTTCAATGTTTTAAAGAAATAAAATGTTAATATGTAATTTTACTACATAAAACCCCAACATATAGTCATGCATATGCACACAGATATGCATATTTTATACGTAAACATAAAAAACATGATTCAATGAATAAAATGATAGAGATTTTCTTTATCATTGAGCTTTATTCTTTTCCTTAACTTACGGTTATTTCAGGTACTTCAGGGCTCCAGAGCTTGCCAGGAGACGCACATGTCCAAGAAGGCCAGTCCCCAGCAGGGAAGCAGGATGGAGCCCCAGGTGCAGGTAGGTCACGGCACGATGGGGGTACTGGGGATGGTCGAAGGCAGGCAGGGAGGCTCGGGGTCAGGCAACGGGGAGGGAAGCATCGGGGTGTATGTGGGGCACAGGTAGGCCAAGGCAGGATGGAGTGAGGGGCGCTGTGTGGGACCCAAGTAGGAAGGGAGGGGAGGGGTGCTTCAGGAGCCAGGGTCGGGGTATCCCCTCCCCCCCACCTCCTGCCACCTCCCAAAGCAGCAGCTGAGTCCCTCCTGAGCTCCCTGTCGGACAGGCCCAGCTTTGGCATCTGCATCCTTGCCCCAACTTGCTACACGGCTCCCCTCATCTGACGCCCCCGGCCCACTTTTCTTTCCCACCACAGACTGACAGACTGAATGCATCTTTGGACATGTGGCTGGCTCTGGGATGAAATGTTTCCAGGGCACTTCATTGGCACTCTTAACTCGTGACATAACACACTGAATTGTTTTATAAGTACGTTTAGAAATAGCTCATTCACAAGAATATCAAACTTCCTCATTCTTGGTCAACATTGACAGATTGTAATTTATCTTAGCATGTTATACATACTTCAATTAAGTATTTTTCCACCTTTGTCTGTGATCGTCTACAGATAAAACTGGTCTGCTAGTAGCTTAGAGTCCATCTCTGCCTTTGCTCTTTCATTTTTCCTGAACTTCTCATGTGGGATAATTTCTCATATTGCTTTCCCTGATCCTAACTTACTTATTATAATGAAGTGGGATGTAGGAATAGGAATATAGTATACTTATGAATGTACAATAACATATATTGCATTATTGTAAATTAACTTAAATTTACTTAAAAATTATAGTTGAAGAGAGAGTGCCTCATTTGGAAGGGAAGGGGGTCTACAGAATATTTGCTTTTATAAAGGGGGTATTGGGTCTGAAACGATAGCTATGGCCATAAGTTAGCAACGTTTGCTAGGAACTGGGTTGATGTTAACTCTGCTAGTTCTGATCCATAGATCATAGTCCTTGGTAGATCTATGGTCTATCGTAGACTTTGTGTGTTAGGTGCAGCATTTATCACATTTTATGTACCGCATTATATATATGATATTCAGTAGCTTACCCTTCTAAATGAAAAGATAAAAGGACTATAGATGAGTAGATTCTTAGTGAGTTGTTCCCCGCCCTCTCCCATTCCCACTAATTTGGTTAGAGACAGCAAATAAAGATGATTCTTTAAACATGTGGTTGAGGATAGAAACTCAATCCTTAACCATTACAAATTTTAAGGAATGACTTTAAATTAAATTTTAGGCTATCATTAGCAGTGTATCGCTATTCTCAGGTTTCTTTCATAGTCTCTTGTTTCGATGACTTTTTCGTACTTCGGTCTTTTCTTAATTTCATTCAGAGGTAGAAAATACGGTAATTTTTAACAACTCCTTGGTAATTCTGCAAATACAAAGGAAGGTTTAAAAAGGCAGATTTGAAAAGAAAAGAATTGATTTGATTCCAAAGCTGGTATGAACATATTTTAATGCAGAGGAAAGATAAGGAGCAAGATGAATCTTAAGGTTATAAGAGGCCCATCAAACTGACCTACATGAGCTCACAGAAGTTACACGTTTCCTAAGGCCAAGGAACTGTTTCATGACCTTGAAGGGTATATTAGTATTTCTATTCAAGTCATTACATTTTCAAACATTGGAACTGCTCAGATTTGGTTCACTGCACAAACCAATCACTTAGAATGTTAAACAGCATGACTTTGGTCTCCTGGAGACAGCTCTTCTGTGATTGAGCTCTCGTTTGCACGGCCTGTCTACCTTCCCTGTTAATTTTTTTTTCTTGTTTTTTTTTCCCCCTTGTCAGCCTACATCGTGAATGCAACTGACAGAACAAACACCAACACCTAACACTGGAAATTCCCTCCTCTGAACTCATTGGAAACACATGCTGAGGTTCTCAATCGGCAAGTTTTATAAAATGTCAGAACGTTTTAGAGTTGGGAGTGATTGTTGGACTCATTATAATCACACAGGGAGCTTCAGAAAATACTAATGCCTCAGCCCCACCTTCAGAAATTCTGAATTAACTTGTCTGGGGAAGACTGCAGGCCCCTATGTTTTTAAAAAGTTTTCCAAGCAATTTTAATGTCCAGCCAATTTGAGAACCACTGGGCTAGTCCCATTCGATCAGATCAAAACAGAAATTCATATAGGATTGGACATAGCAAAGGGCACAAAACTAGACATCAGAATAGCTGAGACTACTAAACACTGACGGCGCCGGTCCTCGCCGCCCCGCAGAGGCCCGCGCGGCCTCCCTCCGCCGCGGGGACCCGGGGTGGCAGCCGCCGCAACCCCCGTCCTTCCCGCGCCCCGCGCCCCGCCGCCGCCGCCGCCGCCGCCGCCGCCGCCGCCGCCGCCGCCGCATTCGCCCGCACTCACCTCAGGGGCGCAACCGGCACAGCCGGCCGTCGGCCTCGTTCCCGCCGAAGCGTCTCGGTGCGGTACTCCCTGCGCGGGCGGGTTCTTCCCCGGCGGTCGCAGGGGGTTCAGGGGTGGGGGGGCGGGGAACGGCCGTCACACGAGCAACGAACCGAAGCGCCGCCTGGTGGCATTTTCCACAGACCGTGGCCACCGCAGCCGCCTTGGGTCCGCACAGCCCCCTGCCGGCCGCAGCTCTTGCTGTCTCGCCGAGCCGACAAGCCTCCGCGGACAGGGGAGGGAGCCGCGGCGCGAGTCGGAGGCCGGGCGGGGGTGTGCGCAGACTCTTTCCTCTGGGGACTGCGCGCATGCGCACCAGCGGGGCGGGACCCGCGGCCCCTGCGTGGGGGCGGGACACGCGGCTGCTGCGTGGGGGCCGGCCCCGCCCAGGGGCGCTGGTCCGGCTCAGCCAATCGCGAGCGCCGGGTACCTCTTGGCGCGGGCGATTTGAATGGTCCGCGGCCGCCTGAGGTGGCGGCAGGTGGGCACGCCGCTGCCCTTTTGGGAGCTTCTCTGAGATCGGGAGGGGAACCCGCCCCTCATCCTTTCGCCGGAGCCCCACCCTCCCCAGGCCGCGGGACTGGCAAAAAAAAAAAATAATAAAAAAACAAAAAAACACACCTGGGAAAGAAAAACAACACTGACTTCAGGATAACGGTTACGTCTTTGGATGGAAAGAAGGGAATGGGATAAAGGAAAGGTGAAAAAGAAACTTCAAGCATTTGTATATGATCTGATTTCTGAAAAGAAAGATTTTTAAATGCTAACATTTTGCCACAATGCTTCAATGTTTTAAAGAAATAAAATGTTAATATGTAATTTTACTACATAAAACCCCAACATATAGTCATGCATATGCACACAGATATGCATATTTTATACGTAAACATAAAAAACATGATTCAATGAATAAAATGATAGAGATTTTCTTTATCATTGAGCTTTATTCTTTTCCTTAACTTACGGTTATTTCAGGTACTTCAGGGCTCCAGAGCTTGCCAGGAGACGCACATGTCCAAGAAGGCCAGTCCCCAGCAGGGAAGCAGGATGGAGCCCCAGGTGCAGGTAGGTCACGGCACGATGGGGGTACTGGGGATGGTCGAAGGCAGGCAGGGAGGCTCGGGGTCAGGCAACGGGGAGGGAAGCATCGGGGTGTATGTGGGGCACAGGTAGGCCAAGGCAGGATGGAGTGAGGGGCGCTGTGTGGGACCCAAGTAGGAAGGGAGGGGAGGGGTGCTTCAGGAGCCAGGGTCGGGGTATCCCCTCCCCCCCACCTCCTGCCACCTCCCAAAGCAGCAGCTGAGTCCCTCCTGAGCTCCCTGTCGGACAGGCCCAGCTTTGGCATCTGCATCCTTGCCCCAACTTGCTACACGGCTCCCCTCATCTGACGCCCCCGGCCCACTTTTCTTTCCCACCACAGACTGACAGACTGAATGCATCTTTGGACATGTGGCTGGCTCTGGGATGAAATGTTTCCAGGGCACTTCATTGGCACTCTTAACTCGTGACATAACACACTGAATTGTTTTATAAGTACGTTTAGAAATAGCTCATTCACAAGAATATCAAACTTCCTCATTCTTGGTCAACATTGACAGATTGTAATTTATCTTAGCATGTTATACATACTTCAATTAAGTATTTTTCCACCTTTGTCTGTGATCGTCTACAGATAAAACTGGTCTGCTAGTAGCTTAGAGTCCATCTCTGCCTTTGCTCTTTCATTTTTCCTGAACTTCTCATGTGGGATAATTTCTCATATTGCTTTCCCTGATCCTAACTTACTTATTATAATGAAGTGGGATGTAGGAATAGGAATATAGTATACTTATGAATGTACAATAACATATATTGCATTATTGTAAATTAACTTAAATTTACTTAAAAATTATAGTTGAAGAGAGAGTGCCTCATTTGGAAGGGAAGGGGGTCTACAGAATATTTGCTTTTATAAAGGGGGTATTGGGTCTGAAACGATAGCTATGGCCATAAGTTAGCAACGTTTGCTAGGAACTGGGTTGATGTTAACTCTGCTAGTTCTGATCCATAGATCATAGTCCTTGGTAGATCTATGGTCTATCGTAGACTTTGTGTGTTAGGTGCAGCATTTATCACATTTTATGTACCGCATTATATATATGATATTCAGTAGCTTACCCTTCTAAATGAAAAGATAAAAGGACTATAGATGAGTAGATTCTTAGTGAGTTGTTCCCCGCCCTCTCCCATTCCCACTAATTTGGTTAGAGACAGCAAATAAAGATGATTCTTTAAACATGTGGTTGAGGATAGAAACTCAATCCTTAACCATTACAAATTTTAAGGAATGACTTTAAATTAAATTTTAGGCTATCATTAGCAGTGTATCGCTATTCTCAGGTTTCTTTCATAGTCTCTTGTTTCGATGACTTTTTCGTACTTCGGTCTTTTCTTAATTTCATTCAGAGGTAGAAAATACGGTAATTTTTAACAACTCCTTGGTAATTCTGCAAATACAAAGGAAGGTTTAAAAAGGCAGATTTGAAAAGAAAAGAATTGATTTGATTCCAAAGCTGGTATGAACATATTTTAATGCAGAGGAAAGATAAGGAGCAAGATGAATCTTAAGGTTATAAGAGGCCCATCAAACTGACCTACATGAGCTCACAGAAGTTACACGTTTCCTAAGGCCAAGGAACTGTTTCATGACCTTGAAGGGTATATTAGTATTTCTATTCAAGTCATTACATTTTCAAACATTGGAACTGCTCAGATTTGGTTCACTGCACAAACCAATCACTTAGAATGTTAAACAGCATGACTTTGGTCTCCTGGAGACAGCTCTTCTGTGATTGAGCTCTCGTTTGCACGGCCTGTCTACCTTCCCTGTTAATTTTTTTTTCTTGTTTTTTTTTCCCCCTTGTCAGCCTACATCGTGAATGCAACTGACAGAACAAACACCAACACCTAACACTGGAAATTCCCTCCTCTGAACTCATTGGAAACACATGCTGAGGTTCTCAATCGGCAAGTTTTATAAAATGTCAGAACGTTTTAGAGTTGGGAGTGATTGTTGGACTCATTATAATCACACAGGGAGCTTCAGAAAATACTAATGCCTCAGCCCCACCTTCAGAAATTCTGAATTAACTTGTCTGGGGAAGACTGCAGGCCCCTATGTTTTTAAAAAGTTTTCCAAGCAATTTTAATGTCCAGCCAATTTGAGAACCACTGGGCTAGTCCCATTCGATCAGATCAAAACAGAAATTCATATAGGATTGGACATAGCAAAGGGCACAAAACTAGACATCAGAATAGCTGAGACTACTAAACACTGACGGCGCCGGTCCTCGCCGCCCCGCAGAGGCCCGCGCGGCCTCCCTCCGCCGCGGGGACCCGGGGTGGCAGCCGCCGCAACCCCCGTCCTTCCCGCGCCCCGCGCCCCGCCGCCGCCGCCGCCGCCGCCGCCGCCGCCGCCGCCGCCGCCGCATTCGCCCGCACTCACCTCAGGGGCGCAACCGGCACAGCCGGCCGTCGGCCTCGTTCCCGCCGAAGCGTCTCGGTGCGGTACTCCCTGCGCGGGCGGGTTCTTCCCCGGCGGTCGCAGGGGGTTCAGGGGTGGGGGGGCGGGGAACGGCCGTCACACGAGCAACGAACTGAAGCGCCGCCTGGTGGCATTTTCCACAGACCGTGGCCACCGCAGCCGCCTTGGGTCCGCACAGCCCCCTGCCGGCCGCAGCTCTTGCTGTCTCGCCGAGCCGACAAGCCTCCGCGGACAGGGGAGGGAGCCGCGGCGCGAGTCGGAGGCCGGGCGGGGGTGTGCGCAGACTCTTTCCTCTGGGGACTGCGCGCATGCGCACCAGCGGGGCGGGACCCGCGGCCCCTGCGTGGGGGCGGGACACGCGGCTGCTGCGTGGGGGCCGGCCCCGCCCAGGGGCGCTGGTCCGGCTCAGCCAATCGCGAGCGCCGGGTACCTCTTGGCGCGGGCGATTTGAATGGTCCGCGGCCGCCTGAGGTGGCGGCAGGTGGGCACGCCGCTGCCCTTTTGGGAGCTTCTCTGAGATCGGGAGGGGAACCCGCCCCTCATCCTTTCGCCGGAGCCCCACCCTCCCCAGGCCGCGGGACTGGCAAAAAAAAAAATAATAAAAAAACAAAAAAACACACCTGGGAAAGAAAAACAACACTGACTTCAGGATAACGGTTACGTCTTTGGATGGAAAGAAGGGAATGGGATAAAGGAAAGGTGAAAAAGAAACTTCAAGCATTTGTATATGATCTGATTTCTGAAAAGAAAGATTTTTAAATGCTAACATTTTGCCACAATGCTTCAATGTTTTAAAGAAATAAAATGTTAATATGTAATTTTACTACATAAAACCCCAACATATAGTCATGCATATGCACACAGATATGCATATTTTATACGTAAACATAAAAAACATGATTCAATGAATAAAATGATAGAGATTTTCTTTATCATTGAGCTTTATTCTTTTCCTTAACTTACGGTTATTTCAGGTACTTCAGGGCTCCAGAGCTTGCCAGGAGACGCACATGTCCAAGAAGGCCAGTCCCCAGCAGGGAAGCAGGATGGAGCCCCAGGTGCAGGTAGGTCACGGCACGATGGGGGTACTGGGGATGGTCGAAGGCAGGCAGGGAGGCTCGGGGTCAGGCAACGGGGAGGGAAGCATCGGGGTGTATGTGGGGCACAGGTAGGCCAAGGCAGGATGGAGTGAGGGGCGCTGTGTGGGACCCAAGTAGGAAGGGAGGGGAGGGGTGCTTCAGGAGCCAGGGTCGGGGTATCCCCTCCCCCCCACCTCCTGCCACCTCCCAAAGCAGCAGCTGAGTCCCTCCTGAGCTCCCTGTCGGACAGGCCCAGCTTTGGCATCTGCATCCTTGCCCCAACTTGCTACACGGCTCCCCTCATCTGACGCCCCCGGCCCACTTTTCTTTCCCACCACAGACTGACAGACTGAATGCATCTTTGGACATGTGGCTGGCTCTGGGATGAAATGTTTCCAGGGCACTTCATTGGCACTCTTAACTCGTGACATAACACACTGAATTCTTTTATAAGTACGTTTAGAAATAACTCATTCACAAGAATATCAAACTTCCTCATTCTTGGTCAACATTGACAGATTGTAATTTATCTTAGCATGTTATACATACTTCAATTAAGTATTTTTCCACCTTTGTCTGTGATCGTCTACAGATAAAACTGGTCTGCTAGTAGCTTAGAGTCCATCTCTGCCTTTGCTCTTTCATTTTTCCTGAACTTCTCATGTGGGATAATTTCTCATATTGCTTTCCCTGATCCTAACTTACTTATTATAATGAAGTGGGATGTAGGAATAGGAATATAGTATACTTATGAATGTACAATAACATATATTGCATTATTGTAAATTAACTTAAATTTACTTAAAAATTATAGTTGAAGAGAGAGTGCCTCATTTGGAAGGGAAGGGGGTCTACAGAATATTTGCTTTTATAAAGGGGGTATTGGGTCTGAAACGATAGCTATGGCCATAAGTTAGCAACGTTTGCTAGGAACTGGGTTGATGTTAACTCTGCTAGTTCTGATCCATAGATCATAGTCCTTGGTAGATCTATGGTCTATCGTAGACTTTGTGTGTTAGGTGCAGCATTTATCACATTTTATGTACCGCATTATATATATGATATTCAGTAGCTTACCCTTCTAAATGAAAAGATAAAAGGACTATAGATGAGTAGATTCTTAGTGAGTTGTTCCCCGCCCTCTCCCATTCCCACTAATTTGGTTAGAGACAGCAAATAAAGATGATCCTTTAAACATGTGGTTGAGGATAGAAACTCAATCCTTAACCATTACAAATTTTAAGGAATGACTTTAAATTAAATTTTAGGCTATCATTAGCAGTGTATCGCTATTCTCAGGTTTCTTTCATAGTCTCTTGTTTCGATGACTTTTTCGTACTTCGGTCTTTTCTTAATTTCATTCAGAGGTAGAAAATACGGTAATTTTTAACAACTCCTTGGTAATTCTGCAAATACAAAGGAAGGTTTAAAAAGGCAGATTTGAAAAGAAAAGAATTGATTTGATTCCAAAGCTGGTATGAACATATTTTAATGCAGAGGAAAGATAAGGAGCAAGATGAATCTTAAGGTTATAAGAGGCCCATCAAACTGACCTACATGAGCTCACAGAAGTTACACGTTTCCTAAGGCCAAGGAACTGTTTCATGACCTTGAAGGGTATATTAGTATTTCTATTCAAGTCATTACATTTTCAAACATTGGAACTGCTCAGATTTGGTTCACTGCACAAACCAATCACTTAGAATGTTAAACAGCATGACTTTGGTCTCCTGGAGACAGCTCTTCTGTGATTGAGCTCTCGTTTGCACGGCCTGTCTACCTTCCCTGTTAATTTTTTTTTCTTGTTTTTTTTTCCCCCTTGTCAGCCTACATCGTGAATGCAACTGACAGAACAAACACCAACACCTAACACTGGAAATTCCCTCCTCTGAACTCATTGGAAACACATGCTGAGGTTCTCAATCGGCAAGTTTTATAAAATGTCAGAACGTTTTAGAGTTGGGAGTGATTGTTGGACTCATTATAATCACACAGGGAGCTTCAGAAAATACTAATGCCTCAGCCCCACCTTCAGAAATTCTGAATTAACTTGTCTGGGGAAGACTGCAGGCCCCTATGTTTTTAAAAAGTTTTCCAAGCAATTTTAATGTCCAGCCAATTTGAGAACCACTGGGCTAGTCCCATTCGATCAGATCAAAACAGAAATTCATATAGGATTGGACATAGCAAAGGGCACAAAACTAGACATCAGAATAGCTGAGACTACTAAACACTGACGGCGCCGGTCCTCGCCGCCCCGCAGAGGCCCGCGCGGCCTCCCTCCGCCGCGGGGACCCGGGGTGGCAGCCGCCGCAACCCCCGTCCTTCCCGCGCCCCGCGCCCCGCCGCCGCCGCCGCCGCCGCCGCCGCCGCCGCCGCCGCCGCCGCATTCGCCCGCACTCACCTCAGGGGCGCAACCGGCACAGCCGGCCGTCGGCCTCGTTCCCGCCGAAGCGTCTCGGTGCGGTACTCCCTGCGCGGGCGGGTTCTTCCCCGGCGGTCGCAGGGGGTTCAGGGGTGGGGGGGCGGGGAACGGCCGTCACACGAGCAACGAACTGAAGCGCCGCCTGGTGGCATTTTCCACAGACCGTGGCCACCGCAGCCGCCTTGGGTCCGCACAGCCCCCTGCCGGCCGCAGCTCTTGCTGTCTCGCCGAGCCGACAAGCCTCCGCGGACAGGGGAGGGAGCCGCGGCGCGAGTCGGAGGCCGGGCGGGGGTGTGCGCAGACTCTTTCCTCTGGGGACTGCGCGCATGCGCACCAGCGGGGCGGGACCCGCGGCCCCTGCGTGGGGGCGGGACACGCGGCTGCTGCGTGGGGGCCGGCCCCGCCCAGGGGCGCTGGTCCGGCTCAGCCAATCGCGAGCGCCGGGTACCTCTTGGCGCGGGCGATTTGAATGGTCCGCGGCCGCCTGAGGTGGCGGCAGGTGGGCACGCCGCTGCCCTTTTGGGAGCTTCTCTGAGATCGGGAGGGGAACCCGCCCCTCATCCTTTCGCCGGAGCCCCACCCTCCCCAGGCCGCGGGACTGGCAAAAAAAAAAATAATAAAAAAACAAAAAAACACACCTGGGAAAGAAAAACAACACTGACTTCAGGATAACGGTTACGTCTTTGGATGGAAAGAAGGGAATGGGATAAAGGAAAGGTGAAAAAGAAACTTCAAGCATTTGTATATGATCTGATTTCTGAAAAGAAAGATTTTTAAATGCTAACATTTTGCCACAATGCTTCAATGTTTTAAAGAAATAAAATGTTAATATGTAATTTTACTACATAAAACCCCAACATATAGTCATGCATATGCACACAGATATGCATATTTTATACGTAAACATAAAAAACATGATTCAATGAATAAAATGATAGAGATTTTCTTTATCATTGAGCTTTATTCTTTTCCTTAACTTACGGTTATTTCAGGTACTTCAGGGCTCCAGAGCTTGCCAGGAGACGCACATGTCCAAGAAGGCCAGTCCCCAGCAGGGAAGCAGGATGGAGCCCCAGGTGCAGGTAGGTCACGTCACGATGGGGGTACTGGGGATGGTCGAAGGCAGGCAGGGAGGCTCGGGGTCAGGCAACGGGGAGGGAAGCATCGGGGTGTATGTGGGGCACAGGTAGGCCAAGGCAGGATGGAGTGAGGGGCGCTGTGTGGGACCCAAGTAGGAAGGGAGGGGAGGGGTGCTTCAGGAGCCAGGGTCGGGGTATCCCCTCCCCCCCACCTCCTGCCACCTCCCAAAGCAGCAGCTGAGTCCCTCCTGAGCTCCCTGTCGGACAGGCCCAGCTTTGGCATCTGCATCCTTGCCCCAACTTGCTACACGGCTCCCCTCATCTGACGCCCCCGGCCCACTTTTCTTTCCCACCACAGACTGACAGACTGAATGCATCTTTGGACATGTGGCTGGCTCTGGGATGAAATGTTTCCAGGGCACTTCATTGGCACTCTTAACTCGTGACATAACACACTGAATTGTTTTATAAGTACGTTTAGAAATAGCTCATTCACAAGAATATCAAACTTCCTCATTCTTGGTCAACATTGACAGATTGTAATTTATCTTAGCATGTTATACATACTTCAATTAAGTATTTTTCCACCTTTGTCTGTGATCGTCTACAGATAAAACTGGTCTGCTAGTAGCTTAGAGTCCATCTCTGCCTTTGCTCTTTCATTTTTCCTGAACTTCTCATGTGGGATAATTTCTCATATTGCTTTCCCTGATCCTAACTTACTTATTATAATGAAGTGGGATGTAGGAATAGGAATATAGTATACTTATGAATGTACAATAACATATATTGCATTATTGTAAATTAACTTAAATTTACTTAAAAATTATAGTTGAAGAGAGAGTGCCTCATTTGGAAGGGAAGGGGGTCTACAGAATATTTGCTTTTATAAAGGGGGTATTGGGTCTGAAACGATAGCTATGGCCATAAGTTAGCAACGTTTGCTAGGAACTGGGTTGATGTTAACTCTGCTAGTTCTGATCCATAGATCATAGTCCTTGGTAGATCTATGGTCTATCGTAGACTTTGTGTGTTAGGTGCAGCATTTATCACATTTTATGTACCGCATTATATATATGATATTCAGTAGCTTACCCTTCTAAATGAAAAGATAAAAGGACTATAGATGAGTAGATTCTTAGTGAGTTGTTCCCCGCCCTCTCCCATTCCCACTAATTTGGTTAGAGACAGCAAATAAAGATGATTCTTTAAACATGTGGTTGAGGATAGAAACTCAATCCTTAACCATTACAAATTTTAAGGAATGACTTTAAATTAAATTTTAGGCTATCATTAGCAGTGTATCGCTATTCTCAGGTTTCTTTCATAGTCTCTTGTTTCGATGACTTTTTCGTACTTCGGTCTTTTCTTAATTTCATTCAGAGGTAGAAAATACGGTAATTTTTAACAACTCCTTGGTAATTCTGCAAATACAAAGGAAGGTTTAAAAAGGCAGATTTGAAAAGAAAAGAATTGATTTGATTCCAAAGCTGGTATGAACATATTTTAATGCAGAGGAAAGATAAGGAGCAAGATGAATCTTAAGGTTATAAGAGGCCCATCAAACTGACCTACATGAGCTCACAGAAGTTACACGTTTCCTAAGGCCAAGGAACTGTTTCATGACCTTGAAGGGTATATTAGTATTTCTATTCAAGTCATTACATTTTCAAACATTGGAACTGCTCAGATTTGGTTCACTGCACAAACCAATCACTTAGAATGTTAAACAGCATGACTTTGGTCTCCTGGAGACAGCTCTTCTGTGATTGAGCTCTCGTTTGCACGGCCTGTCTACCTTCCCTGTTAATTTTTTTTTCTTGTTTTTTTTTCCCCCTTGTCAGCCTACATCGTGAATGCAACTGACAGAACAAACACCAACACCTAACACTGGAAATTCCCTCCTCTGAACTCATTGGAAACACATGCTGAGGTTCTCAATCGGCAAGTTTTATAAAATGTCAGAACGTTTTAGAGTTGGGAGTGATTGTTGGACTCATTATAATCACACAGGGAGCTTCAGAAAATACTAATGCCTCAGCCCCACCTTCAGAAATTCTGAATTAACTTGTCTGGGGAAGACTGCAGGCCCCTATGTTTTTAAAAAGTTTTCCAAGCAATTTTAATGTCCAGCCAATTTGAGAACCACTGGGCTAGTCCCATTCGATCAGATCAAAACAGAAATTCATATAGGATTGGACATAGCAAAGGGCACAAAACTAGACATCAGAATAGCTGAGACTACTAAACACTGACGGCGCCGGTCCTCGCCGCCCCGCAGAGGCCCGCGCGGCCTCCCTCCGCCGCGGGGACCCGGGGTGGCAGCCGCCGCAACCCCCGTCCTTCCCGCGCCCCGCGCCCCGCCGCCGCCGCCGCCGCCGCCGCCGCCGCCGCCGCATTCGCCCGCACTCACCTCAGGGGCGCAACCGGCACAGCCGGCCGTCGGCCTCGTTCCCGCCGAAGCGTCTCGGTGCGGTACTCCCTGCGCGGGCGGGTTCTTCCCCGGCGGTCGCAGGGGGTTCAGGGGTGGGGGGGCGGGGAACGGCCGTCACACGAGCAACGAACTGAAGCGCCGCCTGGTGGCATTTTCCACAGACCGTGGCCACCGCAGCCGCCTTGGGTCCGCACAGCCCCCTGCCGGCCGCAGCTCTTGCTGTCTCGCCGAGCCGACAAGCCTCCGCGGACAGGGGAGGGAGCCGCGGCGCGAGTCGGAGGCCGGGCGGGGGTGTGCGCAGACTCTTTCCTCTGGGGACTGCGCGCATGCGCACCAGCGGGGCGGGACCCGCGGCCCCTGCGTGGGGGCGGGACACGCGGCTGCTGCGTGGGGGCCGGCCCCGCCCAGGGGCGCTGGTCCGGCTCAGCCAATCGCGAGCGCCGGGTACCTCTTGGCGCGGGCGATTTGAATGGTCCGCGGCCGCCTGAGGTGGCGGCAGGTGGGCACGCCGCTGCCCTTTTGGGAGCTTCTCTGAGATCGGGAGGGGAACCCGCCCCTCATCCTTTCGCCGGAGCCCCACCCTCCCCAGGCCGCGGGACTGGCAAAAAAAAAAATAATAAAAAAACAAAAAAACACACCTGGGAAAGAAAAACAACACTGACTTCAGGATAACGGTTACGTCTTTGGATGGAAAGAAGGGAATGGGATAAAGGAAAGGTGAAAAAGAAACTTCAAGCATTTGTATATGATCTGATTTCTGAAAAGAAAGATTTTTAAATGCTAACATTTTGCCACAATGCTTCAATGTTTTAAAGAAATAAAATGTTAATATGTAATTTTACTACATAAAACCCCAACATATAGTCATGCATATGCACACAGATATGCATATTTTATACGTAAACATAAAAAACATGATTCAATGAATAAAATGATAGAGATTTTCTTTATCATTGAGCTTTATTCTTTTCCTTAACTTACGGTTATTTCAGGTACTTCAGGGCTCCAGAGCTTGCCAGGAGACGCACATGTCCAAGAAGGCCAGTCCCCAGCAGGGAAGCAGGATGGAGCCCCAGGTGCAGGTAGGTCACGTCACGATGGGGGTACTGGGGATGGTCGAAGGCAGGCAGGGAGGCTCAGGGTCAGGCAACGGGGAGGGAAGCATCGGGGTGTATGTGGGGCACAGGTAGGCCAAGGCAGGATGGAGTGAGGGGCGCTGTGTGGGACCCAAGTAGGAAGGGAGGGGAGGGGTGCTTCAGGAGCCAGGGTCGGGGTATCCCCTCCCCCCCACCTCCTGCCACCTCCCAAAGCAGCAGCTGAGTCCCTCCTGAGCTCCCTGTCGGACAGGCCCAGCTTTGGCATCTGCATCCTTGCCCCAACTTGCTACACGGCTCCCCTCATCTGACGCCCCCGGCCCACTTTTCTTTCCCACCACAGACTGACAGACTGAATGCATCTTTGGACATGTGGCTGGCTCTGGGATGAAATGTTTCCAGGGCACTTCATTGGCACTCTTAACTCGTGACATAACACACTGAATCGTTTTATAAGTACGTTTAGAAATAGCTCATTCACAAGAATATCAAACTTCCTCATTCTTGGTCAACATTGACAGATTGTAATTTATCTTAGCATGTTATACATACTTCAATTAAGTATTTTTCCACCTTTGTCTGTGATCGTCTACAGATAAAACTGGTCTGCTAGTAGCTTAGAGTCCATCTCTGCCTTTGCTCTTTCATTTTTCCTGAACTTCTCATGTGGGATAATTTCTCATATTGCTTTCCCTGATCCTAACTTACTTATTATAATGAAGTGGGATGTAGGAATAGGAATATAGTATACTTATGAATGTACAATAACATATATTGCATTATTGTAAATTAACTTAAATTTACTTAAAAATTATAGTTGAAGAGAGAGTGCCTCATTTGGAAGGGAAGGGGGTCTACAGAATATTTGCTTTTATAAAGGGGGTATTGGGTCTGAAACGATAGCTATGGCCATAAGTTAGCAACGTTTGCTAGGAACTGGGTTGATGTTAACTCTGCTAGTTCTGATCCATAGATCATAGTCCTTGGTAGATCTATGGTCTATCGTAGACTTTGTGTGTTAGGTGCAGCATTTATCACATTTTATGTACCGCATTATATATATGATATTCAGTAGCTTACCCTTCTAAATGAAAAGATAAAAGGACTATAGATGAGTAGATTCTTAGTGAGTTGTTCCCCGCCCTCTCCCATTCCCACTAATTTGGTTAGAGACAGCAAATAAAGATGATTCTTTAAACATGTGGTTGAGGATAGAAACTCAATCCTTAACCATTACAAATTTTAAGGAATGACTTTAAATTAAATTTTAGGCTATCATTAGCAGTGTATCGCTATTCTCAGGTTTCTTTCATAGTCTCTTGTTTCGATGACTTTTTCGTACTTCGGTCTTTTCTTAATTTCATTCAGAGGTAGAAAATACGGTAATTTTTAACAACTCCTTGGTAATTCTGCAAATACAAAGGAAGGTTTAAAAAGGCAGATTTGAAAAGAAAAGAATTGATTTGATTCCAAAGCTGGTATGAACATATTTTAATGCAGAGGAAAGATAAGGAGCAAGATGAATCTTAAGGTTATAAGAGGCCCATCAAACTGACCTACATGAGCTCACAGAAGTTACACGTTTCCTAAGGCCAAGGAACTGTTTCATGACCTTGAAGGGTATATTAGTATTTCTATTCAAGTCATTACATTTTCAAACATTGGAACTGCTCAGATTTGGTTCACTGCACAAACCAATCACTTAGAATGTTAAACAGCATGACTTTGGTCTCCTGGAGACAGCTCTTCTGTGATTGAGCTCTCGTTTGCACGGCCTGTCTACCTTCCCTGTTAATTTTTTTTTCTTGTTTTTTTTTCCCCCTTGTCAGCCTACATCGTGAATGCAACTGACAGAACAAACACCAACACCTAACACTGGAAATTCCCTCCTCTGAACTCATTGGAAACACATGCTGAGGTTCTCAATCGGCAAGTTTTATAAAATGTCAGAACGTTTTAGAGTTGGGAGTGATTGTTGGACTCATTATAATCACACAGGGAGCTTCAGAAAATACTAATGCCTCAGCCCCACCTTCAGAAATTCTGAATTAACTTGTCTGGGGAAGACTGCAGGCCCCTATGTTTTTAAAAAGTTTTCCAAGCAATTTTAATGTCCAGCCAATTTGAGAACCACTGGGCTAGTCCCATTCGATCAGATCAAAACAGAAATTCATATAGGATTGGACATAGCAAAGGGCACAAAACTAGACATCAGAATAGCTGAGACTACTAAACACTGACGGCGCCGGTCCTCGCCGCCCCGCAGAGGCCCGCGCGGCCTCCCTCCGCCGCGGGGACCCGGGGTGGCAGCCGCCGCAACCCCCGTCCTTCCCGCGCCCCGCGCCCCGCCGCCGCCGCCGCCGCCGCCGCCGCCGCCGCCGCCGCCGCCGCATTCGCCCGCACTCACCTCAGGGGCGCAACCGGCACAGCCGGCCGTCGGCCTCGTTCCCGCCGAAGCGTCTCGGTGCGGTACTCCCTGCGCGGGCGGGTTCTTCCCCGGCGGTCGCAGGGGGTTCAGGGGTGGGGGGGCGGGGAACGGCCGTCACACGAGCAACGAACTGAAGCGCCGCCTGGTGGCATTTTCCACAGACCGTGGCCACCGCAGCCGCCTTGGGTCCGCACAGCCCCCTGCCGGCCGCAGCTCTTGCTGTCTCGCCGAGCCGACAAGCCTCCGCGGACAGGGGAGGGAGCCGCGGCGCGAGTCGGAGGCCGGGCGGGGGTGTGCGCAGACTCTTTCCTCTGGGGACTGCGCGCATGCGCACCAGCGGGGCGGGACCCGCGGCCCCTGCGTGGGGGCGGGACACGCGGCTGCTGCGTGGGGGCCGGCCCCGCCCAGGGGCGCTGGTCCGGCTCAGCCAATCGCGAGCGCCGGGTACCTCTTGGCGCGGGCGATTTGAATGGTCCGCGGCCGCCTGAGGTGGCGGCAGGTGGGCACGCCGCTGCCCTTTTGGGAGCTTCTCTGAGATCGGGAGGGGAACCCGCCCCTCATCCTTTCGCCGGAGCCCCACCCTCCCCAGGCCGCGGGACTGGCAAAAAAAAAAATAATAAAAAAACAAAAAAACACACCTGGGAAAGAAAAACAACACTGACTTCAGGATAACGGTTACGTCTTTGGATGGAAAGAAGGGAATGGGATAAAGGAAAGGTGAAAAAGAAACTTCAAGCATTTGTATATGATCTGATTTCTGAAAAGAAAGATTTTTAAATGCTAACATTTTGCCACAATGCTTCAATGTTTTAAAGAAATAAAATGTTAATATGTAATTTTACTACATAAAACCCCAACATATAGTCATGCATATGCACACAGATATGCATATTTTATACGTAAACATAAAAAACATGATTCAATGAATAAAATGATAGAGATTTTCTTTATCATTGAGCTTTATTCTTTTCCTTAACTTACGGTTATTTCAGGTACTTCAGGGCTCCAGAGCTTGCCAGGAGACGCACATGTCCAAGAAGGCCAGTCCCCAGCAGGGAAGCAGGATGGAGCCCCAGGTGCAGGTAGGTCACGTCACGATGGGGGTACTGGGGATGGTCGAAGGCAGGCAGGGAGGCTCGGGGTCAGGCAACGGGGAGGGAAGCATCGGGGTGTATGTGGGGCACAGGTAGGCCAAGGCAGGATGGAGTGAGGGGCGCTGTGTGGGACCCAAGTAGGAAGGGAGGGGAGGGGTGCTTCAGGAGCCAGGGTCGGGGTATCCCCTCCCCCCCACCTCCTGCCACCTCCCAAAGCAGCAGCTGAGTCCCTCCTGAGCTCCCTGTCGGACAGGCCCAGCTTTGGCATCTGCATCCTTGCCCCAACTTGCTACACGGCTCCCCTCATCTGACGCCCCCGGCCCACTTTTCTTTCCCACCACAGACTGACAGACTGAATGCATCTTTGGACATGTGGCTGGCTCTGGGATGAAATGTTTCCAGGGCACTTCATTGGCACTCTTAACTCGTGACATAACACACTGAATTGTTTTATAAGTACGTTTAGAAATAGCTCATTCACAAGAATATCAAACTTCCTCATTCTTGGTCAACATTGACAGATTGTAATTTATCTTAGCATGTTATACATACTTCAATTAAGTATTTTTCCACCTTTGTCTGTGATCGTCTACAGATAAAACTGGTCTGCTAGTAGCTTAGAGTCCATCTCTGCCTTTGCTCTTTCATTTTTCCTGAACTTCTCATGTGGGATAATTTCTCATATTGCTTTCCCTGATCCTAACTTACTTATTATAATGAAGTGGGATGTAGGAATAGGAATATAGTATACTTATGAATGTACAATAACATATATTGCATTATTGTAAATTAACTTAAATTTACTTAAAAATTATAGTTGAAGAGAGAGTGCCTCATTTGGAAGGGAAGGGGGTCTACAGAATATTTGCTTTTATAAAGGGGGTATTGGGTCTGAAACGATAGCTATGGCCATAAGTTAGCAACGTTTGCTAGGAACTGGGTTGATGTTAACTCTGCTAGTTCTGATCCATAGATCATAGTCCTTGGTAGATCTATGGTCTATCGTAGACTTTGTGTGTTAGGTGCAGCATTTATCACATTTTATGTACCGCATTATATATATGATATTCAGTAGCTTACCCTTCTAAATGAAAAGATAAAAGGACTATAGATGAGTAGATTCTTAGTGAGTTGTTCCCCGCCCTCTCCCATTCCCACTAATTTGGTTAGAGACAGCAAATAAAGATGATTCTTTAAACATGTGGTTGAGGATAGAAACTCAATCCTTAACCATTACAAATTTTAAGGAATGACTTTAAATTAAATTTTAGGCTATCATTAGCAGTGTATCGCTATTCTCAGGTTTCTTTCATAGTCTCTTGTTTCGATGACTTTTTCGTACTTCGGTCTTTTCTTAATTTCATTCAGAGGTAGAAAATACGGTAATTTTTAACAACTCCTTGGTAATTCTGCAAATACAAAGGAAGGTTTAAAAAGGCAGATTTGAAAAGAAAAGAATTGATTTGATTCCAAAGCTGGTATGAACATATTTTAATGCAGAGGAAAGATAAGGAGCAAGATGAATCTTAAGGTTATAAGAGGCCCATCAAACTGACCTACATGAGCTCACAGAAGTTACACGTTTCCTAAGGCCAAGGAACTGTTTCATGACCTTGAAGGGTATATTAGTATTTCTATTCAAGTCATTACATTTTCAAACATTGGAACTGCTCAGATTTGGTTCACTGCACAAACCAATCACTTAGAATGTTAAACAGCATGACTTTGGTCTCCTGGAGACAGCTCTTCTGTGATTGAGCTCTCGTTTGCACGGCCTGTCTACCTTCCCTGTTAATTTTTTTTTCTTGTTTTTTTTTCCCCCTTGTCAGCCTACATCGTGAATGCAACTGACAGAACAAACACCAACACCTAACACTGGAAATTCCCTCCTCTGAACTCATTGGAAACACATGCTGAGGTTCTCAATCGGCAAGTTTTATAAAATGTCAGAACGTTTTAGAGTTGGGAGTGATTGTTGGACTCATTATAATCACACAGGGAGCTTCAGAAAATACTAATGCCTCAGCCCCACCTTCAGAAATTCTGAATTAACTTGTCTGGGGAAGACTGCAGGCCCCTATGTTTTTAAAAAGTTTTCCAAGCAATTTTAATGTCCAGCCAATTTGAGAACCACTGGGCTAGTCCCATTCGATCAGATCAAAACAGAAATTCATATAGGATTGGACATAGCAAAGGGCACAAAACTAGACATCAGAATAGCTGAGACTACTAAACACTGACGGCGCCGGTCCTCGCCGCCCCGCAGAGGCCCGCGCGGCCTCCCTCCGCCGCGGGGACCCGGGGTGGCAGCCGCCGCAACCCCCGTCCTTCCCGCGCCCCGCGCCCCGCCGCCGCCGCCGCCGCCGCCGCCGCCGCCGCCGCCGCATTCGCCCGCACTCACCTCAGGGGCGCAACCGGCACAGCCGGCCGTCGGCCTCGTTCCCGCCGAAGCGTCTCGGTGCGGTACTCCCTGCGCGGGCGGGTTCTTCCCCGGCGGTCGCAGGGGGTTCAGGGGTGGGGGGGCGGGGAACGGCCGTCACACGAGCAACGAACTGAAGCGCCGCCTGGTGGCATTTTCCACAGACCGTGGCCACCGCAGCCGCCTTGGGTCCGCACAGCCCCCTGCCGGCCGCAGCTCTTGCTGTCTCGCCGAGCCGACAAGCCTCCGCGGACAGGGGAGGGAGCCGCGGCGCGAGTCGGAGGCCGGGCGGGGGTGTGCGCAGACTCTTTCCTCTGGGGACTGCGCGCATGCGCACCAGCGGGGCGGGACCCGCGGCCCCTGCGTGGGGGCGGGACACGCGGCTGCTGCGTGGGGGCCGGCCCCGCCCAGGGGCGCTGGTCCGGCTCAGCCAATCGCGAGCGCCGGGTACCTCTTGGCGCGGGCGATTTGAATGGTCCGCGGCCGCCTGAGGTGGCGGCACGTGGGCACGCCGCTGCCCTTTTGGGAGCTTCTCTGAGATCGGGAGGGGAACCCGCCCCTCATCCTTTCGCCGGAGCCCCACCCTCCCCAGGCCGCGGGACTGGCAAAAAAAAAAATAATAAAAAAACAAAAAAACACACCTGGGAAAGAAAAACAACACTGACTTCAGGATAACGGTTACGTCTTTGGATGGAAAGAAGGGAATGGGATAAAGGAAAGGTGAAAAAGAAACTTCAAGCATTTGTATATGATCTGATTTCTGAAAAGAAAGATTTTTAAATGCTAACATTTTGCCACAATGCTTCAATGTTTTAAAGAAATAAAATGTTAATATGTAATTTTACTACATAAAACCCCAACATATAGTCATGCATATGCACACAGATATGCATATTTTATACGTAAACATAAAAAACATGATTCAATGAATAAAATGATAGAGATTTTCTTTATCATTGAGCTTTATTCTTTTCCTTAACTTACGGTTATTTCAGGTACTTCAGGGCTCCAGAGCTTGCCAGGAGACGCACATGTCCAAGAAGGCCAGTCCCCAGCAGGGAAGCAGGATGGAGCCCCAGGTGCAGGTAGGTCACGGCACGATGGGGGTACTGGGGATGGTCGAAGGCAGGCAGGGAGGCTCGGGGTCAGGCAACGGGGAGGGAAGCATCGGGGTGTATGTGGGGCACAGGTAGGCCAAGGCAGGATGGAGTGAGGGGCGCTGTGTGGGACCCAAGTAGGAAGGGAGGGGAGGGGTGCTTCAGGAGCCAGGGTCGGGGTATCCCCTCCCCCCCACCTCCTGCCACCTCCCAAAGCAGCAGCTGAGTCCCTCCTGAGCTCCCTGTCGGACAGGCCCAGCTTTGGCATCTGCATCCTTGCCCCAACTTGCTACACGGCTCCCCTCATCTGACGCCCCCGGCCCACTTTTCTTTCCCACCACAGACTGACAGACTGAATGCATCTTTGGACATGTGGCTGGCTCTGGGATGAAATGTTTCCAGGGCACTTCATTGGCACTCTTAACTCGTGACATAACACACTGAATTGTATTATAAGTACGTTTAGAAATAGCTCATTCACAAGAATATCAAACTTCCTCATTCTTGGTCAACATTGACAGATTGTAATTTATCTTAGCATGTTATACATACTTCAATTAAGTATTTTTCCACCTTTGTCTGTGATCGTCTACAGATAAAACTGGTCTGCTAGTAGCTTAGAGTCCATCTCTGCCTTTGCTCTTTCATTTTTCCTGAACTTCTCATGTGGGATAATTTCTCATATTGCTTTCCCTGATCCTAACTTACTTATTATAATGAAGTGGGATGTAGGAATAGGAATATAGTATACTTATGAATGTACAATAACATATATTGCATTATTGTAAATTAACTTAAATTTACTTAAAAATTATAGTTGAAGAGAGAGTGCCTCATTTGGAAGGGAAGGGGGTCTACAGAATATTTGCTTTTATAAAGGGGGTATTGGGTCTGAAACGATAGCTATGGCCATAAGTTAGCAACGTTTGCTAGGAACTGGGTTGATGTTAACTCTGCTAGTTCTGATCCATAGATCATAGTCCTTGGTAGATCTATGGTCTATCGTAGACTTTGTGTGTTAGGTGCAGCATTTATCACATTTTATGTACCGCATTATATATATGATATTCAGTAGCTTACCCTTCTAAATGAAAAGATAAAAGGACTATAGATGAGTAGATTCTTAGTGAGTTGTTCCCCGCCCTCTCCCATTCCCACTAATTTGGTTAGAGACAGCAAATAAAGATGATTCTTTAAACATGTGGTTGAGGATAGAAACTCAATCCTTAACCATTACAAATTTTAAGGAATGACTTTAAATTAAATTTTAGGCTATCATTAGCAGTGTATCGCTATTCTCAGGTTTCTTTCATAGTCTCTTGTTTCGATGACTTTTTCGTACTTCGGTCTTTTCTTAATTTCATTCAGAGGTAGAAAATACGGTAATTTTTAACAACTCCTTGGTAATTCTGCAAATACAAAGGAAGGTTTAAAAAGGCAGATTTGAAAAGAAAAGAATTGATTTGATTCCAAAGCTGGTATGAACATATTTTAATGCAGAGGAAAGATAAGGAGCAAGATGAATCTTAAGGTTATAAGAGGCCCATCAAACTGACCTACATGAGCTCACAGAAGTTACACGTTTCCTAAGGCCAAGGAACTGTTTCATGACCTTGAAGGGTATATTAGTATTTCTATTCAAGTCATTACATTTTCAAACATTGGAACTGCTCAGATTTGGTTCACTGCACAAACCAATCACTTAGAATGTTAAACAGCATGACTTTGGTCTCCTGGAGACAGCTCTTCTGTGATTGAGCTCTCATTTGCACGGCCTGTCTACCTTCCCTGTTAATTTTTTTTTCTTGTTTTTTTTTCCCCCTTGTCAGCCTACATCGTGAATGCAACTGACAGAACAAACACCAACACCTAACACTGGAAATTCCCTCCTCTGAACTCATTGGAAACACATGCTGAGGTTCTCAATCGGCAAGTTTTATAAAATGTCAGAACGTTTTAGAGTTGGGAGTGATTGTTGGACTCATTATAATCACACAGGGAGCTTCAGAAAATACTAATGCCTCAGCCCCACCTTCAGAAATTCTGAATTAACTTGTCTGGGGAAGACTGCAGGCCCCTATGTTTTTAAAAAGTTTTCCAAGCAATTTTAATGTCCAGCCAATTTGAGAACCACTGGGCTAGTCCCATTCGATCAGATCAAAACAGAAATTCATATAGGATTGGACATAGCAAAGGGCACAAAACTAGACATCAGAATAGCTGAGACTACTAAACACTGACGGCGCCGGTCCTCGCCGCCCCGCAGAGGCCCGCGCGGCCTCCCTCCGCCGCGGGGACCCGGGGTGGCAGCCGCCGCAACCCCCGTCCTTCCCGCGCCCCGCGCCCCGCCGCCGCCGCCGCCGCCGCCGCCGCCGCCGCCGCATTCGCCCGCACTCACCTCAGGGGCACAACCGGCACAGCCGGCCGTCGGCCTCGTTCCCGCCGAAGCGTCTCGGTGCGGTACTCCCTGCGCGGGCGGGTTCTTCCCCGGCGGTCGCAGGGGGTTCAGGGGTGGGGGGGCGGGGAACGGCCGTCACACGAGCAACGAACTGAAGCGCCGCCTGGTGGCATTTTCCACAGACCGTGGCCACCGCAGCCGCCTTGGGTCCGCACAGCCCCCTGCCGGCCGCAGCTCTTGCTGTCTCGCCGAGCCGACAAGCCTCCGCGGACAGGGGAGGGAGCCGCGGCGCGAGTCGGAGGCCGGGCGGGGGTGTGCGCAGACTCTTTCCTCTGGGGACTGCGCGCATGCGCACCAGCGGGGCGGGACCCGCGGCCCCTGCGTGGGGGCGGGACACGCGGCTGCTGCGTGGGGGCCGGCCCCGCCCAGGGGCGCTGGTCCGGCTCAGCCAATCGCGAGCGCCGGGTACCTCTTGGCGCGGGCGATTTGAATGGTCCGCGGCCGCCTGAGGTGGCGGCAGGTGGGCACGCCGCTGCCCTTTTGGGAGCTTCTCTGAGATCGGGAGGGGAACCCGCCCCTCATCCTTTCGCCGGAGCCCCACCCTCCCCAGGCCGCGGGACTGGCAAAAAAAAAAATAATAAAAAAACAAAAAAACACACCTGGGAAAGAAAAACAACACTGACTTCAGGATAACGGTTACGTCTTTGGATGGAAAGAAGGGAATGGGATAAAGGAAAGGTGAAAAAGAAACTTCAAGCATTTGTATATGATCTGATTTCTGAAAAGAAAGATTTTTAAATGCTAACATTTTGCCACAATGCTTCAATGTTTTAAAGAAATAAAATGTTAATATGTAATTTTACTACATAAAACCCCAACATATAGTCATGCATATGCACACAGATATGCATATTTTATACGTAAACATAAAAAACATGATTCAATGAATAAAATGATAGAGATTTTCTTTATCATTGAGCTTTATTCTTTTCCTTAACTTACGGTTATTTCAGGTACTTCAGGGCTCCAGAGCTTGCCAGGAGACGCACATGTCCAAGAAGGCCAGTCCCCAGCAGGGAAGCAGGATGGAGCCCCAGGTGCAGGTAGGTCACGGCACGATGGGGGTACTGGGGATGGTCGAAGGCAGGCAGGGAGGCTCGGGGTCAGGCAACGGGGAGGGAAGCATCGGGGTGTATGTGGGGCACAGGTAGGCCAAGGCAGGATGGAGTGAGGGGCGCTGTGTGGGACCCAAGTAGGAAGGGAGGGGAGGGGTGCTTCAGGAGCCAGGGTCGGGGTATCCCCTCCCCCCCACCTCCTGCCACCTCCCAAAGCAGCAGCTGAGTCCCTCCTGAGCTCCCTGTCGGACAGGCCCAGCTTTGGCATCTGCATCCTTGCCCCAACTTGCTACACGGCTCCCCTCATCTGACGCCCCCGGCCCACTTTTCTTTCCCACCACAGACTGACAGACTGAATGCATCTTTGGACATGTGGCTGGCTCTGGGATGAAATGTTTCCAGGGCACTTCATTGGCACTCTTAACTCGTGACATAACACACTGAATTGTTTTATAAGTACGTTTAGAAATAGCTCATTCACAAGAATATCAAACTTCCTCATTCTTGGTCAACATTGACAGATTGTAATTTATCTTAGCATGTTATACATACTTCAATTAAGTATTTTTCCACCTTTGTCTGTGATCGTCTACAGATAAAACTGGTCTGCTAGTAGCTTAGAGTCCATCTCTGCCTTTGCTCTTTCATTTTTCCTGAACTTCTCATGTGGGATAATTTCTCATATTGCTTTCCCTGATCCTAACTTACTTATTATAATGAAGTGGGATGTAGGAATAGGAATATAGTATACTTATGAATGTACAATAACATATATTGCATTATTGTAAATTAACTTAAATTTACTTAAAAATTATAGTTGAAGAGAGAGTGCCTCATTTGGAAGGGAAGGGGGTCTACAGAATATTTGCTTTTATAAAGGGGGTATTGGGTCTGAAACGATAGCTATGGCCATAAGTTAGCAACGTTTGCTAGGAACTGGGTTGATGTTAACTCTGCTAGTTCTGATCCATAGATCATAGTCCTTGGTAGATCTATGGTCTATCGTAGACTTTGTGTGTTAGGTGCAGCATTTATCACATTTTATGTACCGCATTATATATATGATATTCAGTAGCTTACCCTTCTAAATGAAAAGATAAAAGGACTATAGATGAGTAGATTCTTAGTGAGTTGTTCCCCGCCCTCTCCCATTCCCACTAATTTGGTTAGAGACAGCAAATAAAGATGATTCTTTAAACATGTGGTTGAGGATAGAAACTCAATCCTTAACCATTACAAATTTTAAGGAATGACTTTAAATTAAATTTTAGGCTATCATTAGCAGTGTATCGCTATTCTCAGGTTTCTTTCATAGTCTCTTGTTTCGATGACTTTTTCGTACTTCGGTCTTTTCTTAATTTCATTCAGAGGTAGAAAATACGGTAATTTTTAACAACTCCTTGGTAATTCTGCAAATACAAAGGAAGGTTTAAAAAGGCAGATTTGAAAAGAAAAGAATTGATTTGATTCCAAAGCTGGTATGAACATATTTTAATGCAGAGGAAAGATAAGGAGCAAGATGAATCTTAAGGTTATAAGAGGCCCATCAAACTGACCTACATGAGCTCACAGAAGTTACACGTTTCCTAAGGCCAAGGAACTGTTTCATGACCTTGAAGGGTATATTAGTATTTCTATTCAAGTCATTACATTTTCAAACATTGGAACTGCTCAGATTTGGTTCACTGCACAAACCAATCACTTAGAATGTTAAACAGCATGACTTTGGTCTCCTGGAGACAGCTCTTCTGTGATTGAGCTCTCGTTTGCACGGCCTGTCTACCTTCCCTGTTAATTTTTTTTTCTTGTTTTTTTTTCCCCCTTGTCAGCCTACATCGTGAATGCAACTGACAGAACAAACACCAACACCTAACACTGGAAATTCCCTCCTCTGAACTCATTGGAAACACATGCTGAGGTTCTCAATCGGCAAGTTTTATAAAATGTCAGAACGTTTTAGAGTTGGGAGTGATTGTTGGACTCATTATAATCACACAGGGAGCTTCAGAAAATACTAATGCCTCAGCCCCACCTTCAGAAATTCTGAATTAACTTGTCTGGGGAAGACTGCAGGCCCCTATGTTTTTAAAAAGTTTTCCAAGCAATTTTAATGTCCAGCCAATTTGAGAACCACTGGGCTAGTCCCATTCGATCAGATCAAAACAGAAATTCATATAGGATTGGACATAGCAAAGGGCACAAAACTAGACATCAGAATAGCTGAGACTACTAAACACTGACGGCGCCGGTCCTCGCCGCCCCGCAGAGGCCCGCGCGGCCTCCCTCCGCCGCGGGGACCCGGGGTGGCAGCCGCCGCAACCCCCGTCCTTCCCGCGCCCCGCGCCCCGCCGCCGCCGCCGCCGCCGCCGCCGCCGCCGCCGCCGCATTCGCCCGCACTCACCTCAGGGGCGCAACCGGCACAGCCGGCCGTCGGCCTCGTTCCCGCCGAAGCGTCTCGGTGCGGTACTCCCTGCGCGGGCGGGTTCTTCCCCGGCGGTCGCAGGGGGTTCAGGGGTGGGGGGGCGGGGAACGGCCGTCACACGAGCAACGAACTGAAGCGCCGCCTGGTGGCATTTTCCACAGACCGTGGCCACCGCAGCCGCCTTGGGTCCGCACAGCCCCCTGCCGGCCGCAGCTCTTGCTGTCTCGCCGAGCCGACAAGCCTCCGCGGACAGGGGAGGGAGCCGCGGCGCGAGTCGGAGGCCGGGCGGGGGTGTGCGCAGACTCTTTCCTCTGGGGACTGCGCGCATGCGCACCAGCGGGGCGGGACCCGCGGCCCCTGCGTGGGGGCGGGACACGCGGCTGCTGCGTGGGGGCCGGCCCCGCCCAGGGGCGCTGGTCCGGCTCAGCCAATCGCGAGCGCCGGGTACCTCTTGGCGCGGGCGATTTGAATGGTCCGCGGCCGCCTGAGGTGGCGGCACGTGGGCACGCCGCTGCCCTTTTGGGAGCTTCTCTGAGATCGGGAGGGGAACCCGCCCCTCATCCTTTCGCCGGAGCCCCACCCTCCCCAGGCCGCGGGACTGGCAAAAAAAAAAAATAATAAAAAAACAAAAAAACACACCTGGGAAAGAAAAACAACACTGACTTCAGGATAACGGTTACGTCTTTGGATGGAAAGAAGGGAATGGGATAAAGGAAAGGTGAAAAAGAAACTTCAAGCATTTGTATATGATCTGATTTCTGAAAAGAAAGATTTTTAAATGCTAACATTTTGCCACAATGCTTCAATGTTTTAAAGAAATAAAATGTTAATATGTAATTTTACTACATAAAACCCCAACATATAGTCATGCATATGCACACAGATATGCATATTTTATACGTAAACATAAAAAACATGATTCAATGAATAAAATGATAGAGATTTTCTTTATCATTGAGCTTTATTCTTTTCCTTAACTTACGGTTATTTCAGGTACTTCAGGGCTCCAGAGCTTGCCAGGAGACGCACATGTCCAAGAAGGCCAGTCCCCAGCAGGGAAGCAGGATGGAGCCCCAGGTGCAGGTAGGTCACGGCACGATGGGGGTACTGGGGATGGTCGAAGGCAGGCAGGGAGGCTCGGGGTCAGGCAACGGGGAGGGAAGCATCGGGGTGTATGTGGGGCACAGGTAGGCCAAGGCAGGATGGAGTGAGGGGCGCTGTGTGGGACCCAAGTAGGAAGGGAGGGGAGGGGTGCTTCAGGAGCCAGGGTCGGGGTATCCCCTCCCCCCCACCTCCTGCCACCTCCCAAAGCAGCAGCTGAGTCCCTCCTGAGCTCCCTGTCGGACAGGCCCAGCTTTGGCATCTGCATCCTTGCCCCAACTTGCTACACGGCTCCCCTCATCTGACGCCCCCGGCCCACTTTTCTTTCCCACCACAGACTGACAGACTGAATGCATCTTTGGACATGTGGCTGGCTCTGGGATGAAATGTTTCCAGGGCACTTCATTGGCACTCTTAACTCGTGACATAACACACTGAATCCTTTTATAAGTACGTTTAGAAATAGCTCATTCACAAGAATATCAAACTTCCTCATTCTTGGTCAACATTGACAGATTGTAATTTATCTTAGCATGTTATACATACTTCAATTAAGTATTTTTCCACCTTTGTCTGTGATCGTCTACAGATAAAACTGGTCTGCTAGTAGCTTAGAGTCCATCTCTGCCTTTGCTCTTTCATTTTTCCTGAACTTCTCATGTGGGATAATTTCTCATATTGCTTTCCCTGATCCTAACTTACTTATTATAATGAAGTGGGATGTAGGAATAGGAATATAGTATACTTATGAATGTACAATAACATATATTGCATTATTGTAAATTAACTTAAATTTACTTAAAAATTATAGTTGAAGAGAGAGTGCCTCATTTGGAAGGGAAGGGGGTCTACAGAATATTTGCTTTTATAAAGGGGGTATTGGGTCTGAAACGATAGCTATGGCCATAAGTTAGCAACGTTTGCTAGGAACTGGGTTGATGTTAACTCTGCTAGTTCTGATCCATAGATCATAGTCCTTGGTAGATCTATGGTCTATCGTAGACTTTGTGTGTTAGGTGCAGCATTTATCACATTTTATGTACCGCATTATATATATGATATTCAGTAGCTTACCCTTCTAAATGAAAAGATAAAAGGACTATAGATGAGTAGATTCTTAGTGAGTTGTTCCCCGCCCTCTCCCATTCCCACTAATTTGGTTAGAGACAGCAAATAAAGATGATTCTTTAAACATGTGGTTGAGGATAGAAACTCAATCCTTAACCATTACAAATTTTAAGGAATGACTTTAAATTAAATTTTAGGCTATCATTAGCAGTGTATCGCTATTCTCAGGTTTCTTTCATAGTCTCTTGTTTCGATGACTTTTTCGTACTTCGGTCTTTTCTTAATTTCATTCAGAGGTAGAAAATACGGTAATTTTTAACAACTCCTTGGTAATTCTGCAAATACAAAGGAAGGTTTAAAAAGGCAGATTTGAAAAGAAAAGAATTGATTTGATTCCAAAGCTGGTATGAACATATTTTAATGCAGAGGAAAGATAAGGAGCAAGATGAATCTTAAGGTTATAAGAGGCCCATCAAACTGACCTACATGAGCTCACAGAAGTTACACGTTTCCTAAGGCCAAGGAACTGTTTCATGACCTTGAAGGGTATATTAGTATTTCTATTCAAGTCATTACATTTTCAAACATTGGAACTGCTCAGATTTGGTTCACTGCACAAACCAATCACTTAGAATGTTAAACAGCATGACTTTGGTCTCCTGGAGACAGCTCTTCTGTGATTGAGCTCTCGTTTGCACGGCCTGTCTACCTTCCCTGTTAATTTTTTTTTCTTGTTTTTTTTTCCCCCTTGTCAGCCTACATCGTGAATGCAACTGACAGAACAAACACCAACACCTAACACTGGAAATTCCCTCCTCTGAACTCATTGGAAACACATGCTGAGGTTCTCAATCGGCAAGTTTTATAAAATGTCAGAACGTTTTAGAGTTGGGAGTGATTGTTGGACTCATTATAATCACACAGGGAGCTTCAGAAAATACTAATGCCTCAGCCCCACCTTCAGAAATTCTGAATTAACTTGTCTGGGGAAGACTGCAGGCCCCTATGTTTTTAAAAAGTTTTCCAAGCAATTTTAATGTCCAGCCAATTTGAGAACCACTGGGCTAGTCCCATTCGATCAGATCAAAACAGAAATTCATATAGGATTGGACATAGCAAAGGGCACAAAACTAGACATCAGAATAGCTGAGACTACTAAACACTGACGGCGCCGGTCCTCGCCGCCCCGCAGAGGCCCGCGCGGCCTCCCTCCGCCGCGGGGACCCGGGGTGGCAGCCGCCGCAACCCCCGTCCTTCCCGCGCCCCGCGCCCCGCCGCCGCCGCCGCCGCCGCCGCCGCCGCCGCCGCATTCGCCCGCACTCACCTCAGGGGCGCAACCGGCACAGCCGGCCGTCGGCCTCGTTCCCGCCGAAGCGTCTCGGTGCGGTACTCCCTGCGCGGGCGGGTTCTTCCCCGGCGGTCGCAGGGGGTTCAGGGGTGGGGGGGCGGGGAACGGCCGTCACACGAGCAACGAACTGAAGCGCCGCCTGGTGGCATTTTCCACAGACCGTGGCCACCGCAGCCGCCTTGGGTCCGCACAGCCCCCTGCCGGCCGCAGCTCTTGCTGTCTCGCCGAGCCGACAAGCCTCCGCGGACAGGGGAGGGAGCCGCGGCGCGAGTCGGAGGCCGGGCGGGGGTGTGCGCAGACTCTTTCCTCTGGGGACTGCGCGCATGCGCACCAGCGGGGCGGGACCCGCGGCCCCTGCGTGGGGGCGGGACACGCGGCTGCTGCGTGGGGGCCGGCCCCGCCCAGGGGCGCTGGTCCGGCTCAGCCAATCGCGAGCGCCGGGTACCTCTTGGCGCGGGCGATTTGAATGGTCCGCGGCCGCCTGAGGTGGCGGCAGGTGGGCACGCCGCTGCCCTTTTGGGAGCTTCTCTGAGATCGGGAGGGGAACCCGCCCCTCATCCTTTCGCCGGAGCCCCACCCTCCCCAG
Source organism: Camelus dromedarius (assembly GCF_036321535.1). Lineage (NCBI taxonomy): Eukaryota > Metazoa > Chordata > Mammalia > Artiodactyla > Camelidae > Camelus > Camelus dromedarius. The sequence goes on from NW_026989852.1 coordinate 124,592, forward strand.
GCCGCGGGACTGGCAAAAAAAAAAATAATAAAAAAACAAAAAAACACACCTGGGAAAGAAAAACAACACTGACTTCAGGATAACGGTTACGTCTTTGGATGGAAAGAAGGGAATGGGATAAAGGAAAGGTGAAAAAGAAACTTCAAGCATTTGTATATGATCTGATTTCTGAAAAGAAAGATTTTTAAATGCTAACATTTTGCCACAATGCTTCAATGTTTTAAAGAAATAAAATGTTAATATGTAATTTTACTACATAAAACCCCAACATATAGTCATGCATATGCACACAGATATGCATATTTTATACGTAAACATAAAAAACATGATTCAATGAATAAAATGATAGAGATTTTCTTTATCATTGAGCTTTATTCTTTTCCTTAACTTACGGTTATTTCAGGTACTTCAGGGCTCCAGAGCTTGCCAGGAGACGCACATGTCCAAGAAGGCCAGTCCCCAGCAGGGAAGCAGGATGGAGCCCCAGGTGCAGGTAGGTCACGGCACGATGGGGGTACTGGGGATGGTCGAAGGCAGGCAGGGAGGCTCGGGGTCAGGCAACGGGGAGGGAAGCATCGGGGTGTATGTGGGGCACAGGTAGGCCAAGGCAGGATGGAGTGAGGGGCGCTGTGTGGGACCCAAGTAGGAAGGGAGGGGAGGGGTGCTTCAGGAGCCAGGGTCGGGGTATCCCCTCCCCCCCACCTCCTGCCACCTCCCAAAGCAGCAGCTGAGTCCCTCCTGAGCTCCCTGTCGGACAGGCCCAGCTTTGGCATCTGCATCCTTGCCCCAACTTGCTACACGGCTCCCCTCATCTGACGCCCCCGGCCCACTTTTCTTTCCCACCACAGACTGACAGACTGAATGCATCTTTGGACATGTGGCTGGCTCTGGGATGAAATGTTTCCAGGGCACTTCATTGGCACTCTTAACTCGTGACATAACACACTGAATCCTTTTATAAGTACGTTTAGAAATAGCTCATTCACAAGAATATCAAACTTCCTCATTCTTGGTCAACATTGACAGATTGTAATTTATCTTAGCATGTTATACATACTTCAATTAAGTATTTTTCCACCTTTGTCTGTGATCGTCTACAGATAAAACTGGTCTGCTAGTAGCTTAGAGTCCATCTCTGCCTTTGCTCTTTCATTTTTCCTGAACTTCTCATGTGGGATAATTTCTCATATTGCTTTCCCTGATCCTAACTTACTTATTATAATGAAGTGGGATGTAGGAATAGGAATATAGTATACTTATGAATGTACAATAACATATATTGCATTATTGTAAATTAACTTAAATTTACTTAAAAATTATAGTTGAAGAGAGAGTGCCTCATTTGGAAGGGAAGGGGGTCTACAGAATATTTGCTTTTATAAAGGGGGTATTGGGTCTGAAACGATAGCTATGGCCATAAGTTAGCAACGTTTGCTAGGAACTGGGTTGATGTTAACTCTGCTAGTTCTGATCCATAGATCATAGTCCTTGGTAGATCTATGGTCTATCGTAGACTTTGTGTGTTAGGTGCAGCATTTATCACATTTTATGTACCGCATTATATATATGATATTCAGTAGCTTACCCTTCTAAATGAAAAGATAAAAGGACTATAGATGAGTAGATTCTTAGTGAGTTGTTCCCCGCCCTCTCCCATTCCCACTAATTTGGTTAGAGACAGCAAATAAAGATGATTCTTTAAACATGTGGTTGAGGATAGAAACTCAATCCTTAACCATTACAAATTTTAAGGAATGACTTTAAATTAAATTTTAGGCTATCATTAGCAGTGTATCGCTATTCTCAGGTTTCTTTCATAGTCTCTTGTTTCGATGACTTTTTCGTACTTCGGTCTTTTCTTAATTTCATTCAGAGGTAGAAAATACGGTAATTTTTAACAACTCCTTGGTAATTCTGCAAATACAAAGGAAGGTTTAAAAAGGCAGATTTGAAAAGAAAAGAATTGATTTGATTCCAAAGCTGGTATGAACATATTTTAATGCAGAGGAAAGATAAGGAGCAAGATGAATCTTAAGGTTATAAGAGGCCCATCAAACTGACCTACATGAGCTCACAGAAGTTACACGTTTCCTAAGGCCAAGGAACTGTTTCATGACCTTGAAGGGTATATTAGTATTTCTATTCAAGTCATTACATTTTCAAACATTGGAACTGCTCAGATTTGGTTCACTGCACAAACCAATCACTTAGAATGTTAAACAGCATGACTTTGGTCTCCTGGAGACAGCTCTTCTGTGATTGAGCTCTCGTTTGCACGGCCTGTCTACCTTCCCTGTTAATTTTTTTTTCTTGTTTTTTTTTCCCCCTTGTCAGCCTACATCGTGAATGCAACTGACAGAACAAACACCAACACCTAACACTGGAAATTCCCTCCTCTGAACTCATTGGAAACACATGCTGAGGTTCTCAATCGGCAAGTTTTATAAAATGTCAGAACGTTTTAGAGTTGGGAGTGATTGTTGGACTCATTATAATCACACAGGGAGCTTCAGAAAATACTAATGCCTCAGCCCCACCTTCAGAAATTCTGAATTAACTTGTCTGGGGAAGACTGCAGGCCCCTATGTTTTTAAAAAGTTTTCCAAGCAATTTTAATGTCCAGCCAATTTGAGAACCACTGGGCTAGTCCCATTCGATCAGATCAAAACAGAAATTCATATAGGATTGGACATAGCAAAGGGCACAAAACTAGACATCAGAATAGCTGAGACTACTAAACACTGACGGCGCCGGTCCTCGCCGCCCCGCAGAGGCCCGCGCGGCCTCCCTCCGCCGCGGGGACCCGGGGTGGCAGCCGCCGCAACCCCCGTCCTTCCCGCGCCCCGCGCCCCGCCGCCGCCGCCGCCGCCGCCGCCGCCGCCGCCGCCGCATTCGCCCGCACTCACCTCAGGGGCGCAACCGGCACAGCCGGCCGTCGGCCTCGTTCCCGCCGAAGCGTCTCGGTGCGGTACTCCCTGCGCGGGCGGGTTCTTCCCCGGCGGTCGCAGGGGGTTCAGGGGTGGGGGGGCGGGGAACGGCCGTCACACGAGCAACGAACTGAAGCGCCGCCTGGTGGCATTTTCCACAGACCGTGGCCACCGCAGCCGCCTTGGGTCCGCACAGCCCCCTGCCGGCCGCAGCTCTTGCTGTCTCGCCGAGCCGACAAGCCTCCGCGGACAGGGGAGGGAGCCGCGGCGCGAGTCGGAGGCCGGGCGGGGGTGTGCGCAGACTCTTTCCTCTGGGGACTGCGCGCATGCGCACCAGCGGGGCGGGACCCGCGGCCCCTGCGTGGGGGCGGGACACGCGGCTGCTGCGTGGGGGCCGGCCCCGCCCAGGGGCGCTGGTCCGGCTCAGCCAATCGCGAGCGCCGGGTACCTCTTGGCGCGGGCGATTTGAATGGTCCGCGGCCGCCTGAGGTGGCGGCACGTGGGCACGCCGCTGCCCTTTTGGGAGCTTCTCTGAGATCGGGAGGGGAACCCGCCCCTCATCCTTTCGCCGGAGCCCCACCCTCCCCAGGCCGCGGGACTGGCAAAAAAAAAAATAATAAAAAAACAAAAAAACACACCTGGGAAAGAAAAACAACACTGACTTCAGGATAACGGTTACGTCTTTGGATGGAAAGAAGGGAATGGGATAAAGGAAAGGTGAAAAAGAAACTTCAAGCATTTGTATATGATCTGATTTCTGAAAAGAAAGATTTTTAAATGCTAACATTTTGCCACAATGCTTCAATGTTTTAAAGAAATAAAATGTTAATATGTAATTTTACTACATAAAACCCCAACATATAGTCATGCATATGCACACAGATATGCATATTTTATACGTAAACATAAAAAACATGATTCAATGAATAAAATGATAGAGATTTTCTTTATCATTGAGCTTTATTCTTTTCCTTAACTTACGGTTATTTCAGGTACTTCAGGGCTCCAGAGCTTGCCAGGAGACGCACATGTCCAAGAAGGCCAGTCCCCAGCAGGGAAGCAGGATGGAGCCCCAGGTGCAGGTAGGTCACGGCACGATGGGGGTACTGGGGATGGTCGAAGGCAGGCAGGGAGGCTCGGGGTCAGGCAACGGGGAGGGAAGCATCGGGGTGTATGTGGGGCACAGGTAGGCCAAGGCAGGATGGAGTGAGGGGCGCTGTGTGGGACCCAAGTAGGAAGGGAGGGGAGGGGTGCTTCAGGAGCCAGGGTCGGGGTATCCCCTCCCCCCCACCTCCTGCCACCTCCCAAAGCAGCAGCTGAGTCCCTCCTGAGCTCCCTGTCGGACAGGCCCAGCTTTGGCATCTGCATCCTTGCCCCAACTTGCTACACGGCTCCCCTCATCTGACGCCCCCGGCCCACTTTTCTTTCCCACCACAGACTGACAGACTGAATGCATCTTTGGACATGTGGCTGGCTCTGGGATGAAATGTTTCCAGGGCACTTCATTGGCACTCTTAACTCGTGACATAACACACTGAATCCTTTTATAAGTACGTTTAGAAATAGCTCATTCACAAGAATATCAAACTTCCTCATTCTTGGTCAACATTGACAGATTGTAATTTATCTTAGCATGTTATACATACTTCAATTAAGTATTTTTCCACCTTTGTCTGTGATCGTCTACAGATAAAACTGGTCTGCTAGTAGCTTAGAGTCCATCTCTGCCTTTGCTCTTTCATTTTTCCTGAACTTCTCATGTGGGATAATTTCTCATATTGCTTTCCCTGATCCTAACTTACTTATTATAATGAAGTGGGATGTAGGAATAGGAATATAGTATACTTATGAATGTACAATAACATATATTGCATTATTGTAAATTAACTTAAATTTACTTAAAAATTATAGTTGAAGAGAGAGTGCCTCATTTGGAAGGGAAGGGGGTCTACAGAATATTTGCTTTTATAAAGGGGGTATTGGGTCTGAAACGATAGCTATGGCCATAAGTTAGCAACGTTTGCTAGGAACTGGGTTGATGTTAACTCTGCTAGTTCTGATCCATAGATCATAGTCCTTGGTAGATCTATGGTCTATCGTAGACTTTGTGTGTTAGGTGCAGCATTTATCACATTTTATGTACCGCATTATATATATGATATTCAGTAGCTTACCCTTCTAAATGAAAAGATAAAAGGACTATAGATGAGTAGATTCTTAGTGAGTTGTTCCCCGCCCTCTCCCATTCCCACTAATTTGGTTAGAGACAGCAAATAAAGATGATTCTTTAAACATGTGGTTGAGGATAGAAACTCAATCCTTAACCATTACAAATTTTAAGGAATGACTTTAAATTAAATTTTAGGCTATCATTAGCAGTGTATCGCTATTCTCAGGTTTCTTTCATAGTCTCTTGTTTCGATGACTTTTTCGTACTTCGGTCTTTTCTTAATTTCATTCAGAGGTAGAAAATACGGTAATTTTTAACAACTCCTTGGTAATTCTGCAAATACAAAGGAAGGTTTAAAAAGGCAGATTTGAAAAGAAAAGAATTGATTTGATTCCAAAGCTGGTATGAACATATTTTAATGCAGAGGAAAGATAAGGAGCAAGATGAATCTTAAGGTTATAAGAGGCCCATCAAACTGACCTACATGAGCTCACAGAAGTTACACGTTTCCTAAGGCCAAGGAACTGTTTCATGACCTTGAAGGGTATATTAGTATTTCTATTCAAGTCATTACATTTTCAAACATTGGAACTGCTCAGATTTGGTTCACTGCACAAACCAATCACTTAGAATGTTAAACAGCATGACTTTGGTCTCCTGGAGACAGCTCTTCTGTGATTGAGCTCTCGTTTGCACGGCCTGTCTACCTTCCCTGTTAATTTTTTTTTCTTGTTTTTTTTTCCCCCTTGTCAGCCTACATCGTGAATGCAACTGACAGAACAAACACCAACACCTAACACTGGAAATTCCCTCCTCTGAACTCATTGGAAACACATGCTGAGGTTCTCAATCGGCAAGTTTTATAAAATGTCAGAACGTTTTAGAGTTGGGAGTGATTGTTGGACTCATTATAATCACACAGGGAGCTTCAGAAAATACTAATGCCTCAGCCCCACCTTCAGAAATTCTGAATTAACTTGTCTGGGGAAGACTGCAGGCCCCTATGTTTTTAAAAAGTTTTCCAAGCAATTTTAATGTCCAGCCAATTTGAGAACCACTGGGCTAGTCCCATTCGATCAGATCAAAACAGAAATTCATATAGGATTGGACATAGCAAAGGGCACAAAACTAGACATCAGAATAGCTGAGACTACTAAACACTGACGGCGCCGGTCCTCGCCGCCCCGCAGAGGCCCGCGCGGCCTCCCTCCGCCGCGGGGACCCGGGGTGGCAGCCGCCGCAACCCCCGTCCTTCCCGCGCCCCGCGCCCCGCCGCCGCCGCCGCCGCCGCCGCCGCCGCCGCCGCCGCCGCCGCATTCGCCCGCACTCACCTCAGGGGCGCAACCGGCACAGCCGGCCGTCGGCCTCGTTCCCGCCGAAGCGTCTCGGTGCGGTACTCCCTGCGCGGGCGGGTTCTTCCCCGGCGGTCGCAGGGGGTTCAGGGGTGGGGGGGCGGGGAACGGCCGTCACACGAGCAACGAACTGAAGCGCCGCCTGGTGGCATTTTCCACAGACCGTGGCCACCGCAGCCGCCTTGGGTCCGCACAGCCCCCTGCCGGCCGCAGCTCTTGCTGTCTCGCCGAGCCGACAAGCCTCCGCGGACAGGGGAGGGAGCCGCGGCGCGAGTCGGAGGCCGGGCGGGGGTGTGCGCAGACTCTTTCCTCTGGGGACTGCGCGCATGCGCACCAGCGGGGCGGGACCCGCGGCCCCTGCGTGGGGGCGGGACACGCGGCTGCTGCGTGGGGGCCGGCCCCGCCCAGGGGCGCTGGTCCGGCTCAGCCAATCGCGAGCGCCGGGTACCTCTTGGCGCGGGCGATTTGAATGGTCCGCGGCCGCCTGAGGTGGCGGCAGGTGGGCACGCCGCTGCCCTTTTGGGAGCTTCTCTGAGATCGGGAGGGGAACCCGCCCCTCATCCTTTCGCCGGAGCCCCACCCTCCCCAGGCCGCGGGACTGGCAAAAAAAAAATAATAAAAAAACAAAAAAACACACCTGGGAAAGAAAAACAACACTGACTTCAGGATAACGGTTACGTCTTTGGATGGAAAGAAGGGAATGGGATAAAGGAAAGGTGAAAAAGAAACTTCAAGCATTTGTATATGATCTGATTTCTGAAAAGAAAGATTTTTAAATGCTAACATTTTGCCACAATGCTTCAATGTTTTAAAGAAATAAAATGTTAATATGTAATTTTACTACATAAAACCCCAACATATAGTCATGCATATGCACACAGATATGCATATTTTATACGTAAACATAAAAAACATGATTCAATGAATAAAATGATAGAGATTTTCTTTATCATTGAGCTTTATTCTTTTCCTTAACTTACGGTTATTTCAGGTACTTCAGGGCTCCAGAGCTTGCCAGGAGACGCACATGTCCAAGAAGGCCAGTCCCCAGCAGGGAAGCAGGATGGAGCCCCAGGTGCAGGTAGGTCACGGCACGATGGGGGTACTGGGGATGGTCGAAGGCAGGCAGGGAGGCTCGGGGTCAGGCAACGGGGAGGGAAGCATCGGGGTGTATGTGGGGCACAGGTAGGCCAAGGCAGGATGGAGTGAGGGGCGCTGTGTGGGACCCAAGTAGGAAGGGAGGGGAGGGGTGCTTCAGGAGCCAGGGTCGGGGTATCCCCTCCCCCCCACCTCCTGCCACCTCCCAAAGCAGCAGCTGAGTCCCTCCTGAGCTCCCTGTCGGACAGGCCCAGCTTTGGCATCTGCATCCTTGCCCCAACTTGCTACACGGCTCCCCTCATCTGACGCCCCCGGCCCACTTTTCTTTCCCACCACAGACTGACAGACTGAATGCATCTTTGGACATGTGGCTGGCTCTGGGATGAAATGTTTCCAGGGCACTTCATTGGCACTCTTAACTCGTGACATAACACACTGAATCGTTTTATAAGTACGTTTAGAAATAGCTCATTCACAAGAATATCAAACTTCCTCATTCTTGGTCAACATTGACAGATTGTAATTTATCTTAGCATGTTATACATACTTCAATTAAGTATTTTTCCCCCTTTGTCTGTGATCGTCTACAGATAAAACTGGTCTGCTAGTAGCTTAGAGTCCATCTCTGCCTTTGCTCTTTCATTTTTCCTGAACTTCTCATGTGGGATAATTTCTCATATTGCTTTCCCTGATCCTAACTTACTTATTATAATGAAGTGGGATGTAGGAATAGGAATATAGTATACTTATGAATGTACAATAACATATATTGCATTATTGTAAATTAACTTAAATTTACTTAAAAATTATAGTTGAAGAGAGAGTGCCTCATTTGGAAGGGAAGGGGGTCTACAGAATATTTGCTTTTATAAAGGGGGTATTGGGTCTGAAACGATAGCTATGGCCATAAGTTAGCAACGTTTGCTAGGAACTGGGTTGATGTTAACTCTGCTAGTTCTGATCCATAGATCATAGTCCTTGGTAGATCTATGGTCTATCGTAGACTTTGTGTGTTAGGTGCAGCATTTATCACATTTTATGTACCGCATTATATATATGATATTCAGTAGCTTACCCTTCTAAATGAAAAGATAAAAGGACTATAGATGAGTAGATTCTTAGTGAGTTGTTCCCCGCCCTCTCCCATTCCCACTAATTTGGTTAGAGACAGCAAATAAAGATGATTCTTTAAACATGTGGTTGAGGATAGAAACTCAATCCTTAACCATTACAAATTTTAAGGAATGACTTTAAATTAAATTTTAGGCTATCATTAGCAGTGTATCGCTATTCTCAGGTTTCTTTCATAGTCTCTTGTTTCGATGACTTTTTTGTACTTCGGTCTTTTCTTAATTTCATTCAGAGGTAGAAAATACGGTAATTTTTAACAACTCCTTGGTAATTCTGCAAATACAAAGGAAGGTTTAAAAAGGCAGATTTGAAAAGAAAAGAATTGATTTGATTCCAAAGCTGGTATGAACATATTTTAATGCAGAGGAAAGATAAGGAGCAAGATGAATCTTAAGGTTATAAGAGGCCCATCAAACTGACCTACATGAGCTCACAGAAGTTACACGTTTCCTAAGGCCAAGGAACTGTTTCATGACCTTGAAGGGTATATTAGTATTTCTATTCAAGTCATTACATTTTCAAACATTGGAACTGCTCAGATTTGGTTCACTGCACAAACCAATCACTTAGAATGTTAAACAGCATGACTTTGGTCTCCTGGAGACAGCTCTTCTGTGATTGAGCTCTCGTTTGCACGGCCTGTCTACCTTCCCTGTTAATTTTTTTTTCTTGTTTTTTTTTTCCCCCTTGTCAGCCTACATCGTGAATGCAACTGACAGAACAAACACCAACACCTAACACTGGAAATTCCCTCCTCTGAACTCATTGGAAACACATGCTGAGGTTCTCAATCGGCAAGTTTTATAAAATGTCAGAACGTTTTAGAGTTGGGAGTGATTGTTGGACTCATTATAATCACACAGGGAGCTTCAGAAAATACTAATGCCTCAGCCCCACCTTCAGAAATTCTGAATTAACTTGTCTGGGGAAGACTGCAGGCCCCTATGTTTTTAAAAAGTTTTCCAAGCAATTTTAATGTCCAGCCAATTTGAGAACCACTGGGCTAGTCCCATTCGATCAGATCAAAACAGAAATTCATATAGGATTGGACATAGCAAAGGGCACAAAACTAGACATCAGAATAGCTGAGACTACTAAACACTGACGGCGCCGGTCCTCGCCGCCCCGCAGAGGCCCGCGCGGCCTCCCTCCGCCGCGGGGACCCGGGGTGGCAGCCGCCGCAACCCCCGTCCTTCCCGCGCCCCGCGCCCCGCCGCCGCCGCCGCCGCCGCCGCCGCCGCCGCCGCATTCGCCCGCACTCACCTCAGGGGCGCAACCGGCACAGCCGGCCGTCGGCCTCGTTCCCGCCGAAGCGTCTCGGTGCGGTACTCCCTGCGCGGGCGGGTTCTTCCCCGGCGGTCGCAGGGGGTTCAGGGGTGGGGGGGCGGGGAACGGCCGTCACACGAGCAACGAACCGAAGCGCCGCCTGGTGGCATTTTCCACAGACCGTGGCCACCGCAGCCGCCTTGGGTCCGCACAGCCCCCTGCCGGCCGCAGCTCTTGCTGTCTCGCCGAGCCGACAAGCCTCCGCGGACAGGGGAGGGAGCCGCGGCGCGAGTCGGAGGCCGGGCGGGGGTGTGCGCAGACTCTTTCCTCTGGGGACTGCGCGCATGCGCACCAGCGGGGCGGGACCCGCGGCCCCTGCGTGGGGGCGGGACACGCGGCTGCTGCGTGGGGGCCGGCCCCGCCCAGGGGCGCTGGTCCGGCTCAGCCAATCGCGAGCGCCGGGTACCTCTTGGCGCGGGCGATTTGAATGGTCCGCGGCCGCCTGAGGTGGCGGCAGGTGGGCACGCCGCTGCCCTTTTGGGAGCTTCTCTGAGATCGGGAGGGGAACCCGCCCCTCATCCTTTCGCCGGAGCCCCACCCTCCCCAGGCCGCGGGACTGGCAAAAAAAAAAATAATAAAAAAACAAAAAAACACACCTGGGAAAGAAAAACAACACTGACTTCAGGATAACGGTTACGTCTTTGGATGGAAAGAAGGGAATGGGATAAAGGAAAGGTGAAAAAGAAACTTCAAGCATTTGTATATGATCTGATTTCTGAAAAGAAAGATTTTTAAATGCTAACATTTTGCCACAATGCTTCAATGTTTTAAAGAAATAAAATGTTAATATGTAATTTTACTACATAAAACCCCAACATATAGTCATGCATATGCACACAGATATGCATATTTTATACGTAAACATAAAAAACATGATTCAATGAATAAAATGATAGAGATTTTCTTTATCATTGAGCTTTATTCTTTTCCTTAACTTACGGTTATTTCAGGTACTTCAGGGCTCCAGAGCTTGCCAGGAGACGCACATGTCCAAGAAGGCCAGTCCCCAGCAGGGAAGCAGGATGGAGCCCCAGGTGCAGGTAGGTCACGGCACGATGGGGGTACTGGGGATGGTCGAAGGCAGGCAGGGAGGCTCGGGGTCAGGCAACGGGGAGGGAAGCATCGGGGTGTATGTGGGGCACAGGTAGGCCAAGGCAGGATGGAGTGAGGGGCGCTGTGTGGGACCCAAGTAGGAAGGGAGGGGAGGGGTGCTTCAGGAGCCAGGGTCGGGGTATCCCCTCCCCCCCACCTCCTGCCACCTCCCAAAGCAGCAGCTGAGTCCCTCCTGAGCTCCCTGTCGGACAGGCCCAGCTTTGGCATCTGCATCCTTGCCCCAACTTGCTACACGGCTCCCCTCATCTGACGCCCCCGGCCCACTTTTCTTTCCCACCACAGACTGACAGACTGAATGCATCTTTGGACATGTGGCTGGCTCTGGGATGAAATGTTTCCAGGGCACTTCATTGGCACTCTTAACTCGTGACATAACACACTGAATTGTTTTATAAGTACGTTTAGAAATAGCTCATTCACAAGAATATCAAACTTCCTCATTCTTGGTCAACATTGACAGATTGTAATTTATCTTAGCATGTTATACATACTTCAATTAAGTATTTTTCCACCTTTGTCTGTGATCGTCTACAGATAAAACTGGTCTGCTAGTAGCTTAGAGTCCATCTCTGCCTTTGCTCTTTCATTTTTCCTGAACTTCTCATGTGGGATAATTTCTCATATTGCTTTCCCTGATCCTAACTTACTTATTATAATGAAGTGGGATGTAGGAATAGGAATATAGTATACTTATGAATGTACAATAACATATATTGCATTATTGTAAATTAACTTAAATTTACTTAAAAATTATAGTTGAAGAGAGAGTGCCTCATTTGGAAGGGAAGGGGGTCTACAGAATATTTGCTTTTATAAAGGGGGTATTGGGTCTGAAACGATAGCTATGGCCATAAGTTAGCAACGTTTGCTAGGAACTGGGTTGATGTTAACTCTGCTAGTTCTGATCCATAGATCATAGTCCTTGGTAGATCTATGGTCTATCGTAGACTTTGTGTGTTAGGTGCAGCATTTATCACATTTTATGTACCGCATTATATATATGATATTCAGTAGCTTACCCTTCTAAATGAAAAGATAAAAGGACTATAGATGAGTAGATTCTTAGTGAGTTGTTCCCCGCCCTCTCCCATTCCCACTAATTTGGTTAGAGACAGCAAATAAAGATGATTCTTTAAACATGTGGTTGAGGATAGAAACTCAATCCTTAACCATTACAAATTTTAAGGAATGACTTTAAATTAAATTTTAGGCTATCATTAGCAGTGTATCGCTATTCTCAGGTTTCTTTCATAGTCTCTTGTTTCGATGACTTTTTCGTACTTCGGTCTTTTCTTAATTTCATTCAGAGGTAGAAAATACGGTAATTTTTAACAACTCCTTGGTAATTCTGCAAATACAAAGGAAGGTTTAAAAAGGCAGATTTGAAAAGAAAAGAATTGATTTGATTCCAAAGCTGGTATGAACATATTTTAATGCAGAGGAAAGATAAGGAGCAAGATGAATCTTAAGGTTATAAGAGGCCCATCAAACTGACCTACATGAGCTCACAGAAGTTACACGTTTCCTAAGGCCAAGGAACTGTTTCATGACCTTGAAGGGTATATTAGTATTTCTATTCAAGTCATTACATTTTCAAACATTGGAACTGCTCAGATTTGGTTCACTGCACAAACCAATCACTTAGAATGTTAAACAGCATGACTTTGGTCTCCTGGAGACAGCTCTTCTGTGATTGAGCTCTCGTTTGCACGGCCTGTCTACCTTCCCTGTTAATTTTTTTTTCTTGTTTTTTTTTCCCCCTTGTCAGCCTACATCGTGAATGCAACTGACAGAACAAACACCAACACCTAACACTGGAAATTCCCTCCTCTGAACTCATTGGAAACACATGCTGAGGTTCTCAATCGGCAAGTTTTATAAAATGTCAGAACGTTTTAGAGTTGGGAGTGATTGTTGGACTCATTATAATCACACAGGGAGCTTCAGAAAATACTAATGCCTCAGCCCCACCTTCAGAAATTCTGAATTAACTTGTCTGGGGAAGACTGCAGGCCCCTATGTTTTTAAAAAGTTTTCCAAGCAATTTTAATGTCCAGCCAATTTGAGAACCACTGGGCTAGTCCCATTCGATCAGATCAAAACAGAAATTCATATAGGATTGGACATAGCAAAGGGCACAAAACTAGACATCAGAATAGCTGAGACTACTAAACACTGACGGCGCCGGTCCTCGCCGCCCCGCAGAGGCCCGCGCGGCCTCCCTCCGCCGCGGGGACCCGGGGTGGCAGCCGCCGCAACCCCCGTCCTTCCCGCGCCCCGCGCCCCGCCGCCGCCGCCGCCGCCGCCGCCGCCGCCGCCGCCGCCGCCGCATTCGCCCGCACTCACCTCAGGGGCGCAACCGGCACAGCCGGCCGTCGGCCTCGTTCCCGCCGAAGCGTCTCGGTGCGGTACTCCCTGCGCGGGCGGGTTCTTCCCCGGCGGTCGCAGGGGGTTCAGGGGTGGGGGGGCGGGGAACGGCCGTCACACGAGCAACGAACTGAAGCGCCGCCTGGTGGCATTTTCCACAGACCGTGGCCACCGCAGCCGCCTTGGGTCCGCACAGCCCCCTGCCGGCCGCAGCTCTTGCTGTCTCGCCGAGCCGACAAGCCTCCGCGGACAGGGGAGGGAGCCGCGGCGCGAGTCGGAGGCCGGGCGGGGGTGTGCGCAGACTCTTTCCTCTGGGGACTGCGCGCATGCGCACCAGCGGGGCGGGACCCGCGGCCCCTGCGTGGGGGCGGGACACGCGGCTGCTGCGTGGGGGCCGGCCCCGCCCAGGGGCGCTGGTCCGGCTCAGCCAATCGCGAGCGCCGGGTACCTCTTGGCGCGGGCGATTTGAATGGTCCGCGGCCGCCTGAGGTGGCGGCAGGTGGGCACGCCGCTGCCCTTTTGGGAGCTTCTCTGAGATCGGGAGGGGAACCCGCCCCTCATCCTTTCGCCGGAGCCCCACCCTCCCCAGGCCGCGGGACTGGCAAAAAAAAAATAATAAAAAAACAAAAAAACACACCTGGGAAAGAAAAACAACACTGACTTCAGGATAACGGTTACGTCTTTGGATGGAAAGAAGGGAATGGGATAAAGGAAAGGTGAAAAAGAAACTTCAAGCATTTGTATATGATCTGATTTCTGAAAAGAAAGATTTTTAAATGCTAACATTTTGCCACAATGCTTCAATGTTTTAAAGAAATAAAATGTTAATATGTAATTTTACTACATAAAACCCCAACATATAGTCATGCATATGCACACAGATATGCATATTTTATACGTAAACATAAAAAACATGATTCAATGAATAAAATGATAGAGATTTTCTTTATCATTGAGCTTTATTCTTTTCCTTAACTTACGGTTATTTCAGGTACTTCAGGGCTCCAGAGCTTGCCAGGAGACGCACATGTCCAAGAAGGCCAGTCCCCAGCAGGGAAGCAGGATGGAGCCCCAGGTGCAGGTAGGTCACGGCACGATGGGGGTACTGGGGATGGTCGAAGGCAGGCAGGGAGGCTCGGGGTCAGGCAACGGGGAGGGAAGCATCGGGGTGTATGTGGGGCACAGGTAGGCCAAGGCAGGATGGAGTGAGGGGCGCTGTGTGGGACCCAAGTAGGAAGGGAGGGGAGGGGTGCTTCAGGAGCCAGGGTCGGGGTATCCCCTCCCCCCCACCTCCTGCCACCTCCCAAAGCAGCAGCTGAGTCCCTCCTGAGCTCCCTGTCGGACAGGCCCAGCTTTGGCATCTGCATCCTTGCCCCAACTTGCTACACGGCTCCCCTCATCTGACGCCCCCGGCCCACTTTTCTTTCCCACCACAGACTGACAGACTGAATGCATCTTTGGACATGTGGCTGGCTCTGGGATGAAATGTTTCCAGGGCACTTCATTGGCACTCTTAACTCGTGACATAACACACTGAATCGTTTTATAAGTACGTTTAGAAATAGCTCATTCACAAGAATATCAAACTTCCTCATTCTTGGTCAACATTGACAGATTGTAATTTATCTTAGCATGTTATACATACTTCAATTAAGTATTTTTCCCCCTTTGTCTGTGATCGTCTACAGATAAAACTGGTCTGCTAGTAGCTTAGAGTCCATCTCTGCCTTTGCTCTTTCATTTTTCCTGAACTTCTCATGTGGGATAATTTCTCATATTGCTTTCCCTGATCCTAACTTACTTATTATAATGAAGTGGGATGTAGGAATAGGAATATAGTATACTTATGAATGTACAATAACATATATTGCATTATTGTAAATTAACTTAAATTTACTTAAAAATTATAGTTGAAGAGAGAGTGCCTCATTTGGAAGGGAAGGGGGTCTACAGAATATTTGCTTTTATAAAGGGGGTATTGGGTCTGAAACGATAGCTATGGCCATAAGTTAGCAACGTTTGCTAGGAACTGGGTTGATGTTAACTCTGCTAGTTCTGATCCATAGATCATAGTCCTTGGTAGATCTATGGTCTATCGTAGACTTTGTGTGTTAGGTGCAGCATTTATCACATTTTATGTACCGCATTATATATATGATATTCAGTAGCTTACCCTTCTAAATGAAAAGATAAAAGGACTATAGATGAGTAGATTCTTAGTGAGTTGTTCCCCGCCCTCTCCCATTCCCACTAATTTGGTTAGAGACAGCAAATAAAGATGATTCTTTAAACATGTGGTTGAGGATAGAAACTCAATCCTTAACCATTACAAATTTTAAGGAATGACTTTAAATTAAATTTTAGGCTATCATTAGCAGTGTATCGCTATTCTCAGGTTTCTTTCATAGTCTCTTGTTTCGATGACTTTTTTGTACTTCGGTCTTTTCTTAATTTCATTCAGAGGTAGAAAATACGGTAATTTTTAACAACTCCTTGGTAATTCTGCAAATACAAAGGAAGGTTTAAAAAGGCAGATTTGAAAAGAAAAGAATTGATTTGATTCCAAAGCTGGTATGAACATATTTTAATGCAGAGGAAAGATAAGGAGCAAGATGAATCTTAAGGTTATAAGAGGCCCATCAAACTGACCTACATGAGCTCACAGAAGTTACACGTTTCCTAAGGCCAAGGAACTGTTTCATGACCTTGAAGGGTATATTAGTATTTCTATTCAAGTCATTACATTTTCAAACATTGGAACTGCTCAGATTTGGTTCACTGCACAAACCAATCACTTAGAATGTTAAACAGCATGACTTTGGTCTCCTGGAGACAGCTCTTCTGTGATTGAGCTCTCGTTTGCACGGCCTGTCTACCTTCCCTGTTAATTTTTTTTTCTTGTTTTTTTTTTCCCCCTTGTCAGCCTACATCGTGAATGCAACTGACAGAACAAACACCAACACCTAACACTGGAAATTCCCTCCTCTGAACTCATTGGAAACACATGCTGAGGTTCTCAATCGGCAAGTTTTATAAAATGTCAGAACGTTTTAGAGTTGGGAGTGATTGTTGGACTCATTATAATCACACAGGGAGCTTCAGAAAATACTAATGCCTCAGCCCCACCTTCAGAAATTCTGAATTAACTTGTCTGGGGAAGACTGCAGGCCCCTATGTTTTTAAAAAGTTTTCCAAGCAATTTTAATGTCCAGCCAATTTGAGAACCACTGGGCTAGTCCCATTCGATCAGATCAAAACAGAAATTCATATAGGATTGGACATAGCAAAGGGCACAAAACTAGACATCAGAATAGCTGAGACTACTAAACACTGACGGCGCCGGTCCTCGCCGCCCCGCAGAGGCCCGCGCGGCCTCCCTCCGCCGCGGGGACCCGGGGTGGCAGCCGCCGCAACCCCCGTCCTTCCCGCGCCCCGCGCCCCGCCGCCGCCGCCGCCGCCGCCGCCGCCGCCGCCGCATTCGCCCGCACTCACCTCAGGGGCGCAACCGGCACAGCCGGCCGTCGGCCTCGTTCCCGCCGAAGCGTCTCGGTGCGGTACTCCCTGCGCGGGCGGGTTCTTCCCCGGCGGTCGCAGGGGGTTCAGGGGTGGGGGGGCGGGGAACGGCCGTCACACGAGCAACGAACCGAAGCGCCGCCTGGTGGCATTTTCCACAGACCGTGGCCACCGCAGCCGCCTTGGGTCCGCACAGCCCCCTGCCGGCCGCAGCTCTTGCTGTCTCGCCGAGCCGACAAGCCTCCGCGGACAGGGGAGGGAGCCGCGGCGCGAGTCGGAGGCCGGGCGGGGGTGTGCGCAGACTCTTTCCTCTGGGGACTGCGCGCATGCGCACCAGCGGGGCGGGACCCGCGGCCCCTGCGTGGGGGCGGGACACGCGGCTGCTGCGTGGGGGCCGGCCCCGCCCAGGGGCGCTGGTCCGGCTCAGCCAATCGCGAGCGCCGGGTACCTCTTGGCGCGGGCGATTTGAATGGTCCGCGGCCGCCTGAGGTGGCGGCAGGTGGGCACGCCGCTGCCCTTTTGGGAGCTTCTCTGAGATCGGGAGGGGAACCCGCCCCTCATCCTTTCGCCGGAGCCCCACCCTCCCCAGGCCGCGGGACTGGCAAAAAAAAAAATAATAAAAAAACAAAAAAACACACCTGGGAAAGAAAAACAACACTGACTTCAGGATAACGGTTACGTCTTTGGATGGAAAGAAGGGAATGGGATAAAGGAAAGGTGAAAAAGAAACTTCAAGCATTTGTATATGATCTGATTTCTGAAAAGAAAGATTTTTAAATGCTAACATTTTGCCACAATGCTTCAATGTTTTAAAGAAATAAAATGTTAATATGTAATTTTACTACATAAAACCCCAACATATAGTCATGCATATGCACACAGATATGCATATTTTATACGTAAACATAAAAAACATGATTCAATGAATAAAATGATAGAGATTTTCTTTATCATTGAGCTTTATTCTTTTCCTTAACTTACGGTTATTTCAGGTACTTCAGGGCTCCAGAGCTTGCCAGGAGACGCACATGTCCAAGAAGGCCAGTCCCCAGCAGGGAAGCAGGATGGAGCCCCAGGTGCAGGTAGGTCACGGCACGATGGGGGTACTGGGGATGGTCGAAGGCAGGCAGGGAGGCTCGGGGTCAGGCAACGGGGAGGGAAGCATCGGGGTGTATGTGGGGCACAGGTAGGCCAAGGCAGGATGGAGTGAGGGGCGCTGTGTGGGACCCAAGTAGGAAGGGAGGGGAGGGGTGCTTCAGGAGCCAGGGTCGGGGTATCCCCTCCCCCCCACCTCCTGCCACCTCCCAAAGCAGCAGCTGAGTCCCTCCTGAGCTCCCTGTCGGACAGGCCCAGCTTTGGCATCTGCATCCTTGCCCCAACTTGCTACACGGCTCCCCTCATCTGACGCCCCCGGCCCACTTTTCTTTCCCACCACAGACTGACAGACTGAATGCATCTTTGGACATGTGGCTGGCTCTGGGATGAAATGTTTCCAGGGCACTTCATTGGCACTCTTAACTCGTGACATAACACACTGAATTGTTTTATAAGTACGTTTAGAAATAGCTCATTCACAAGAATATCAAACTTCCTCATTCTTGGTCAACATTGACAGATTGTAATTTATCTTAGCATGTTATACATACTTCAATTAAGTATTTTTCCACCTTTGTCTGTGATCGTCTACAGATAAAACTGGTCTGCTAGTAGCTTAGAGTCCATCTCTGCCTTTGCTCTTTCATTTTTCCTGAACTTCTCATGTGGGATAATTTCTCATATTGCTTTCCCTGATCCTAACTTACTTATTATAATGAAGTGGGATGTAGGAATAGGAATATAGTATACTTATGAATGTACAATAACATATATTGCATTATTGTAAATTAACTTAAATTTACTTAAAAATTATAGTTGAAGAGAGAGTGCCTCATTTGGAAGGGAAGGGGGTCTACAGAATATTTGCTTTTATAAAGGGGGTATTGGGTCTGAAACGATAGCTATGGCCATAAGTTAGCAACGTTTGCTAGGAACTGGGTTGATGTTAACTCTGCTAGTTCTGATCCATAGATCATAGTCCTTGGTAGATCTATGGTCTATCGTAGACTTTGTGTGTTAGGTGCAGCATTTATCACATTTTATGTACCGCATTATATATATGATATTCAGTAGCTTACCCTTCTAAATGAAAAGATAAAAGGACTATAGATGAGTAGATTCTTAGTGAGTTGTTCCCCGCCCTCTCCCATTCCCACTAATTTGGTTAGAGACAGCAAATAAAGATGATTCTTTAAACATGTGGTTGAGGATAGAAACTCAATCCTTAACCATTACAAATTTTAAGGAATGACTTTAAATTAAATTTTAGGCTATCATTAGCAGTGTATCGCTATTCTCAGGTTTCTTTCATAGTCTCTTGTTTCGATGACTTTTTCGTACTTCGGTCTTTTCTTAATTTCATTCAGAGGTAGAAAATACGGTAATTTTTAACAACTCCTTGGTAATTCTGCAAATACAAAGGAAGGTTTAAAAAGGCAGATTTGAAAAGAAAAGAATTGATTTGATTCCAAAGCTGGTATGAACATATTTTAATGCAGAGGAAAGATAAGGAGCAAGATGAATCTTAAGGTTATAAGAGGCCCATCAAACTGACCTACATGAGCTCACAGAAGTTACACGTTTCCTAAGGCCAAGGAACTGTTTCATGACCTTGAAGGGTATATTAGTATTTCTATTCAAGTCATTACATTTTCAAACATTGGAACTGCTCAGATTTGGTTCACTGCACAAACCAATCACTTAGAATGTTAAACAGCATGACTTTGGTCTCCTGGAGACAGCTCTTCTGTGATTGAGCTCTCGTTTGCACGGCCTGTCTACCTTCCCTGTTAATTTTTTTTTCTTGTTTTTTTTTCCCCCTTGTCAGCCTACATCGTGAATGCAACTGACAGAACAAACACCAACACCTAACACTGGAAATTCCCTCCTCTGAACTCATTGGAAACACATGCTGAGGTTCTCAATCGGCAAGTTTTATAAAATGTCAGAACGTTTTAGAGTTGGGAGTGATTGTTGGACTCATTATAATCACACAGGGAGCTTCAGAAAATACTAATGCCTCAGCCCCACCTTCAGAAATTCTGAATTAACTTGTCTGGGGAAGACTGCAGGCCCCTATGTTTTTAAAAAGTTTTCCAAGCAATTTTAATGTCCAGCCAATTTGAGAACCACTGGGCTAGTCCCATTCGATCAGATCAAAACAGAAATTCATATAGGATTGGACATAGCAAAGGGCACAAAACTAGACATCAGAATAGCTGAGACTACTAAACACTGACGGCGCCGGTCCTCGCCGCCCCGCAGAGGCCCGCGCGGCCTCCCTCCGCCGCGGGGACCCGGGGTGGCAGCCGCCGCAACCCCCGTCCTTCCCGCGCCCCGCGCCCCGCCGCCGCCGCCGCCGCCGCCGCCGCCGCCGCCGCCGCATTCGCCCGCACTCACCTCAGGGGCGCAACCGGCACAGCCGGCCGTCGGCCTCGTTCCCGCCGAAGCGTCTCGGTGCGGTACTCCCTGCGCGGGCGGGTTCTTCCCCGGCGGTCGCAGGGGGTTCAGGGGTGGGGGGGCGGGGAACGGCCGTCACACGAGCAACGAACTGAAGCGCCGCCTGGTGGCATTTTCCACAGACCGTGGCCACCGCAGCCGCCTTGGGTCCGCACAGCCCCCTGCCGGCCGCAGCTCTTGCTGTCTCGCCGAGCCGACAAGCCTCCGCGGACAGGGGAGGGAGCCGCGGCGCGAGTCGGAGGCCGGGCGGGGGTGTGCGCAGACTCTTTCCTC
The DNA here is from genome assembly GCF_036321535.1 of Camelus dromedarius. Lineage (NCBI taxonomy): Eukaryota > Metazoa > Chordata > Mammalia > Artiodactyla > Camelidae > Camelus > Camelus dromedarius. The sequence goes on from NW_026989852.1 coordinate 145,417, forward strand.
TGGGGACTGCGCGCATGCGCACCAGCGGGGCGGGACCCGCGGCCCCTGCGTGGGGGCGGGACACGCGGCTGCTGCGTGGGGGCCGGCCCCGCCCAGGGGCGCTGGTCCGGCTCAGCCAATCGCGAGCGCCGGGTACCTCTTGGCGCGGGCGATTTGAATGGTCCGCGGCCGCCTGAGGTGGCGGCAGGTGGGCACGCCGCTGCCCTTTTGGGAGCTTCTCTGAGATCGGGAGGGGAACCCGCCCCTCATCCTTTCGCCGGAGCCCCACCCTCCCCAGGCCGCGGGACTGGCAAAAAAAAAAATAATAAAAAAACAAAAAAACACACCTGGGAAAGAAAAACAACACTGACTTCAGGATAACGGTTACGTCTTTGGATGGAAAGAAGGGAATGGGATAAAGGAAAGGTGAAAAAGAAACTTCAAGCATTTGTATATGATCTGATTTCTGAAAAGAAAGATTTTTAAATGCTAACATTTTGCCACAATGCTTCAATGTTTTAAAGAAATAAAATGTTAATATGTAATTTTACTACATAAAACCCCAACATATAGTCATGCATATGCACACAGATATGCATATTTTATACGTAAACATAAAAAACATGATTCAATGAATAAAATGATAGAGATTTTCTTTATCATTGAGCTTTATTCTTTTCCTTAACTTACGGTTATTTCAGGTACTTCAGGGCTCCAGAGCTTGCCAGGAGACGCACATGTCCAAGAAGGCCAGTCCCCAGCAGGGAAGCAGGATGGAGCCCCAGGTGCAGGTAGGTCACGTCACGATGGGGGTACTGGGGATGGTCGAAGGCAGGCAGGGAGGCTCGGGGTCAGGCAACGGGGAGGGAAGCATCGGGGTGTATGTGGGGCACAGGTAGGCCAAGGCAGGATGGAGTGAGGGGCGCTGTGTGGGACCCAAGTAGGAAGGGAGGGGAGGGGTGCTTCAGGAGCCAGGGTCGGGGTATCCCCTCCCCCCCACCTCCTGCCACCTCCCAAAGCAGCAGCTGAGTCCCTCCTGAGCTCCCTGTCGGACAGGCCCAGCTTTGGCATCTGCATCCTTGCCCCAACTTGCTACACGGCTCCCCTCATCTGACGCCCCCGGCCCACTTTTCTTTCCCACCACAGACTGACAGACTGAATGCATCTTTGGACATGTGGCTGGCTCTGGGATGAAATGTTTCCAGGGCACTTCATTGGCACTCTTAACTCGTGACATAACACACTGAATCCTTTTATAAGTACGTTTAGAAATAGCTCATTCACAAGAATATCAAACTTCCTCATTCTTGGTCAACATTGACAGATTGTAATTTATCTTAGCATGTTATACATACTTCAATTAAGTATTTTTCCACCTTTGTCTGTGATCGTCTACAGATAAAACTGGTCTGCTAGTAGCTTAGAGTCCATCTCTGCCTTTGCTCTTTCATTTTTCCTGAACTTCTCATGTGGGATAATTTCTCATATTGCTTTCCCTGATCCTAACTTACTTATTATAATGAAGTGGGATGTAGGAATAGGAATATAGTATACTTATGAATGTACAATAACATATATTGCATTATTGTAAATTAACTTAAATTTACTTAAAAATTATAGTTGAAGAGAGAGTGCCTCATTTGGAAGGGAAGGGGGTCTACAGAATATTTGCTTTTATAAAGGGGGTATTGGGTCTGAAACGATAGCTATGGCCATAAGTTAGCAACGTTTGCTAGGAACTGGGTTGATGTTAACTCTGCTAGTTCTGATCCATAGATCATAGTCCTTGGTAGATCTATGGTCTATCGTAGACTTTGTGTGTTAGGTGCAGCATTTATCACATTTTATGTACCGCATTATATATATGATATTCAGTAGCTTACCCTTCTAAATGAAAAGATAAAAGGACTATAGATGAGTAGATTCTTAGTGAGTTGTTCCCCGCCCTCTCCCATTCCCACTAATTTGGTTAGAGACAGCAAATAAAGATGATTCTTTAAACATGTGGTTGAGGATAGAAACTCAATCCTTAACCATTACAAATTTTAAGGAATGACTTTAAATTAAATTTTAGGCTATCATTAGCAGTGTATCGCTATTCTCAGGTTTCTTTCATAGTCTCTTGTTTCGATGACTTTTTCGTACTTCGGTCTTTTCTTAATTTCATTCAGAGGTAGAAAATACGGTAATTTTTAACAACTCCTTGGTAATTCTGCAAATACAAAGGAAGGTTTAAAAAGGCAGATTTGAAAAGAAAAGAATTGATTTGATTCCAAAGCTGGTATGAACATATTTTAATGCAGAGGAAAGATAAGGAGCAAGATGAATCTTAAGGTTATAAGAGGCCCATCAAACTGACCTACATGAGCTCACAGAAGTTACACGTTTCCTAAGGCCAAGGAACTGTTTCATGACCTTGAAGGGTATATTAGTATTTCTATTCAAGTCATTACATTTTCAAACATTGGAACTGCTCAGATTTGGTTCACTGCACAAACCAATCACTTAGAATGTTAAACAGCATGACTTTGGTCTCCTGGAGACAGCTCTTCTGTGATTGAGCTCTCGTTTGCACGGCCTGTCTACCTTCCCTGTTAATTTTTTTTTCTTGTTTTTTTTTCCCCCTTGTCAGCCTACATCGTGAATGCAACTGACAGAACAAACACCAACACCTAACACTGGAAATTCCCTCCTCTGAACTCATTGGAAACACATGCTGAGGTTCTCAATCGGCAAGTTTTATAAAATGTCAGAACGTTTTAGAGTTGGGAGTGATTGTTGGACTCATTATAATCACACAGGGAGCTTCAGAAAATACTAATGCCTCAGCCCCACCTTCAGAAATTCTGAATTAACTTGTCTGGGGAAGACTGCAGGCCCCTATGTTTTTAAAAAGTTTTCCAAGCAATTTTAATGTCCAGCCAATTTGAGAACCACTGGGCTAGTCCCATTCGATCAGATCAAAACAGAAATTCATATAGGATTGGACATAGCAAAGGGCACAAAACTAGACATCAGAATAGCTGAGACTACTAAACACTGACGGCGCCGGTCCTCGCCGCCCCGCAGAGGCCCGCGCGGCCTCCCTCCGCCGCGGGGACCCGGGGTGGCAGCCGCCGCAACCCCCGTCCTTCCCGCGCCCCGCGCCCCGCCGCCGCCGCCGCCGCCGCCGCCGCCGCCGCCGCCGCATTCGCCCGCACTCACCTCAGGGGCGCAACCGGCACAGCCGGCCGTCGGCCTCGTTCCCGCCGAAGCGTCTCGGTGCGGTACTCCCTGCGCGGGCGGGTTCTTCCCCGGCGGTCGCAGGGGGTTCAGGGGTGGGGGGGCGGGGAACGGCCGTCACACGAGCAACGAACTGAAGCGCCGCCTGGTGGCATTTTCCACAGACCGTGGCCACCGCAGCCGCCTTGGGTCCGCACAGCCCCCTGCCGGCCGCAGCTCTTGCTGTCTCGCCGAGCCGACAAGCCTCCGCGGACAGGGGAGGGAGCCGCGGCGCGAGTCGGAGGCCGGGCGGGGGTGTGCGCAGACTCTTTCCTCTGGGGACTGCGCGCATGCGCACCAGCGGGGCGGGACCCGCGGCCCCTGCGTGGGGGCGGGACACGCGGCTGCTGCGTGGGGGCCGGCCCCGCCCAGGGGCGCTGGTCCGGCTCAGCCAATCGCGAGCGCCGGGTACCTCTTGGCGCGGGCGATTTGAATGGTCCGCGGCCGCCTGAGGTGGCGGCAGGTGGGCACGCCGCTGCCCTTTTGGGAGCTTCTCTGAGATCGGGAGGGGAACCCGCCCCTCATCCTTTCGCCGGAGCCCCACCCTCCCCAGGCCGCGGGACTGGCAAAAAAAAAAATAATAAAAAAACAAAAAAACACACCTGGGAAAGAAAAACAACACTGACTTCAGGATAACGGTTACGTCTTTGGATGGAAAGAAGGGAATGGGATAAAGGAAAGGTGAAAAAGAAACTTCAAGCATTTGTATATGATCTGATTTCTGAAAAGAAAGATTTTTAAATGCTAACATTTTGCCACAATGCTTCAATGTTTTAAAGAAATAAAATGTTAATATGTAATTTTACTACATAAAACCCCAACATATAGTCATGCATATGCACACAGATATGCATATTTTATACGTAAACATAAAAAACATGATTCAATGAATAAAATGATAGAGATTTTCTTTATCATTGAGCTTTATTCTTTTCCTTAACTTACGGTTATTTCAGGTACTTCAGGGCTCCAGAGCTTGCCAGGAGACGCACATGTCCAAGAAGGCCAGTCCCCAGCAGGGAAGCAGGATGGAGCCCCAGGTGCAGGTAGGTCACGGCACGATGGGGGTACTGGGGATGGTCGAAGGCAGGCAGGGAGGCTCGGGGTCAGGCAACGGGGAGGGAAGCATCGGGGTGTATGTGGGGCACAGGTAGGCCAAGGCAGGATGGAGTGAGGGGCGCTGTGTGGGACCCAAGTAGGAAGGGAGGGGAGGGGTGCTTCAGGAGCCAGGGTCGGGGTATCCCCTCCCCCCCACCTCCTGCCACCTCCCAAAGCAGCAGCTGAGTCCCTCCTGAGCTCCCTGTCGGACAGGCCCAGCTTTGGCATCTGCATCCTTGCCCCAACTTGCTACACGGCTCCCCTCATCTGACGCCCCCGGCCCACTTTTCTTTCCCACCACAGACTGACAGACTGAATGCATCTTTGGACATGTGGCTGGCTCTGGGATGAAATGTTTCCAGGGCACTTCATTGGCACTCTTAACTCGTGACATAACACACTGAATCCTTTTATAAGTACGTTTAGAAATAGCTCATTCACAAGAATATCAAACTTCCTCATTCTTGGTCAACATTGACAGATTGTAATTTATCTTAGCATGTTATACATACTTCAATTAAGTATTTTTCCACCTTTGTCTGTGATCGTCTACAGATAAAACTGGTCTGCTAGTAGCTTAGAGTCCATCTCTGCCTTTGCTCTTTCATTTTTCCTGAACTTCTCATGTGGGATAATTTCTCATATTGCTTTCCCTGATCCTAACTTACTTATTATAATGAAGTGGGATGTAGGAATAGGAATATAGTATACTTATGAATGTACAATAACATATATTGCATTATTGTAAATTAACTTAAATTTACTTAAAAATTATAGTTGAAGAGAGAGTGCCTCATTTGGAAGGGAAGGGGGTCTACAGAATATTTGCTTTTATAAAGGGGGTATTGGGTCTGAAACGATAGCTATGGCCATAAGTTAGCAACGTTTGCTAGGAACTGGGTTGATGTTAACTCTGCTAGTTCTGATCCATAGATCATAGTCCTTGGTAGATCTATGGTCTATCGTAGACTTTGTGTGTTAGGTGCAGCATTTATCACATTTTATGTACCGCATTATATATATGATATTCAGTAGCTTACCCTTCTAAATGAAAAGATAAAAGGACTATAGATGAGTAGATTCTTAGTGAGTTGTTCCCCGCCCTCTCCCATTCCCACTAATTTGGTTAGAGACAGCAAATAAAGATGATTCTTTAAACATGTGGTTGAGGATAGAAACTCAATCCTTAACCATTACAAATTTTAAGGAATGACTTTAAATTAAATTTTAGGCTATCATTAGCAGTGTATCGCTATTCTCAGGTTTCTTTCATAGTCTCTTGTTTCGATGACTTTTTCGTACTTCGGTCTTTTCTTAATTTCATTCAGAGGTAGAAAATACGGTAATTTTTAACAACTCCTTGGTAATTCTGCAAATACAAAGGAAGGTTTAAAAAGGCAGATTTGAAAAGAAAAGAATTGATTTGATTCCAAAGCTGGTATGAACATATTTTAATGCAGAGGAAAGATAAGGAGCAAGATGAATCTTAAGGTTATAAGAGGCCCATCAAACTGACCTACATGAGCTCACAGAAGTTACACGTTTCCTAAGGCCAAGGAACTGTTTCATGACCTTGAAGGGTATATTAGTATTTCTATTCAAGTCATTACATTTTCAAACATTGGAACTGCTCAGATTTGGTTCACTGCACAAACCAATCACTTAGAATGTTAAACAGCATGACTTTGGTCTCCTGGAGACAGCTCTTCTGTGATTGAGCTCTCGTTTGCACGGCCTGTCTACCTTCCCTGTTAATTTTTTTTTCTTGTTTTTTTTTCCCCCTTGTCAGCCTACATCGTGAATGCAACTGACAGAACAAACACCAACACCTAACACTGGAAATTCCCTCCTCTGAACTCATTGGAAACACATGCTGAGGTTCTCAATCGGCAAGTTTTATAAAATGTCAGAACGTTTTAGAGTTGGGAGTGATTGTTGGACTCATTATAATCACACAGGGAGCTTCAGAAAATACTAATGCCTCAGCCCCACCTTCAGAAATTCTGAATTAACTTGTCTGGGGAAGACTGCAGGCCCCTATGTTTTTAAAAAGTTTTCCAAGCAATTTTAATGTCCAGCCAATTTGAGAACCACTGGGCTAGTCCCATTCGATCAGATCAAAACAGAAATTCATATAGGATTGGACATAGCAAAGGGCACAAAACTAGACATCAGAATAGCTGAGACTACTAAACACTGACGGCGCCGGTCCTCGCCGCCCCGCAGAGGCCCGCGCGGCCTCCCTCCGCCGCGGGGACCCGGGGTGGCAGCCGCCGCAACCCCCGTCCTTCCCGCGCCCCGCGCCCCGCCGCCGCCGCCGCCGCCGCCGCCGCCGCCGCCGCCGCATTCGCCCGCACTCACCTCAGGGGCGCAACCGGCACAGCCGGCCGTCGGCCTCGTTCCCGCCGAAGCGTCTCGGTGCGGTACTCCCTGCGCGGGCGGGTTCTTCCCCGGCGGTCGCAGGGGGTTCAGGGGTGGGGGGGCGGGGAACGGCCGTCACACGAGCAACGAACTGAAGCGCCGCCTGGTGGCATTTTCCACAGACCGTGGCCACCGCAGCCGCCTTGGGTCCGCACAGCCCCCTGCCGGCCGCAGCTCTTGCTGTCTCGCCGAGCCGACAAGCCTCCGCGGACAGGGGAGGGAGCCGCGGCGCGAGTCGGAGGCCGGGCGGGGGTGTGCGCAGACTCTTTCCTCTGGGGACTGCGCGCATGCGCACCAGCGGGGCGGGACCCGCGGCCCCTGCGTGGGGGCGGGACACGCGGCTGCTGCGTGGGGGCCGGCCCCGCCCAGGGGCGCTGGTCCGGCTCAGCCAATCGCGAGCGCCGGGTACCTCTTGGCGCGGGCGATTTGAATGGTCCGCGGCCGCCTGAGGTGGCGGCAGGTGGGCACGCCGCTGCCCTTTTGGGAGCTTCTCTGAGATCGGGAGGGGAACCCGCCCCTCATCCTTTCGCCGGAGCCCCACCCTCCCCAGGCCGCGGGACTGGCAAAAAAAAAAATAATAAAAAAACAAAAAAACACACCTGGGAAAGAAAAACAACACTGACTTCAGGATAACGGTTACGTCTTTGGATGGAAAGAAGGGAATGGGATAAAGGAAAGGTGAAAAAGAAACTTCAAGCATTTGTATATGATCTGATTTCTGAAAAGAAAGATTTTTAAATGCTAACATTTTGCCACAATGCTTCAATGTTTTAAAGAAATAAAATGTTAATATGTAATTTTACTACATAAAACCCCAACATATAGTCATGCATATGCACACAGATATGCATATTTTATACGTAAACATAAAAAACATGATTCAATGAATAAAATGATAGAGATTTTCTTTATCATTGAGCTTTATTCTTTTCGTTAACTTACGGTTATTTCAGGTACTTCAGGGCTCCAGAGCTTGCCAGGAGACGCACATGTCCAAGAAGGCCAGTCCCCAGCAGGGAAGCAGGATGGAGCCCCAGGTGCAGGTAGGTCACGGCACGATGGGGGTACTGGGTGGGGATGGTCGAAGGCAGGCAGGGAGGCTCGGGGTCAGGCAACGGGGAGGGAAGCATCGGGGTGTATGTGGGGCACAGGTAGGCCAAGGCAGGATGGAGTGAGGGGCGCTGTGTGGGACCCAAGTAGGAAGGGAGGGGAGGGGTGCTTCAGGAGCCAGGGTCGGGGTATCCCCTCCCCCCCACCTCCTGCCACCTCCCAAAGCAGCAGCTGAGTCCCTCCTGAGCTCCCTGTCGGACAGGCCCAGCTTTGGCATCTGCATCCTTGCCCCAACTTGCTACACGGCTCCCCTCATCTGACGCCCCCGGCCCACTTTTCTTTCCCACCACAGACTGACAGACTGAATGCATCTTTGGACATGTGGCTGGCTCTGGGATGAAATGTTTCCAGGGCACTTCATTGGCACTCTTAACTCGTGACATAACACACTGAATCCTTTTATAAGTACGTTTAGAAATAGCTCATTCACAAGAATATCAAACTTCCTCATTCTTGGTCAACATTGACAGATTGTAATTTATCTTAGCATGTTATACATACTTCAATTAAGTATTTTTCCACCTTTGTCTGTGATCGTCTACAGATAAAACTGGTCTGCTAGTAGCTTAGAGTCCATCTCTGCCTTTGCTCTTTCATTTTTCCTGAACTTCTCATGTGGGATAATTTCTCATATTGCTTTCCCTGATCCTAACTTACTTATTATAATGAAGTGGGATGTAGGAATAGGAATATAGTATACTTATGAATGTACAATAACATATATTGCATTATTGTAAATTAACTTAAATTTACTTAAAAATTATAGTTGAAGAGAGAGTGCCTCATTTGGAAGGGAAGGGGGTCTACAGAATATTTGCTTTTATAAAGGGGGTATTGGGTCTGAAACGATAGCTATGGCCATAAGTTAGCAACGTTTGCTAGGAACTGGGTTGATGTTAACTCTGCTAGTTCTGATCCATAGATCATAGTCCTTGGTAGATCTATGGTCTATCGTAGACTTTGTGTGTTAGGTGCAGCATTTATCACATTTTATGTACCGCATTATATATATGATATTCAGTAGCTTACCCTTCTAAATGAAAAGATAAAAGGACTATAGATGAGTAGATTCTTAGTGAGTTGTTCCCCGCCCTCTCCCATTCCCACTAATTTGGTTAGAGACAGCAAATAAAGATGATTCTTTAAACATGTGGTTGAGGATAGAAACTCAATCCTTAACCATTACAAATTTTAAGGAATGACTTTAAATTAAATTTTAGGCTATCATTAGCAGTGTATCGCTATTCTCAGGTTTCTTTCATAGTCTCTTGTTTCGATGACTTTTTCGTACTTCGGTCTTTTCTTAATTTCATTCAGAGGTAGAAAATACGGTAATTTTTAACAACTCCTTGGTAATTCTGCAAATACAAAGGAAGGTTTAAAAAGGCAGATTTGAAAAGAAAAGAATTGATTTGATTCCAAAGCTGGTATGAACATATTTTAATGCAGAGGAAAGATAAGGAGCAAGATGAATCTTAAGGTTATAAGAGGCCCATCAAACTGACCTACATGAGCTCACAGAAGTTACACGTTTCCTAAGGCCAAGGAACTGTTTCATGACCTTGAAGGGTATATTAGTATTTCTATTCAAGTCATTACATTTTCAAACATTGGAACTGCTCAGATTTGGTTCACTGCACAAACCAATCACTTAGAATGTTAAACAGCATGACTTTGGTCTCCTGGAGACAGCTCTTCTGTGATTGAGCTCTCGTTTGCACGGCCTGTCTACCTTCCCTGTTAATTTTTTTTTCTTGTTTTTTTTTCCCCCTTGTCAGCCTACATCGTGAATGCAACTGACAGAACAAACACCAACACCTAACACTGGAAATTCCCTCCTCTGAACTCATTGGAAACACATGCTGAGGTTCTCAATCGGCAAGTTTTATAAAATGTCAGAACGTTTTAGAGTTGGGAGTGATTGTTGGACTCATTATAATCACACAGGGAGCTTCAGAAAATACTAATGCCTCAGCCCCACCTTCAGAAATTCTGAATTAACTTGTCTGGGGAAGACTGCAGGCCCCTATGTTTTTAAAAAGTTTTCCAAGCAATTTTAATGTCCAGCCAATTTGAGAACCACTGGGCTAGTCCCATTCGATCAGATCAAAACAGAAATTCATATAGGATTGGACATAGCAAAGGGCACAAAACTAGACATCAGAATAGCTGAGACTACTAAACACTGACGGCGCCGGTCCTCGCCGCCCCGCAGAGGCCCGCGCGGCCTCCCTCCGCCGCGGGGACCCGGGGTGGCAGCCGCCGCAACCCCCGTCCTTCCCGCGCCCCGCGCCCCGCCGCCGCCGCCGCCGCCGCCGCCGCCGCCGCCGCCGCATTCGCCCGCACTCACCTCAGGGGCGCAACCGGCACAGCCGGCCGTCGGCCTCGTTCCCGCCGAAGCGTCTCGGTGCGGTACTCCCTGCGCGGGCGGGTTCTTCCCCGGCGGTCGCAGGGGGTTCAGGGGTGGGGGGGCGGGGAACGGCCGTCACACGAGCAACGAACTGAAGCGCCGCCTGGTGGCATTTTCCACAGACCGTGGCCACCGCAGCCGCCTTGGGTCCGCACAGCCCCCTGCCGGCCGCAGCTCTTGCTGTCTCGCCGAGCCGACAAGCCTCCGCGGACAGGGGAGGGAGCCGCGGCGCGAGTCGGAGGCCGGGCGGGGGTGTGCGCAGACTCTTTCCTCTGGGGACTGCGCGCATGCGCACCAGCGGGGCGGGACCCGCGGCCCCTGCGTGGGGGCGGGACACGCGGCTGCTGCGTGGGGGCCGGCCCCGCCCAGGGGCGCTGGTCCGGCTCAGCCAATCGCGAGCGCCGGGTACCTCTTGGCGCGGGCGATTTGAATGGTCCGCGGCCGCCTGAGGTGGCGGCAGGTGGGCACGCCGCTGCCCTTTTGGGAGCTTCTCTGAGATCGGGAGGGGAACCCGCCCCTCATCCTTTCGCCGGAGCCCCACCCTCCCCAGGCCGCGGGACTGGCAAAAAAAAAAATAATAAAAAAACAAAAAAACACACCTGGGAAAGAAAAACAACACTGACTTCAGGATAACGGTTACGTCTTTGGATGGAAAGAAGGGAATGGGATAAAGGAAAGGTGAAAAAGAAACTTCAAGCATTTGTATATGATCTGATTTCTGAAAAGAAAGATTTTTAAATGCTAACATTTTGCCACAATGCTTCAATGTTTTAAAGAAATAAAATGTTAATATGTAATTTTACTACATAAAACCCCAACATATAGTCATGCATATGCACACAGATATGCATATTTTATACGTAAACATAAAAAACATGATTCAATGAATAAAATGATAGAGATTTTCTTTATCATTGAGCTTTATTCTTTTCGTTAACTTACGGTTATTTCAGGTACTTCAGGGCTCCAGAGCTTGCCAGGAGACGCACATGTCCAAGAAGGCCAGTCCCCAGCAGGGAAGCAGGATGGAGCCCCAGGTGCAGGTAGGTCACGGCACGATGGGGGTACTGGGTGGGGATGGTCGAAGGCAGGCAGGGAGGCTCGGGGTCAGGCAACGGGGAGGGAAGCATCGGGGTGTATGTGGGGCACAGGTAGGCCAAGGCAGGATGGAGTGAGGGGCGCTGTGTGGGACCCAAGTAGGAAGGGAGGGGAGGGGTGCTTCAGGAGCCAGGGTCGGGGTATCCCCTCCCCCCCACCTCCTGCCACCTCCCAAAGCAGCAGCTGAGTCCCTCCTGAGCTCCCTGTCGGACAGGCCCAGCTTTGGCATCTGCATCCTTGCCCCAACTTGCTACACGGCTCCCCTCATCTGACGCCCCCGGCCCACTTTTCTTTCCCACCACAGACTGACAGACTGAATGCATCTTTGGACATGTGGCTGGCTCTGGGATGAAATGTTTCCAGGGCACTTCATTGGCACTCTTAACTCGTGACATAACACACTGAATTGTTTTATAAGTACGTTTAGAAATAGCTCATTCACAAGAATATCAAACTTCCTCATTCTTGGTCAACATTGACAGATTGTAATTTATCTTAGCATGTTATACATACTTCAATTAAGTATTTTTCCCCCTTTGTCTGTGATCGTCTACAGATAAAACTGGTCTGCTAGTAGCTTAGAGTCCATCTCTGCCTTTGCTCTTTCATTTTTCCTGAACTTCTCATGTGGGATAATTTCTCATATTGCTTTCCCTGATCCTAACTTACTTATTATAATGAAGTGGGATGTAGGAATAGGAATATAGTATACTTATGAATGTACAATAACATATATTGCATTATTGTAAATTAACTTAAATTTACTTAAAAATTATAGTTGAAGAGAGAGTGCCTCATTTGGAAGGGAAGGGGGTCTACAGAATATTTGCTTTTATAAAGGGGGTATTGGGTCTGAAACGATAGCTATGGCCATAAGTTAGCAACGTTTGCTAGGAACTGGGTTGATGTTAACTCTGCTAGTTCTGATCCATAGATCATAGTCCTTGGTAGATCTATGGTCTATCGTAGACTTTGTGTGTTAGGTGCAGCATTTATCACATTTTATGTACCGCATTATATATATGATATTCAGTAGCTTACCCTTCTAAATGAAAAGATAAAAGGACTATAGATGAGTAGATTCTTAGTGAGTTGTTCCCCGCCCTCTCCCATTCCCACTAATTTGGTTAGAGACAGCAAATAAAGATGATTCTTTAAACATGTGGTTGAGGATAGAAACTCAATCCTTAACCATTACAAATTTTAAGGAATGACTTTAAATTAAATTTTAGGCTATCATTAGCAGTGTATCGCTATTCTCAGGTTTCTTTCATAGTCTCTTGTTTCGATGACTTTTTCGTACTTCGGTCTTTTCTTAATTTCATTCAGAGGTAGAAAATACGGTAATTTTTAACAACTCCTTGGTAATTCTGCAAATACAAAGGAAGGTTTAAAAAGGCAGATTTGAAAAGAAAAGAATTGATTTGATTCCAAAGCTGGTATGAACATATTTTAATGCAGAGGAAAGATAAGGAGCAAGATGAATCTTAAGGTTATAAGAGGCCCATCAAACTGACCTACATGAGCTCACAGAAGTTACACGTTTCCTAAGGCCAAGGAACTGTTTCATGACCTTGAAGGGTATATTAGTATTTCTATTCAAGTCATTACATTTTCAAACATTGGAACTGCTCAGATTTGGTTCACTGCACAAACCAATCACTTAGAATGTTAAACAGCATGACTTTGGTCTCCTGGAGACAGCTCTTCTGTGATTGAGCTCTCGTTTGCACGGCCTGTCTACCTTCCCTGTTAATTTTTTTTTCTTGTTTTTTTTTCCCCCTTGTCAGCCTACATCGTGAATGCAACTGACAGAACAAACACCAACACCTAACACTGGAAATTCCCTCCTCTGAACTCATTGGAAACACATGCTGAGGTTCTCAATCGGCAAGTTTTATAAAATGTCAGAACGTTTTAGAGTTGGGAGTGATTGTTGGACTCATTATAATCACACAGGGAGCTTCAGAAAATACTAATGCCTCAGCCCCACCTTCAGAAATTCTGAATTAACTTGTCTGGGGAAGACTGCAGGCCCCTATGTTTTTAAAAAGTTTTCCAAGCAATTTTAATGTCCAGCCAATTTGAGAACCACTGGGCTAGTCCCATTCGATCAGATCAAAACAGAAATTCATATAGGATTGGACATAGCAAAGGGCACAAAACTAGACATCAGAATAGCTGAGACTACTAAACACTGACGGCGCCGGTCCTCGCCGCCCCGCAGAGGCCCGCGCGGCCTCCCTCCGCCGCGGGGACCCGGGGTGGCAGCCGCCGCAACCCCCGTCCTTCCCGCGCCCCGCGCCCCGCCGCCGCCGCCGCCGCCGCCGCCGCCGCCGCCGCCGCATTCGCCCGCACTCACCTCAGGGGCGCAACCGGCACAGCCGGCCGTCGGCCTCGTTCCCGCCGAAGCGTCTCGGTGCGGTACTCCCTGCGCGGGCGGGTTCTTCCCCGGCGGTCGCAGGGGGTTCAGGGGTGGGGGGGCGGGGAACGGCCGTCACACGAGCAACGAACTGAAGCGCCGCCTGGTGGCATTTTCCACAGACCGTGGCCACCGCAGCCGCCTTGGGTCCGCACAGCCCCCTGCCGGCCGCAGCTCTTGCTGTCTCGCCGAGCCGACAAGCCTCCGCGGACAGGGGAGGGAGCCGCGGCGCGAGTCGGAGGCCGGGCGGGGGTGTGCGCAGACTCTTTCCTCTGGGGACTGCGCGCATGCGCACCAGCGGGGCGGGACCCGCGGCCCCTGCGTGGGGGCGGGACACGCGGCTGCTGCGTGGGGGCCGGCCCCGCCCAGGGGCGCTGGTCCGGCTCAGCCAATCGCGAGCGCCGGGTACCTCTTGGCGCGGGCGATTTGAATGGTCCGCGGCCGCCTGAGGTGGCGGCAGGTGGGCACGCCGCTGCCCTTTTGGGAGCTTCTCTGAGATCGGGAGGGGAACCCGCCCCTCATCCTTTCGCCGGAGCCCCACCCTCCCCAGGCCGCGGGACTGGCAAAAAAAAAAATAATAAAAAAACAAAAAAACACACCTGGGAAAGAAAAACAACACTGACTTCAGGATAACGGTTACGTCTTTGGATGGAAAGAAGGGAATGGGATAAAGGAAAGGTGAAAAAGAAACTTCAAGCATTTGTATATGATCTGATTTCTGAAAAGAAAGATTTTTAAATGCTAACATTTTGCCACAATGCTTCAATGTTTTAAAGAAATAAAATGTTAATATGTAATTTTACTACATAAAACCCCAACATATAGTCATGCATATGCACACAGATATGCATATTTTATACGTAAACATAAAAAACATGATTCAATGAATAAAATGATAGAGATTTTCTTTATCATTGAGCTTTATTCTTTTCCTTAACTTACGGTTATTTCAGGTACTTCAGGGCTCCAGAGCTTGCCAGGAGACGCACATGTCCAAGAAGGCCAGTCCCCAGCAGGGAAGCAGGATGGAGCCCCAGGTGCAGGTAGGTCACGGCACGATGGGGGTACTGGGTGGGGATGGTCGAAGGCAGGCAGGGAGGCTCGGGGTCAGGCAACGGGGAGGGAAGCATCGGGGTGTATGTGGGGCACAGGTAGGCCAAGGCAGGATGCAGTGAGGGGCGCTGTGTGGGACCCAAGTAGGAAGGGAGGGGAGGGGTGCTTCAGGAGCCAGGGTCGGGGTATCCCCTCCCCCCCACCTCCTGCCACCTCCCAAAGCAGCAGCTGAGTCCCTCCTGAGCTCCCTGTCGGACAGGCCCAGCTTTGGCATCTGCATCCTTGCCCCAACTTGCTACACGGCTCCCCTCATCTGACGCCCCCGGCCCACTTTTCTTTCCCACCACAGACTGACAGACTGAATGCATCTTTGGACATGTGGCTGGCTCTGGGATGAAATGTTTCCAGGGCACTTCATTGGCACTCTTAACTCGTGACATAACACACTGAATTGTTTTATAAGTACGTTTAGAAATAGCTCATTCACAAGAATATCAAACTTCCTCATTCTTGGTCAACATTGACAGATTGTAATTTATCTTAGCATGTTATACATACTTCAATTAAGTATTTTTCCCCCTTTGTCTGTGATCGTCTACAGATAAAACTGGTCTGCTAGTAGCTTAGAGTCCATCTCTGCCTTTGCTCTTTCATTTTTCCTGAACTTCTCATGTGGGATAATTTCTCATATTGCTTTCCCTGATCCTAACTTACTTATTATAATGAAGTGGGATGTAGGAATAGGAATATAGTATACTTATGAATGTACAATAACATATATTGCATTATTGTAAATTAACTTAAATTTACTTAAAAATTATAGTTGAAGAGAGAGTGCCTCATTTGGAAGGGAAGGGGGTCTACAGAATATTTGCTTTTATAAAGGGGGTATTGGGTCTGAAACGATAGCTATGGCCATAAGTTAGCAACGTTTGCTAGGAACTGGGTTGATGTTAACTCTGCTAGTTCTGATCCATAGATCATAGTCCTTGGTAGATCTATGGTCTATCGTAGACTTTGTGTGTTAGGTGCAGCATTTATCACATTTTATGTACCGCATTATATATATGATATTCAGTAGCTTACCCTTCTAAATGAAAAGATAAAAGGACTATAGATGAGTAGATTCTTAGTGAGTTGTTCCCCGCCCTCTCCCATTCCCACTAATTTGGTTAGAGACAGCAAATAAAGATGATTCTTTAAACATGTGGTTGAGGATAGAAACTCAATCCTTAACCATTACAAATTTTAAGGAATGACTTTAAATTAAATTTTAGGCTATCATTAGCAGTGTATCGCTATTCTCAGGTTTCTTTCATAGTCTCTTGTTTCGATGACTTTTTCGTACTTCGGTCTTTTCTTAATTTCATTCAGAGGTAGAAAATACGGTAATTTTTAACAACTCCTTGGTAATTCTGCAAATACAAAGGAAGGTTTAAAAAGGCAGATTTGAAAAGAAAAGAATTGATTTGATTCCAAAGCTGGTATGAACATATTTTAATGCAGAGGAAAGATAAGGAGCAAGATGAATCTTAAGGTTATAAGAGGCCCATCAAACTGACCTACATGAGCTCACAGAAGTTACACGTTTCCTAAGGCCAAGGAACTGTTTCATGACCTTGAAGGGTATATTAGTATTTCTATTCAAGTCATTACATTTTCAAACATTGGAACTGCTCAGATTTGGTTCACTGCACAAACCAATCACTTAGAATGTTAAACAGCATGACTTTGGTCTCCTGGAGACAGCTCTTCTGTGATTGAGCTCTCGTTTGCACGGCCTGTCTACCTTCCCTGTTAATT
Organism: Camelus dromedarius; assembly: GCF_036321535.1. Lineage (NCBI taxonomy): Eukaryota > Metazoa > Chordata > Mammalia > Artiodactyla > Camelidae > Camelus > Camelus dromedarius. Next base: position 162,072 of record NW_026989852.1, read on the forward strand.
TTTTTTTCTTGTTTTTTTTTCCCCCTTGTCAGCCTACATCGTGAATGCAACTGACAGAACAAACACCAACACCTAACACTGGAAATTCCCTCCTCTGAACTCATTGGAAACACATGCTGAGGTTCTCAATCGGCAAGTTTTATAAAATGTCAGAACGTTTTAGAGTTGGGAGTGATTGTTGGACTCATTATAATCACACAGGGAGCTTCAGAAAATACTAATGCCTCAGCCCCACCTTCAGAAATTCTGAATTAACTTGTCTGGGGAAGACTGCAGGCCCCTATGTTTTTAAAAAGTTTTCCAAGCAATTTTAATGTCCAGCCAATTTGAGAACCACTGGGCTAGTCCCATTCGATCAGATCAAAACAGAAATTCATATAGGATTGGACATAGCAAAGGGCACAAAACTAGACATCAGAATAGCTGAGACTACTAAACACTGACGGCGCCGGTCCTCGCCGCCCCGCAGAGGCCCGCGCGGCCTCCCTCCGCCGCGGGGACCCGGGGTGGCAGCCGCCGCAACCCCCGTCCTTCCCGCGCCCCGCGCCCCGCCGCCGCCGCCGCCGCCGCCGCCGCCGCCGCCGCCGCATTCGCCCGCACTCACCTCAGGGGCGCAACCGGCACAGCCGGCCGTCGGCCTCGTTCCCGCCGAAGCGTCTCGGTGCGGTACTCCCTGCGCGGGCGGGTTCTTCCCCGGCGGTCGCAGGGGGTTCAGGGGTGGGGGGGCGGGGAACGGCCGTCACACGAGCAACGAACTGAAGCGCCGCCTGGTGGCATTTTCCACAGACCGTGGCCACCGCAGCCGCCTTGGGTCCGCACAGCCCCCTGCCGGCCGCAGCTCTTGCTGTCTCGCCGAGCCGACAAGCCTCCGCGGACAGGGGAGGGAGCCGCGGCGCGAGTCGGAGGCCGGGCGGGGGTGTGCGCAGACTCTTTCCTCTGGGGACTGCGCGCATGCGCACCAGCGGGGCGGGACCCGCGGCCCCTGCGTGGGGGCGGGACACGCGGCTGCTGCGTGGGGGCCGGCCCCGCCCAGGGGCGCTGGTCCGGCTCAGCCAATCGCGAGCGCCGGGTACCTCTTGGCGCGGGCGATTTGAATGGTCCGCGGCCGCCTGAGGTGGCGGCAGGTGGGCACGCCGCTGCCCTTTTGGGAGCTTCTCTGAGATCGGGAGGGGAACCCGCCCCTCATCCTTTCGCCGGAGCCCCACCCTCCCCAGGCCGCGGGACTGGCAAAAAAAAAAATAATAAAAAAACAAAAAAACACACCTGGGAAAGAAAAACAACACTGACTTCAGGATAACGGTTACGTCTTTGGATGGAAAGAAGGGAATGGGATAAAGGAAAGGTGAAAAAGAAACTTCAAGCATTTGTATATGATCTGATTTCTGAAAAGAAAGATTTTTAAATGCTAACATTTTGCCACAATGCTTCAATGTTTTAAAGAAATAAAATGTTAATATGTAATTTTACTACATAAAACCCCAACATATAGTCATGCATATGCACACAGATATGCATATTTTATACGTAAACATAAAAAACATGATTCAATGAATAAAATGATAGAGATTTTCTTTATCATTGAGCTTTATTCTTTTCCTTAACTTACGGTTATTTCAGGTACTTCAGGGCTCCAGAGCTTGCCAGGAGACGCACATGTCCAAGAAGGCCAGTCCCCAGCAGGGAAGCAGGATGGAGCCCCAGGTGCAGGTAGGTCACGGCACGATGGGGGTACTGGGGATGGTCGAAGGCAGGCAGGGAGGCTCGGGGTCAGGCAACGGGGAGGGAAGCATCGGGGTGTATGTGGGGCACAGGTAGGCCAAGGCAGGATGCAGTGAGGGGCGCTGTGTGGGACCCAAGTAGGAAGGGAGGGGAGGGGTGCTTCAGGAGCCAGGGTCGGGGTATCCCCTCCCCCCCACCTCCTGCCACCTCCCAAAGCAGCAGCTGAGTCCCTCCTGAGCTCCCTGTCGGACAGGCCCAGCTTTGGCATCTGCATCCTTGCCCCAACTTGCTACACGGCTCCCCTCATCTGACGCCCCCGGCCCACTTTTCTTTCCCACCACAGACTGACAGACTGAATGCATCTTTGGACATATGGCTGGCTCTGGGATGAAATGTTTCCAGGGCACTTCATTGGCACTCTTAACTCGTGACATAACACACTGAATTGTTTTATAAGTACGTTTAGAAATAGCTCATTCACAAGAATATCAAACTTCCTCATTCTTGGTCAACATTGACAGATTGTAATTTATCTTAGCATGTTATACATACTTCAATTAAGTATTTTTCCCCCTTTGTCTGTGATCGTCTACAGATAAAACTGGTCTGCTAGTAGCTTAGAGTCCATCTCTGCCTTTGCTCTTTCATTTTTCCTGAACTTCTCATGTGGGATAATTTCTCATATTGCTTTCCCTGATCCTAACTTACTTATTATAATGAAGTGGGATGTAGGAATAGGAATATAGTATACTTATGAATGTACAATAACATATATTGCATTATTGTAAATTAACTTAAATTTACTTAAAAATTATAGTTGAAGAGAGAGTGCCTCATTTGGAAGGGAAGGGGGTCTACAGAATATTTGCTTTTATAAAGGGGGTATTGGGTCTGAAACGATAGCTATGGCCATAAGTTAGCAACGTTTGCTAGGAACTGGGTTGATGTTAACTCTGCTAGTTCTGATCCATAGATCATAGTCCTTGGTAGATCTATGGTCTATCGTAGACTTTGTGTGTTAGGTGCAGCATTTATCACATTTTATGTACCGCATTATATATATGATATTCAGTAGCTTACCCTTCTAAATGAAAAGATAAAAGGACTATAGATGAGTAGATTCTTAGTGAGTTGTTCCCCGCCCTCTCCCATTCCCACTAATTTGGTTAGAGACAGCAAATAAAGATGATTCTTTAAACATGTGGTTGAGGATAGAAACTCAATCCTTAACCATTACAAATTTTAAGGAATGACTTTAAATTAAATTTTAGGCTATCATTAGCAGTGTATCGCTATTCTCAGGTTTCTTTCATAGTCTCTTGTTTCGATGACTTTTTCGTACTTCGGTCTTTTCTTAATTTCATTCAGAGGTAGAAAATACGGTAATTTTTAACAACTCCTTGGTAATTCTGCAAATACAAAGGAAGGTTTAAAAAGGCAGATTTGAAAAGAAAAGAATTGATTTGATTCCAAAGCTGGTATGAACATATTTTAATGCAGAGGAAAGATAAGGAGCAAGATGAATCTTAAGGTTATAAGAGGCCCATCAAACTGACCTACATGAGCTCACAGAAGTTACACGTTTCCTAAGGCCAAGGAACTGTTTCATGACCTTGAAGGGTATATTAGTATTTCTATTCAAGTCATTACATTTTCAAACATTGGAACTGCTCAGATTTGGTTCACTGCACAAACCAATCACTTAGAATGTTAAACAGCATGACTTTGGTCTCCTGGAGACAGCTCTTCTGTGATTGAGCTCTCGTTTGCACGGCCTGTCTACCTTCCCTGTTAATTTTTTTTTCTTGTTTTTTTTTCCCCCTTGTCAGCCTACATCGTGAATGCAACTGACAGAACAAACACCAACACCTAACACTGGAAATTCCCTCCTCTGAACTCATTGGAAACACATGCTGAGGTTCTCAATCGGCAAGTTTTATAAAATGTCAGAACGTTTTAGAGTTGGGAGTGATTGTTGGACTCATTATAATCACACAGGGAGCTTCAGAAAATACTAATGCCTCAGCCCCACCTTCAGAAATTCTGAATTAACTTGTCTGGGGAAGACTGCAGGCCCCTATGTTTTTAAAAAGTTTTCCAAGCAATTTTAATGTCCAGCCAATTTGAGAACCACTGGGCTAGTCCCATTCGATCAGATCAAAACAGAAATTCATATAGGATTGGACATAGCAAAGGGCACAAAACTAGACATCAGAATAGCTGAGACTACTAAACACTGACGGCGCCGGTCCTCGCCGCCCCGCAGAGGCCCGCGCGGCCTCCGTCCGCCGCGGGGACCCGGGGTGGCAGCCGCCGCAACCCCCGTCCTTCCCGCGCCCCGCGCCCCGCCGCCGCCGCCGCCGCCGCCGCCGCCGCCGCCGCCGCATTCGCCCGCACTCACCTCAGGGGCGCAACCGGCACAGCCGGCCGTCGGCCTCGTTCCCGCCGAAGCGTCTCGGTGCGGTACTCCCTGCGCGGGCGGGTTCTTCCCCGGCGGTCGCAGGGGGTTCAGGGGTGGGGGGGCGGGGAACGGCCGTCACACGAGCAACGAACTGAAGCGCCGCCTGGTGGCATTTTCCACAGACCGTGGCCACCGCAGCCGCCTTGGGTCCGCACAGCCCCCTGCCGGCCGCAGCTCTTGCTGTCTCGCCGAGCCGACAAGCCTCCGCGGACAGGGGAGGGAGCCGCGGCGCGAGTCGGAGGCCGGGCGGGGGTGTGCGCAGACTCTTTCCTCTGGGGACTGCGCGCATGCGCACCAGCGGGGCGGGACCCGCGGCCCCTGCGTGGGGGCGGGACACGCGGCTGCTGCGTGGGGGCCGGCCCCGCCCAGGGGCGCTGGTCCGGCTCAGCCAATCGCGAGCGCCGGGTACCTCTTGGCGCGGGCGATTTGAATGGTCCGCGGCCGCCTGAGGTGGCGGCAGGTGGGCACGCCGCTGCCCTTTTGGGAGCTTCTCTGAGATCGGGAGGGGAACCCGCCCCTCATCCTTTCGCCGGAGCCCCACCCTCCCCAGGCCGCGGGACTGGCAAAAAAAAAAATAATAAAAAAACAAAAAAACACACCTGGGAAAGAAAAACAACACTGACTTCAGGATAACGGTTACGTCTTTGGATGGAAAGAAGGGAATGGGATAAAGGAAAGGTGAAAAAGAAACTTCAAGCATTTGTATATGATCTGATTTCTGAAAAGAAAGATTTTTAAATGCTAACATTTTGCCACAATGCTTCAATGTTTTAAAGAAATAAAATGTTAATATGTAATTTTACTACATAAAACCCCAACATATAGTCATGCATATGCACACAGATATGCATATTTTATACGTAAACATAAAAAACATGATTCAATGAATAAAATGATAGAGATTTTCTTTATCATTGAGCTTTATTCTTTTCCTTAACTTACGGTTATTTCAGGTACTTCAGGGCTCCAGAGCTTGCCAGGAGACGCACATGTCCAAGAAGGCCAGTCCCCAGCAGGGAAGCAGGATGGAGCCCCAGGTGCAGGTAGGTCACGGCACGATGGGGGTACTGGGGATGGTCGAAGGCAGGCAGGGAGGCTCGGGGTCAGGCAACGGGGAGGGAAGCATCGGGGTGTATGTGGGGCACAGGTAGGCCAAGGCAGGATGCAGTGAGGGGCGCTGTGTGGGACCCAAGTAGGAAGGGAGGGGAGGGGTGCTTCAGGAGCCAGGGTCGGGGTATCCCCTCCCCCCCACCTCCTGCCACCTCCCAAAGCAGCAGCTGAGTCCCTCCTGAGCTCCCTGTCGGACAGGCCCAGCTTTGGCATCTGCATCCTTGCCCCAACTTGCTACACGGCTCCCCTCATCTGACGCCCCCGGCCCACTTTTCTTTCCCACCACAGACTGACAGACTGAATGCATCTTTGGACATATGGCTGGCTCTGGGATGAAATGTTTCCAGGGCACTTCATTGGCACTCTTAACTCGTGACATAACACACTGAATTGTTTTATAAGTACGTTTAGAAATAGCTCATTCACAAGAATATCAAACTTCCTCATTCTTGGTCAACATTGACAGATTGTAATTTATCTTAGCATGTTATACATACTTCAATTAAGTATTTTTCCCCCTTTGTCTGTGATCGTCTACAGATAAAACTGGTCTGCTAGTAGCTTAGAGTCCATCTCTGCCTTTGCTCTTTCATTTTTCCTGAACTTCTCATGTGGGATAATTTCTCATATTGCTTTCCCTGATCCTAACTTACTTATTATAATGAAGTGGGATGTAGGAATAGGAATATAGTATACTTATGAATGTACAATAACATATATTGCATTATTGTAAATTAACTTAAATTTACTTAAAAATTATAGTTGAAGAGAGAGTGCCTCATTTGGAAGGGAAGGGGGTCTACAGAATATTTGCTTTTATAAAGGGGGTATTGGGTCTGAAACGATAGCTATGGCCATAAGTTAGCAACGTTTGCTAGGAACTGGGTTGATGTTAACTCTGCTAGTTCTGATCCATAGATCATAGTCCTTGGTAGATCTATGGTCTATCGTAGACTTTGTGTGTTAGGTGCAGCATTTATCACATTTTATGTACCGCATTATATATATGATATTCAGTAGCTTACCCTTCTAAATGAAAAGATAAAAGGACTATAGATGAGTAGATTCTTAGTGAGTTGTTCCCCGCCCTCTCCCATTCCCACTAATTTGGTTAGAGACAGCAAATAAAGATGATTCTTTAAACATGTGGTTGAGGATAGAAACTCAATCCTTAACCATTACAAATTTTAAGGAATGACTTTAAATTAAATTTTAGGCTATCATTAGCAGTGTATCGCTATTCTCAGGTTTCTTTCATAGTCTCTTGTTTCGATGACTTTTTCGTACTTCGGTCTTTTCTTAATTTCATTCAGAGGTAGAAAATACGGTAATTTTTAACAACTCCTTGGTAATTCTGCAAATACAAAGGAAGGTTTAAAAAGGCAGATTTGAAAAGAAAAGAATTGATTTGATTCCAAAGCTGGTATGAACATATTTTAATGCAGAGGAAAGATAAGGAGCAAGATGAATCTTAAGGTTATAAGAGGCCCATCAAACTGACCTACATGAGCTCACAGAAGTTACACGTTTCCTAAGGCCAAGGAACTGTTTCATGACCTTGAAGGGTATATTAGTATTTCTATTCAAGTCATTACATTTTCAAACATTGGAACTGCTCAGATTTGGTTCACTGCACAAACCAATCACTTAGAATGTTAAACAGCATGACTTTGGTCTCCTGGAGACAGCTCTTCTGTGATTGAGCTCTCGTTTGCACGGCCTGTCTACCTTCCCTGTTAATTTTTTTTTCTTGTTTTTTTTTCCCCCTTGTCAGCCTACATCGTGAATGCAACTGACAGAACAAACACCAACACCTAACACTGGAAATTCCCTCCTCTGAACTCATTGGAAACACATGCTGAGGTTCTCAATCGGCAAGTTTTATAAAATGTCAGAACGTTTTAGAGTTGGGAGTGATTGTTGGACTCATTATAATCACACAGGGAGCTTCAGAAAATACTAATGCCTCAGCCCCACCTTCAGAAATTCTGAATTAACTTGTCTGGGGAAGACTGCAGGCCCCTATGTTTTTAAAAAGTTTTCCAAGCAATTTTAATGTCCAGCCAATTTGAGAACCACTGGGCTAGTCCCATTCGATCAGATCAAAACAGAAATTCATATAGGATTGGACATAGCAAAGGGCACAAAACTAGACATCAGAATAGCTGAGACTACTAAACACTGACGGCGCCGGTCCTCGCCGCCCCGCAGAGGCCCGCGCGGCCTCCGTCCGCCGCGGGGACCCGGGGTGGCAGCCGCCGCAACCCCCGTCCTTCCCGCGCCCCGCGCCCCGCCGCCGCCGCCGCCGCCGCCGCCGCCGCCGCCGCCGCATTCGCCCGCACTCACCTCAGGGGCGCAACCGGCACAGCCGGCCGTCGGCCTCGTTCCCGCCGAAGCGTCTCGGTGCGGTACTCCCTGCGCGGGCGGGTTCTTCCCCGGCGGTCGCAGGGGGTTCAGGGGTGGGGGGGCGGGGAACGGCCGTCACACGAGCAACGAACTGAAGCGCCGCCTGGTGGCATTTTCCACAGACCGTGGCCACCGCAGCCGCCTTGGGTCCGCACAGCCCCCTGCCGGCCGCAGCTCTTGCTGTCTCGCCGAGCCGACAAGCCTCCGCGGACAGGGGAGGGAGCCGCGGCGCGAGTCGGAGGCCGGGCGGGGGTGTGCGCAGACTCTTTCCTCTGGGGACTGCGCGCATGCGCACCAGCGGGGCGGGACCCGCGGCCCCTGCGTGGGGGCGGGACACGCGGCTGCTGCGTGGGGGCCGGCCCCGCCCAGGGGCGCTGGTCCGGCTCAGCCAATCGCGAGCGCCGGGTACCTCTTGGCGCGGGCGATTTGAATGGTCCGCGGCCGCCTGAGGTGGCGGCAGGTGGGCACGCCGCTGCCCTTTTGGGAGCTTCTCTGAGATCGGGAGGGGAACCCGCCCCTCATCCTTTCGCCGGAGCCCCACCCTCCCCAGGCCGCGGGACTGGCAAAAAAAAAAATAATAAAAAAACAAAAAAACACACCTGGGAAAGAAAAACAACACTGACTTCAGGATAACGGTTACGTCTTTGGATGGAAAGAAGGGAATGGGATAAAGGAAAGGTGAAAAAGAAACTTCAAGCATTTGTATATGATCTGATTTCTGAAAAGAAAGATTTTTAAATGCTAACATTTTGCCACAATGCTTCAATGTTTTAAAGAAATAAAATGTTAATATGTAATTTTACTACATAAAACCCCAACATATAGTCATGCATATGCACACAGATATGCATATTTTATACGTAAACATAAAAAACATGATTCAATGAATAAAATGATAGAGATTTTCTTTATCATTGAGCTTTATTCTTTTCCTTAACTTACGGTTATTTCAGGTACTTCAGGGCTCCAGAGCTTGCCAGGAGACGCACATGTCCAAGAAGGCCAGTCCCCAGCACGGAAGCAGGATGGAGCCCCAGGTGCAGGTAGGTCACGTCACGATGGGGGTACTGGGGATGGTCGAAGGCAGGCAGGGAGGCTCGGGGTCAGGCAACGGGGAGGGAAGCATCGGGGTGTATGTGGGGCACAGGTAGGCCAAGGCAGGATGGAGTGAGGGGCGCTGTGTGGGACCCAAGTAGGAAGGGAGGGGAGGGGTGCTTCAGGAGCCAGGGTCGGGGTATCCCCTCCCCCCCACCTCCTGCCACCTCCCAAAGCAGCAGCTGAGTCCCTCCTGAGCTCCCTGTCGGACAGGCCCAGCTTTGGCATCTGCATCCTTGCCCCAACTTGCTACACGGCTCCCCTCATCTGACGCCCCCGGCCCACTTTTCTTTCCCACCACAGACTGACAGACTGAATGCATCTTTGGACATATGGCTGGCTCTGGGATGAAATGTTTCCAGGGCACTTCATTGGCACTCTTAACTCGTGACATAACACACTGAATTGTTTTATAAGTACGTTTAGAAATAGCTCATTCACAAGAATATCAAACTTCCTCATTCTTGGTCAACATTGACAGATTGTAATTTATCTTAGCATGTTATACATACTTCAATTAAGTATTTTTCCCCCTTTGTCTGTGATCGTCTACAGATAAAACTGGTCTGCTAGTAGCTTAGAGTCCATCTCTGCCTTTGCTCTTTCATTTTTCCTGAACTTCTCATGTGGGATAATTTCTCATATTGCTTTCCCTGATCCTAACTTACTTATTATAATGAAGTGGGATGTAGGAATAGGAATATAGTATACTTATGAATGTACAATAACATATATTGCATTATTGTAAATTAACTTAAATTTACTTAAAAATTATAGTTGAAGAGAGAGTGCCTCATTTGGAAGGGAAGGGGGTCTACAGAATATTTGCTTTTATAAAGGGGGTATTGGGTCTGAAACGATAGCTATGGCCATAAGTTAGCAACGTTTGCTAGGAACTGGGTTGATGTTAACTCTGCTAGTTCTGATCCATAGATCATAGTCCTTGGTAGATCTATGGTCTATCGTAGACTTTGTGTGTTAGGTGCAGCATTTATCACATTTTATGTACCGCATTATATATATGATATTCAGTAGCTTACCCTTCTAAATGAAAAGATAAAAGGACTATAGATGAGTAGATTCTTAGTGAGTTGTTCCCCGCCCTCTCCCATTCCCACTAATTTGGTTAGAGACAGCAAATAAAGATGATTCTTTAAACATGTGGTTGAGGATAGAAACTCAATCCTTAACCATTACAAATTTTAAGGAATGACTTTAAATTAAATTTTAGGCTATCATTAGCAGTGTATCGCTATTCTCAGGTTTCTTTCATAGTCTCTTGTTTCGATGACTTTTTCGTACTTCGGTCTTTTCTTAATTTCATTCAGAGGTAGAAAATACGGTAATTTTTAACAACTCCTTGGTAATTCTGCAAATACAAAGGAAGGTTTAAAAAGGCAGATTTGAAAAGAAAAGAATTGATTTGATTCCAAAGCTGGTATGAACATATTTTAATGCAGAGGAAAGATAAGGAGCAAGATGAATCTTAAGGTTATAAGAGGCCCATCAAACTGACCTACATGAGCTCACAGAAGTTACACGTTTCCTAAGGCCAAGGAACTGTTTCATGACCTTGAAGGGTATATTAGTATTTCTATTCAAGTCATTACATTTTCAAACATTGGAACTGCTCAGATTTGGTTCACTGCACAAACCAATCACTTAGAATGTTAAACAGCATGACTTTGGTCTCCTGGAGACAGCTCTTCTGTGATTGAGCTCTCGTTTGCACGGCCTGTCTACCTTCCCTGTTAATTTTTTTTTCTTGTTTTTTTTTCCCCCTTGTCAGCCTACATCGTGAATGCAACTGACAGAACAAACACCAACACCTAACACTGGAAATTCCCTCCTCTGAACTCATTGGAAACACATGCTGAGGTTCTCAATCGGCAAGTTTTATAAAATGTCAGAACGTTTTAGAGTTGGGAGTGATTGTTGGACTCATTATAATCACACAGGGAGCTTCAGAAAATACTAATGCCTCAGCCCCACCTTCAGAAATTCTGAATTAACTTGTCTGGGGAAGACTGCAGGCCCCTATGTTTTTAAAAAGTTTTCCAAGCAATTTTAATGTCCAGCCAATTTGAGAACCACTGGGCTAGTCCCATTCGATCAGATCAAAACAGAAATTCATATAGGATTGGACATAGCAAAGGGCACAAAACTAGACATCAGAATAGCTGAGACTACTAAACACTGACGGCGCCGGTCCTCGCCGCCCCGCAGAGGCCCGCGCGGCCTCCCTCCGCCGCGGGGACCCGGGGTGGCAGCCGCCGCAACCCCCGTCCTTCCCGCGCCCCGCGCCCCGCCGCCGCCGCCGCCGCCGCCGCCGCCGCCACATTCGCCCGCACTCACCTCAGGGGCGCAACCGGCACAGCCGGCCGTCGGCCTCGTTCCCGCCGAAGCGTCTCGGTGCGGTACTCCCTGCGCGGGCGGGTTCTTCCCCGGCGGTCGCAGGGGGTTCAGGGGTGGGGGGGCGGGGAACGGCCGTCACACGAGCAACGAACTGAAGCGCCGCCTGGTGGCATTTTCCACAGACCGTGGCCACCGCAGCCGCCTTGGGTCCGCACAGCCCCCTGCCGGCCGCAGCTCTTGCTGTCTCGCCGAGCCGACAAGCCTCCGCGGACAGGGGAGGGAGCCGCGGCGCGAGTCGGAGGCCGGGCGGGGGTGTGCGCAGACTCTTTCCTCTGGGGACTGCGCGCATGCGCACCAGCGGGGCGGGACCCGCGGCCCCTGCGTGGGGGCGGGACACGCGGCTGCTGCGTGGGGGCCGGCCCCGCCCAGGGGCGCTGGTCCGGCTCAGCCAATCGCGAGCGCCGGGTACCTCTTGGCGCGGGCGATTTGAATGGTCCGCGGCCGCCTGAGGTGGCGGCAGGTGGGCACGCCGCTGCCCTTTTGGGAGCTTCTCTGAGATCGGGAGGGGAACCCGCCCCTCATCCTTTCGCCGGAGCCCCACCCTCCCCAGGCCGCGGGACTGGCAAAAAAAAAAATAATAAAAAAACAAAAAAACACACCTGGGAAAGAAAAACAACACTGACTTCAGGATAACGGTTACGTCTTTGGATGGAAAGAAGGGAATGGGATAAAGGAAAGGTGAAAAAGAAACTTCAAGCATTTGTATATGATCTGATTTCTGAAAAGAAAGATTTTTAAATGCTAACATTTTGCCACAATGCTTCAATGTTTTAAAGAAATAAAATGTTAATATGTAATTTTACTACATAAAACCCCAACATATAGTCATGCATATGCACACAGATATGCATATTTTATACGTAAACATAAAAAACATGATTCAATGAATAAAATGATAGAGATTTTCTTTATCATTGAGCTTTATTCTTTTCCTTAACTTACGGTTATTTCAGGTACTTCAGGGCTCCAGAGCTTGCCAGGAGACGCACATGTCCAAGAAGGCCAGTCCCCAGCAGGGAAGCAGGATGGAGCCCCAGGTGCAGGTAGGTCACGTCACGATGGGGGTACTGGGGATGGTCGAAGGCAGGCAGGGAGGCTCGGGGTCAGGCAACGGGGAGGGAAGCATCGGGGTGTATGTGGGGCACAGGTAGGCCAAGGCAGGATGGAGTGAGGGGCGCTGTGTGGGACCCAAGTAGGAAGGGAGGGGAGGGGTGCTTCAGGAGCCAGGGTCGGGGTATCCCCTCCCCCCCACCTCCTGCCACCTCCCAAAGCAGCAGCTGAGTCCCTCCTGAGCTCCCTGTCGGACAGGCCCAGCTTTGGCATCTGCATCCTTGCCCCAACTTGCTACACGGCTCCCCTCATCTGACGCCCCCGGCCCACTTTTCTTTCCCACCACAGACTGACAGACTGAATGCATCTTTGGACATATGGCTGGCTCTGGGATGAAATGTTTCCAGGGCACTTCATTGGCACTCTTAACTCGTGACATAACACACTGAATTGTTTTATAAGTACGTTTAGAAATAGCTCATTCACAAGAATATCAAACTTCCTCATTCTTGGTCAACATTGACAGATTGTAATTTATCTTAGCATGTTATACATACTTCAATTAAGTATTTTTCCCCCTTTGTCTGTGATCGTCTACAGATAAAACTGGTCTGCTAGTAGCTTAGAGTCCATCTCTGCCTTTGCTCTTTCATTTTTCCTGAACTTCTCATGTGGGATAATTTCTCATATTGCTTTCCCTGATCCTAACTTACTTATTATAATGAAGTGGGATGTAGGAATAGGAATATAGTATACTTATGAATGTACAATAACATATATTGCATTATTGTAAATTAACTTAAATTTACTTAAAAATTATAGTTGAAGAGAGAGTGCCTCATTTGGAAGGGAAGGGGGTCTACAGAATATTTGCTTTTATAAAGGGGGTATTGGGTCTGAAACGATAGCTATGGCCATAAGTTAGCAACGTTTGCTAGGAACTGGGTTGATGTTAACTCTGCTAGTTCTGATCCATAGATCATAGTCCTTGGTAGATCTATGGTCTATCGTAGACTTTGTGTGTTAGGTGCAGCATTTATCACATTTTATGTACCGCATTATATATATGATATTCAGTAGCTTACCCTTCTAAATGAAAAGATAAAAGGACTATAGATGAGTAGATTCTTAGTGAGTTGTTCCCCGCCCTCTCCCATTCCCACTAATTTGGTTAGAGACAGCAAATAAAGATGATTCTTTAAACATGTGGTTGAGGATAGAAACTCAATCCTTAACCATTACAAATTTTAAGGAATGACTTTAAATTAAATTTTAGGCTATCATTAGCAGTGTATCGCTATTCTCAGGTTTCTTTCATAGTCTCTTGTTTCGATGACTTTTTCGTACTTCGGTCTTTTCTTAATTTCATTCAGAGGTAGAAAATACGGTAATTTTTAACAACTCCTTGGTAATTCTGCAAATACAAAGGAAGGTTTAAAAAGGCAGATTTGAAAAGAAAAGAATTGATTTGATTCCAAAGCTGGTATGAACATATTTTAATGCAGAGGAAAGATAAGGAGCAAGATGAATCTTAAGGTTATAAGAGGCCCATCAAACTGACCTACATGAGCTCACAGAAGTTACACGTTTCCTAAGGCCAAGGAACTGTTTCATGACCTTGAAGGGTATATTAGTATTTCTATTCAAGTCATTACATTTTCAAACATTGGAACTGCTCAGATTTGGTTCACTGCACAAACCAATCACTTAGAATGTTAAACAGCATGACTTTGGTCTCCTGGAGACAGCTCTTCTGTGATTGAGCTCTCGTTTGCACGGCCTGTCTACCTTCCCTGTTAATTTTTTTTTCTTGTTTTTTTTTCCCCCTTGTCAGCCTACATCGTGAATGCAACTGACAGAACAAACACCAACACCTAACACTGGAAATTCCCTCCTCTGAACTCATTGGAAACACATGCTGAGGTTCTCAATCGGCAAGTTTTATAAAATGTCAGAACGTTTTAGAGTTGGGAGTGATTGTTGGACTCATTATAATCACACAGGGAGCTTCAGAAAATACTAATGCCTCAGCCCCACCTTCAGAAATTCTGAATTAACTTGTCTGGGGAAGACTGCAGGCCCCTATGTTTTTAAAAAGTTTTCCAAGCAATTTTAATGTCCAGCCAATTTGAGAACCACTGGGCTAGTCCCATTCGATCAGATCAAAACAGAAATTCATATAGGATTGGACATAGCAAAGGGCACAAAACTAGACATCAGAATAGCTGAGACTACTAAACACTGACGGCGCCGGTCCTCGCCGCCCCGCAGAGGCCCGCGCGGCCTCCCTCCGCCGCGGGGACCCGGGGTGGCAGCCGCCGCAACCCCCGTCCTTCCCGCGCCCCGCGCCCCGCCGCCGCCGCCGCCGCCGCCGCCGCCGCCGCCGCCGCATTCGCCCGCACTCACCTCAGGGGCGCAACCGGCACAGCCGGCCGTCGGCCTCGTTCCCGCCGAAGCGTCTCGGTGCGGTACTCCCTGCGCGGGCGGGTTCTTCCCCGGCGGTCGCAGGGGGTTCAGGGGTGGGGGGGCGGGGAACGGCCGTCACACGAGCAACGAACTGAAGCGCCGCCTGGTGGCATTTTCCACAGACCGTGGCCACCGCAGCCGCCTTGGGTCCGCACAGCCCCCTGCCGGCCGCAGCTCTTGCTGTCTCGCCGAGCCGACAAGCCTCCGCGGACAGGGGAGGGAGCCGCGGCGCGAGTCGGAGGCCGGGCGGGGGTGTGCGCAGACTCTTTCCTCTGGGGACTGCGCGCATGCGCACCAGCGGGGCGGGACCCGCGGCCCCTGCGTGGGGGCGGGACACGCGGCTGCTGCGTGGGGGCCGGCCCCGCCCAGGGGCGCTGGTCCGGCTCAGCCAATCGCGAGCGCCGGGTACCTCTTGGCGCGGGCGATTTGAATGGTCCGCGGCCGCCTGAGGTGGCGGCAGGTGGGCACGCCGCTGCCCTTTTGGGAGCTTCTCTGAGATCGGGAGGGGAACCCGCCCCTCATCCTTTCGCCGGAGCCCCACCCTCCCCAGGCCGCGGGACTGGCAAAAAAAAAAATAATAAAAAAACAAAAAAACACACCTGGGAAAGAAAAACAACACTGACTTCAGGATAACGGTTACGTCTTTGGATGGAAAGAAGGGAATGGGATAAAGGAAAGGTGAAAAAGAAACTTCAAGCATTTGTATATGATCTGATTTCTGAAAAGAAAGATTTTTAAATGCTAACATTTTGCCACAATGCTTCAATGTTTTAAAGAAATAAAATGTTAATATGTAATTTTACTACATAAAACCCCAACATATAGTCATGCATATGCACACAGATATGCATATTTTATACGTAAACATAAAAAACATGATTCAATGAATAAAATGATAGAGATTTTCTTTATCATTGAGCTTTATTCTTTTCCTTAACTTACGGTTATTTCAGGTACTTCAGGGCTCCAGAGCTTGCCAGGAGACGCACATGTCCAAGAAGGCCAGTCCCCAGCAGGGAAGCAGGATGGAGCCCCAGGTGCAGGTAGGTCACGGCACGATGGGGGTACTGGGGATGGTCGAAGGCAGGCAGGGAGGCTCGGGGTCAGGCAACGGGGAGGGAAGCATCGGGGTGTATGTGGGGCACAGGTAGGCCAAGGCAGGATGGAGTGAGGGGCGCTGTGTGGGACCCAAGTAGGAAGGGAGGGGAGGGGTGCTTCAGGAGCCAGGGTCGGGGTATCCCCTCCCCCCCACCTCCTGCCACCTCCCAAAGCAGCAGCTGAGTCCCTCCTGAGCTCCCTGTCGGACAGGCCCAGCTTTGGCATCTGCATCCTTGCCCCAACTTGCTACACGGCTCCCCTCATCTGACGCCCCCGGCCCACTTTTCTTTCCCACCACAGACTGACAGACTGAATGCATCTTTGGACATATGGCTGGCTCTGGGATGAAATGTTTCCAGGGCACTTCATTGGCACTCTTAACTCGTGACATAACACACTGAATTGTTTTATAAGTACGTTTAGAAATAGCTCATTCACAAGAATATCAAACTTCCTCATTCTTGGTCAACATTGACAGATTGTAATTTATCTTAGCATGTTATACATACTTCAATTAAGTATTTTTCCCCCTTTGTCTGTGATCGTCTACAGATAAAACTGGTCTGCTAGTAGCTTAGAGTCCATCTCTGCCTTTGCTCTTTCATTTTTCCTGAACTTCTCATGTGGGATAATTTCTCATATTGCTTTCCCTGATCCTAACTTACTTATTATAATGAAGTGGGATGTAGGAATAGGAATATAGTATACTTATGAATGTACAATAACATATATTGCATTATTGTAAATTAACATAAATTTACTTAAAAATTATAGTTGAAGAGAGAGTGCCTCATTTGGAAGGGAAGGGGGTCTACAGAATATTTGCTTTTATAAAGGGGGTATTGGGTCTGAAACGATAGCTATGGCCATAAGTTAGCAACGTTTGCTAGGAACTGGGTTGATGTTAACTCTGCTAGTTCTGATCCATAGATCATAGTCCTTGGTAGATCTATGGTCTATCGTAGACTTTGTGTGTTAGGTGCAGCATTTATCACATTTTATGTACCGCATTATATATATGATATTCAGTAGCTTACCCTTCTAAATGAAAAGATAAAAGGACTATAGATGAGTAGATTCTTAGTGAGTTGTTCCCCGCCCTCTCCCATTCCCACTAATTTGGTTAGAGACAGCAAATAAAGATGATTCTTTAAACATGTGGTTGAGGATAGAAACTCAATCCTTAACCATTACAAATTTTAAGGAATGACTTTAAATTAAATTTTAGGCTATCATTAGCAGTGTATCGCTATTCTCAGGTTTCTTTCATAGTCTCTTGTTTCGATGACTTTTTCGTACTTCGGTCTTTTCTTAATTTCATTCAGAGGTAGAAAATACGGTAATTTTTAACAACTCCTTGGTAATTCTGCAAATACAAAGGAAGGTTTAAAAAGGCAGATTTGAAAAGAAAAGAATTGATTTGATTCCAAAGCTGGTATGAACATATTTTAATGCAGAGGAAAGATAAGGAGCAAGATGAATCTTAAGGTTATAAGAGGCCCATCAAACTGACCTACATGAGCTCACAGAAGTTACACGTTTCCTAAGGCCAAGGAACTGTTTCATGACCTTGAAGGGTATATTAGTATTTCTATTCAAGTCATTACATTTTCAAACATTGGAACTGCTCAGATTTGGTTCACTGCACAAACCAATCACTTAGAATGTTAAACAGCATGACTTTGGTCTCCTGGAGACAGCTCTTCTGTGATTGAGCTCTCGTTTGCACGGCCTGTCTACCTTCCCTGTTAATTTTTTTTTCTTGTTTTTTTTCCCCCTTGTCAGCCTACATCGTGAATGCAACTGACAGAACAAACACCAACACCTAACACTGGAAATTCCCTCCTCTGAACTCATTGGAAACACATGCTGAGGTTCTCAATCGGCAAGTTTTATAAAATGTCAGAACGTTTTAGAGTTGGGAGTGATTGTTGGACTCATTATAATCACACAGGGAGCTTCAGAAAATACTAATGCCTCAGCCCCACCTTCAGAAATTCTGAATTAACTTGTCTGGGGAAGACTGCAGGCCCCTATGTTTTTAAAAAGTTTTCCAAGCAATTTTAATGTCCAGCCAATTTGAGAACCACTGGGCTAGTCCCATTCGATCAGATCAAAACAGAAATTCATATAGGATTGGACATAGCAAAGGGCACAAAACTAGACATCAGAATAGCTGAGACTACTAAACACTGACGGCGCCGGTCCTCGCCGCCCCGCAGAGGCCCGCGCGGCCTCCCTCCGCCGCGGGGACCCGGGGTGGCAGCCGCCGCAACCCCCGTCCTTCCCGCGCCCCGCGCCCCGCCGCCGCCGCCGCCGCCGCCGCCGCCGCCGCCGCCGCATTCGCCCGCACTCACCTCAGGGGCGCAACCGGCACAGCCGGCCGTCGGCCTCGTTCCCGCCGAAGCGTCTCGGTGCGGTACTCCCTGCGCGGGCGGGTTCTTCCCCGGCGGTCGCAGGGGGTTCAGGGGTGGGGGGGCGGGGAACGGCCGTCACACGAGCAACGAACTGAAGCGCCGCCTGGTGGCATTTTCCACAGACCGTGGCCACCGCAGCCGCCTTGGGTCCGCACAGCCCCCTGCCGGCCGCAGCTCTTGCTGTCTCGCCGAGCCGACAAGCCTCCGCGGACAGGGGAGGGAGCCGCGGCGCGAGTCGGAGGCCGGGCGGGGGTGTGCGCAGACTCTTTCCTCTGGGGACTGCGCGCATGCGCACCAGCGGGGCGGGACCCGCGGCCCCTGCGTGGGGGCGGGACACGCGGCTGCTGCGTGGGGGCCGGCCCCGCCCAGGGGCGCTGGTCCGGCTCAGCCAATCGCGAGCGCCGGGTACCTCTTGGCGCGGGCGATTTGAATGGTCCGCGGCCGCCTGAGGTGGCGGCAGGTGGGCACGCCGCTGCCCTTTTGGGAGCTTCTCTGAGATCGGGAGGGGAACCCGCCCCTCATCCTTTCGCCGGAGCCCCACCCTCCCCAGGCCGCGGGACTGGCAAAAAAAAAAATAATAAAAAAACAAAAAAACACACCTGGGAAAGAAAAACAACACTGACTTCAGGATAACGGTTACGTCTTTGGATGGAAAGAAGGGAATGGGATAAAGGAAAGGTGAAAAAGAAACTTCAAGCATTTGTATATGATCTGATTTCTGAAAAGAAAGATTTTTAAATGCTAACATTTTGCCACAATGCTTCAATGTTTTAAAGAAATAAAATGTTAATATGTAATTTTACTACATAAAACCCCAACATATAGTCATGCATATGCACACAGATATGCATATTTTATATGTAAACATAAAAAACATGATTCAATGAATAAAATGATAGAGATTTTCTTTATCATTGAGCTTTATTCTTTTCGTTAACTTACGGTTATTTCAGGTACTTCAGGGCTCCAGAGCTTGCCAGGAGACACACATGTCCAAGAAGGCCAGTCCCCAGCAGGGAAGCAGGATGGAGCCCCAGGTGCAGGTAGGTCACGGCACGATGGGGGTACTGGGGATGGTCGAAGGCAGGCAGGGAGGCTCGGGGTCAGGCAACGGGGAGGGAAGCATCGGGGTGTATGTGGGGCACAGGTAGGCCAAGGCAGGATGGAGTGAGGGGCGCTGTGTGGGACCCAAGTAGGAAGGGAGGGGAGGGGTGCTTCAGGAGCCAGGGTCGGGGTATCCCCTCCCCCCCACCTCCTGCCACCTCCCAAAGCAGCAGCTGAGTCCCTCCTGAGCTCCCTGTCGGACAGGCCCAGCTTTGGCATCTGCATCCTTGCCCCAACTTGCTACACGGCTCCCCTCATCTGACGCCCCCGGCCCACTTTTCTTTCCCACCACAGACTGACAGACTGAATGCATCTTTGGACATGTGGCTGGCTCTGGGATGAAATGTTTCCAGGGCACTTCATTGGCACTCTTAACTCGTGACATAACACACTGAATTCTTTTATAAGTACGTTTAGAAATAGCTCATTCACAAGAATATCAAACTTCCTCATTCTTGGTCAACATTGACAGATTGTAATTTATCTTAGCATGTTATACATACTTCAATTAAGTATTTTTCCCCCTTTGTCTGTGATTGTCTACAGAAAAAACTGGTCTGCTAGTAGCTTAGAGTCCATCTCTGCCTTTGCTCTTTAATTTTTCCTGAACTTCTCATGTGGGATAATTTCTCATATTGCTTTCCCTGATCCTAACTTACTTATTATAATGAAGTGGGGTGTAGGAATAGGAATATAGTATACTTATGAATGTACAATAACATATATTGCATTATTGTAAATTGACTTAAATTTACTTAAAAATTATACTTGAAGAGAGAGTGCCTCATTTGGAAGGGAAGGGGGTCTACAGAATATTTGCTTTTATAAAGGGGGTATTGGGTCTGAAACGATAGCTATGGCCATAAGTTAGCAACGTTTGCTAGGAACTGGGTTGATGTTAACTCTGCTAGTTCTGATCCATAGATCATAGTCCTTTGTAGATCTATGGTCTGTTGTAGACTTTGTGTGTTAGGTGCAGCATTTATCACATTTTATGTACCGCATTATATATATGATATTCAGTAGCTTACCCTTCTAAATGAAAAGATAAAAGGACTATAGATGAGTAGATTCTTAGTGAGTTGTTCCCCGCCCTCTCCCATTCCCACTAATTTGGTTAGAGAAAGCCAATACAGACGATTCTTGAAACATGTGGATGAGGATAGAAACTCAATCCTTAACCATTACACATTTTCAGGACTGACTTTAAAGTAAATTTTAGGCTATCATTAGCAGTGTACCGCTATTCTCAGGTTTCTTTTATAGTCTCTTGTTTTGATGACCTTTTCGTACTTCGGTCTTTGCTTAATTTCATTCAGAGGTAGAAAATACGGTAATTTTTAACAACTCCTTGGTAATTCTGCAAATACAAAGGAAGTTTTAAAAAGGCAGATTTAAAAACAAAAGAATTGATTTGATTCCAAAGCTGGTATGAACATATTTTAATGCAGAGGAAAGATAAGGAGCAAGATGAATCTTAAGGTTATAAGAGGCCCATCAAATTGACCTACATGAATTCACAGAAGTTACATGTTTCCTAAGGCCAAGGAACTGTTTCATGACCTTGAAAGGTATATTAGTATTTCTATTCAAGTCATTACATTTTCAAACATTGGAACTGCTCAGATTTGGTTCACTGCACAAACCAATCACTTAGAATGTTAAACAGCATGACTTTGGTCTCCTGGAGACAGCTCTTCTGTGATTGAGCTCTCGTTTGCACGGCCTGTCTACCTTCCCTGTTAATTTTTTTTTCTTGTTTTTTTTTTTTCCCATTGTCAGCCTACATTGTGAATGCAACTGACAGAACAAACACCAACACCCAACACTGGAAATTCCCTCCACTGAACTCATTGGAAACACATGCTGAGGTTCTCAATCGGCAAGTTTTATAAAATGTCAGAACGTTTTAGAGTTGGGAGTGATTGTTGGACTCATTATAATCACACAGGGAGCTTCAGAAAATACTAATGCCTCAGCCCCACCTTCAGAAATTCTGAATTAACTTGTCTGGGGAAGACTGCAGGCCCCTATGTTTTTAAAAAGTTTTCCAAGCAATTTTAATGTCCAGCCAATTTGAGAACCACTGGGCTAGTCCCATTCGATCAGATCAAAACAGAAATTCATATAGGATTGGACATAGCAAAAGGCACAAAACTAGACATCAGAATAGCTGAGACTACTAAACACTGACGGCGCCGGTCCTCGCCGCCCCGCAGAGGCCCGCGCGGCCTCCGTCCGCCGCGGGGACCCGGGGTGGCAGCCGCCGCAACCCCGGCCTTCCCGCGCCCCGCGCCCCGCGCTCCGCCGCCACCGCCGCCGCCGCCGCCGTCGCCGCCGCCGCCGCCGCATTCGCCCGCACTCACCTCAGGGGCGCAACCGGCACAGCCGGCCGTCGGCCTCGTTCCCGCCGAAGCGTCTCGGTGCGGTACTCCCTGCGCGGGCGGGTTCTTCCCCGGCGGTCGCAGGGGGTTCAGGGGTGGGGGGGCGGGGAACGGCCGTCACACGAGCAACGAACCGAAGCGCCGCCTGGTGGCATTTTCCACAGACCGTGGCCACCGCAGCCGCCTTGGGTCCGCACAGCCCCCTGCCGGCCGCAGCTCTTGCTGTCTCGCCGAGCCGACAAGCCTCCGCGGACAGGGGAGGGAGCCGCGGCGCGAGTCGGAGGCCGGGCGGGGGTGTGCGCAGACTCTTTCCTCTGGGGACTGCGCGCATGCGCACCAGCGGGGCGGGACCCGCGGCCCCTGCGTGGGGGCGGGACACGCGGCTGCTGCGTGGGGGCCGGCCCCGCCCAGGGGCGCTGGTCCGGCTCAGCCAATCGCGAGCGCCGGGTACCTCTTGGCGCGGGCGATTTGAATGGTCCGCGGCCGCCTGAGGTGGCGGCAGGTGGGCACGCCGCTGCCCTTTTGGGAGCTTCTCTGAGATCGGGAGGGAAACCCGCCCCTCATCCTTTCGCCGGAGCCCCACCCTCCCCAGGCCGCGGGACTGGCAAAAAAACAAAAAAACAAAAAAACAAAAAAACACACCTGGGAAAGAAAAACAACACTGACTTCAGGATAACGGTTACGTCTTTGGATGGAAAGAAGGGAATGGGATAAAGGAAAGGTGAAAAAGAAACTTCAAGCATTTGTATATGATCTGATTTCTGAAAAGAAAGATTTTTAAATGCTAACATTTTGCCACAATGCTTCAATGTTTTAAAGAAATAAAATGTTAATATGTAATTTTACTACATAAAACCCCAACATATAGTCATGCATATGCACACAGATATGCATATTTTATATGTAAACATAAAAAACATGATTCAATGAATAAAATGATAGAGATTTTCTTTATCATTGAGCTTTATTCTTTTCGTTAACTTACGGTTATTTCAGGTACTTCAGGGCTCCAGAGCTTGCCAGGAGACGCACATGTCCAAGAAGGCCAGTCCCCAGCAGGGAAGCAGGATGGAGCCCCAGGTGCAGGTAGGTCACGGCACGATGGGGGTACTGGGGATGGTCGAAGGCAGGCAGGGAGGCTCGGGGTCAGGCAACGGGGAGGGAAGCATCGGGGTGTATGTGGGGCACAGGTAGGCCAAGGCAGGATGGAGTGAGGGGCGCTGTGTGGGACCCAAGTAGGAAGGGAGGGGAGGGGTGCTTCAGGAGCCAGGGTCGGGCTATCCCCTCCCCCCACCTCCTGCCACCTCCCAAAGCAGCAGCTGAGTCCCTCCTGAGCTCCCTGTCGGACAGGCCCAGCTTTGGCATCTGCGTCCTTGCCCCAACTTGCTACACGGCTCCCCTCATCTGGAGCCCCCGGCCCACTTTTCTTTCCCACCACAGACTGACAGACTGAATGCATCTTTGGACATGTGGCTGGCTCTGGGATGAAATGTTTCCAGGGCACTTCATTGGCACTCTTAACTCGTGTCATAACACACTGAATTCTTTTATAAGTACGTTTAGAAATAGCTCATTCACAAGAATGTCAAACTTCCTCATTCTTGGTCAACATTGACAGATTGTAATTTATCTTAGCATGTTATACATACTTCAATTAAGTATTTTTCCCCCTTTGTCTGTGATCGTCTACAGATAAAACTGGTCTGCTAGTAGCTTAGAGTCCATCTCTGCCTTTGCTCTTTCATTTTTCCTGAACTTCTCTTGTGGGATAATTTCTCACATTGCTTTCCCTGATCCTAACTTACTTATTATAATGAAGTGGGGTGTAGGAATAGGAATATAGTATACTTATGAATGTACAATAACATATATTGCATTATTGTAAATTGACTTAAATTTACTTAAAAATTATAGTTGAAGAGAGAGTGCCTCATTTGGAAGGGAAGGGGGTCTACAGAATATTTGCTTTTATAAAGGGGGTATGGGGTCTGAAACGATAGCTATGGCCATAAGTTAGCAACGTTTGCTAGGAACTGGGTTGATGTTAACTCTGCTAGTTCTGATCCATAGATCATAGTCCTTTGTAGATCTATGGTCTGTTGTAGACTTTGTGTGTTAGGTGCAGCATTTATCACATTTTATGTACCGCATTATATATATGATATTCAGTAGCTTACCCTTCTAAATGAAAAGATAAAAGGACTATAGATGAGTAGATTCTTAGTGAGTTGTTCCCCGCCCTCTCCCATTCCCACTAATTTGGTTAGAGATAGCCAATACAGACGATTCTTTAAACATGTGGATGAGGATAGAAACTCAATCCTTAACCATTACACATTTTCAGGACTGACTTTAAATTAAATTTTAGGCTATCATTAGCAGTGTACCGCTATTCTCAGGTTTCTTTTATAGTCTCTTGTTTTGATGACCTTTTCGTACTTCGGTCTTTGCTTAATTTCATTCAGAGGTAGAAAATACGGTAATTTTTAACAACTCCTTGGTAATTCTGCAAATACAAAGGAAGTTTTAAAAAGGCAGATTTAAAAACAAAAGAATTGATTTGATTCCAAAGCTGGTATGAACATATTTTAATGCAGAGGAAAGATAAGGAGCAAGATGAGTCTTAAGGTTATAAGAGGCCCATCAAATTGACCTACATGAGCTCACAGAAGTTACACGTTTCCTAAGGCCAAGGAACTGTTTCATGACCTTGAAGGGTATATTAGTATTTCTATTTCAGTCATTATATTTTCAAACATTGGAACTGCTCAGATTTGGTTCACTGCACAAACCAATCACTTAGAATGTTAAACAGCATGACTTTGGTCTCCTGGAGACAGCTCTTCTGTGATTGAGCTCTCGTTTGCACGGCCTGTCTACCTTCCCTGTTAATTTTTTTTTTCTTGTTTTTTTTTTCCCATTGTCAGCCTACATTGTGAATGCAACTGACAGAACAAACACCAACACCTAACACTGGAAATTCCCTCCTCTGAACTCATTGGAAACACATGCTGAGGTTCTCAATCGGCAAGTTTTATAAAATGTCAGAACGTTTTAGAGTTGGGAGTGATTGTTGGACTCATTATAATCACACAGGGGGCTTCAGAAAATACTAATGCCTCAGTCCCACCTTCAGAAATTCTGAATTAACTTGTCTGGGGAAGACTGCAGGCCCCTATGTTTTTAAAAAGTTTTCCAAGCAATTTTAATGTCCAGCCAATTTGAGAACCACTGGGCTAGTCCCATTCGATCAGATCAAAACAGAAATTCATATAGGATTGGACATAGCAAAGGGCACAAAACTAGACATCAGAATAGCTGAGACTACTAAACACTGACGGCGCCGGTCCTCGCCGCCCCGCAGAGGCCCGCGCGGCCTCCCTCCGCCGCGGGGACCCGGGGTGGCAGCCGCCGCAACCCCCGTCCTTCCCGCGCCCCGCGCCCCGCCGCCGCCGCCGCCGCCGCCGCCGCCGCCGCCGCATTCGCCCGCACTCACCTCAGGGGCGCAACCGGCACAGCCGGCCGTCGGCCTCGTTCCCGCCGAAGCGTCTCGGTGCGGTACTCCCTGCGCGGGCGGGTTCTTCCCCGGCGGTCGCAGGGGGTTCAGGGGTGGGGGGGCGGGGAACGGCCGTCACACGAGCAACGAACCGAAGCGCCGCCTGGTGGCATTTTCCACAGACCGTGGCCACCGCAGCCGCCTTGGGTCCGCACAGCCCCCTGCCGGCCGCAGCTCTTGCTGTCTCGCCGAGCCGACAAGCCTCCGCGGACAGGGGAGGGAGCCGCGGCGCGAGTCGGAGGCCGGGCGGGGGTGTGCGCAGACTCTTTCCTCTGGGGACTGCGCGCATGCGCACCAGCGGGGCGGGACCCGCGGCCCCTGCGTGGGGGCGGGACACGCGGCTGCTGCGTGGGGGCCGGCCCCGTCCAGGGGCGCTGGTCCGGCTCAGCCAATCGCGAGCGCCGGGTACCTCTTGGCGCGGGCGATTTGAATGGTTCGCGGCCGCCTGAGGTGGCGGCAGGTGGGCACGCCGCTGCCCTTTTGGGAGCTTCTCTGAGATCGGGAGGGGAACCCGCCCCTCATCCTTTCGCCGGAGCCCCACCCTCCCCAGGCCGCGGGACTGGCAAAAAAAAAAAAAAAAAAAAAACAAAAAAACACACCTGGGAAAGAAAAACAACACTGACTTCAGGATAACGGTTACGTCTTTGGATGGAAAGAAGGGAATGGGATAAAGGAAAGGTGAAAAAGAAACTTCAAGCATTTGTATATGATCTGATTTCTGAAAAGAAAGATTTTTAAATGCTAACATTTTGCCACAATGCTTCAATGTTTTAAAGAAATAAAATGTTAATATGTAATTTTACTACATAAAACCCCAACATATAGTCATGCATATGCACACAGATATGCATATTTTATATGTAAACATAAAAAACATGATTCAATGAATAAAATGATAGAGATTTTCTTTATCATTGAGCTTTATTCTTTTCGTTAACTTACGGTTATTTCAGGTACTTCAGGGCTCCAGAGCTTGCCAGGAGACGCACATGTCCAAGAAGGCCAGTCCCCAGCAGGGAAGCAGGATGGAGCCCCAGGTGCAGGTAGGTCACGGCACGATGGGGGTACTGGGGATGGTCGAAGGCAGGCAGGGAGGCTCGGGGTCAGGCAACGGGGAGGGAAGCATCGGGGTGTATGTGGGGCACAGGTAGGCCAAGGCAGGATGGAGTGAGGGGCGCTGTGTGGGACCCAAGTAGGAAGGGAGGGGAGGGGTGCTTCAGGAGCCAGGGTCGGGCTATCCCCTCCCCCCACCTCCTGCCACCTCCCAAAGCAGCAGCTGAGTCCCTCCTGAGCTCCCTGTCGGACAGGCCCAGCTTTGGCATCTGCGTCCTTGCCCCAACTTGCTACACGGCTCCCCTCATCTGGAGCCCCCGGCCCACTTTTCTTTCCCACCACAGACTGACAGACTGAATGCATCTTTGGACATGTGGCTGGCTCTGGGATGAAATGTTTCCAGGGCACTTCATTGGCACTCTTAACTCGTGTCATAACACACTGAATTCTTTTATAAGTACGTTTAGAAATAGCTCATTCACAAGAATGTCAAACTTCCTCATTCTTGGTCAACATTGACAGATTGTAATTTATCTTAGCATGTTATACATACTTCAATTAAGTATTTTTCCCCCTTTGTCTGTGATCGTCTACAGATAAAACTGGTCTGCTAGTAGCTTAGAGTCCATCTCTGCCTTTGCTCTTTCATTTTTCCTGAACTTCTCGTGTGGGATAATTTCTCACATTGCTTTCCCTGATCCTAACTTACTTATTATAATGAAGTGGGGTGTAGGAATAGGAATATAGTATACTTATGAATGTACAATAACATATATTGCATTATTGTAAATTGACTTAAATTTACTTAAAAATTATAGTTGAAGAGAGAGTGCCTCATTTGGAAGGGAAGGGGGTCTACAGAATATTTGCTTTTATAAAGGGGGTATGGGGTCTGAAACGATAGCTATGGCCATAAGTTAGCAACGTTTGCTAGGAACTGGGTTGATGTTAACTCTGCTAGTTCTGATCCATAGATCATAGTCCTTTGTAGATCTATGGTCTGTTGTAGACTTTGTGTGTTAGGTGCAGCATTTATCACATTTTATGTACCGCATTATATATATGATATTCAGTAGCTTACCCTTCTAAATGAAAAGATAAAAGGACTATAGATGAGTAGATTCTTAGTGAGTTGTTCCCCGCCCTCTCCCATTCCCACTAATTTGGTTAGAGATAGCCAATACAGACGATTCTTTAAACATGTGGATGAGGATAGAAACTCAATCCTTAACCATTACACATTTTCAGGACTGACTTTAAATTAAATTTTAGGCTATCATTAGCAGTGTACCGCTATTCTCAGGTTTCTTTTATAGTCTCTTGTTTTGATGACCTTTTCGTACTTCGGTCTTTGCTTAATTTCATTCAGAGGTAGAAAATACGGTAATTTTTAACAACTCCTTGGTAATTCTGCAAATACAAAGGAAGTTTTAAAAAGGCAGATTTAAAAACAAAAGAATTGATTTGATTCCAAAGCTGGTATGAACATATTTTAATGCAGAGGAAAGATAAGGAGCAAGATGAGTCTTAAGGTTATAAGAGGCCCATCAAATTGACCTACATGAGCTCACAGAAGTTACACGTTTCCTAAGGCCAAGGAACTGTTTCATGACCTTGAAGGGTATATTAGTATTTCTATTTCAGTCATTACATTTTCAAACATTGGAACTGCTCAGATTTGGTTCACTGCACAAACCAATCACTTAGAATGTTAAACAGCATGACTTTGGTCTCCTGGAGACAGCTCTTCTGTGATTGAGCTCTCGTTTGCACGGCCTGTCTACCTTCCCTGTTAATTTTTTTTTTCTTGTTTTTTTTTTCCCATTGTCAGCCTACATTGTGAATGCAACTGACAGAACAAACACCAACACCTAACACTGGAAATTCCCTCCTCTGAACTCATTGGAAACACATGCTGAGGTTCTCAATCGGCAAGTTTTATAAAATGTCAGAACGTTTTAGAGTTGGGAGTGATTGTTGGACTCATTATAATCACACAGGGAGCTTCAGAAAATACTAATGCCTCAGTCCCACCTTCAGAAATTCTGAATTAACTTGTCTGGGGAAGACTGCAGGCCCCTATGTTTTTAAAAAGTTTTCCAAGCAATTTTAATGTCCAGCCAATTTGAGAACCACTGGGCTAGTCCCATTCGATCAGATCAAAACAGAAATTCATATAGGATTGGACATAGCAAAGGGCACAAAACTAGACATCAGAATAGCTGAGACTACTAAACACTGACGGCGCCGGTCCTCGCCGCCCCGCAGAGGCCCGCGCGGCCTCCCTCCGCCGCGGGGACCCGGGGTGGCAGCCGCCGCAACCCCCGTCCTTCCCGCGCCCCGCGCCCCGCCGCCGCCGCCGCCGCCGCCGCCGCCGCCGCCGCATTCGCCCGCACTCACCTCAGGGGCGCAACCGGCACAGCCGGCCGTCGGCCTCGTTCCCGCCGAAGCGTCTCGGTGCGGTACTCCCTGCGCGGGCGGGTTCTTCCCCGGCGGTCGCAGGGGGTTCAGGGGTGGGGGGGCGGGGAACGGCCGTCACACGAGCAACGAACCGAAGCGCCGCCTGGTGGCATTTTCCACAGACCGTGGCCACCGCAGCCGCCTTGGGTCCGCACAGCCCCCTGCCGGCCGCAGCTCTTGCTGTCTCGCCGAGCCGACAAGCCTCCGCGGACAGGGGAGGGAGCCGCGGCGCGAGTCGGAGGCCGGGCGGGGGTGTGCGCAGACTCTTTCCTCTGGGGACTGCGCGCATGCGCACCAGCGGGGCGGGACCCGCGGCCCCTGCGTGGGGGCGGGACACGCGGCTGCTGCGTGGGGGCCGGCCCCGCCCAGGGGCGCTGGTCCGGCTCAGCCAATCGCGAGCGCCGGGTACCTCTTGGCGCGGGCGATTTGAATGGTCCGCGGCCGCCTGAGGTGGCGGCAGGTGGGCACGCCGCTGCCCTTTTGGGAGCTTCTCTGAGATCGGGAGGGAAACCCGCCCCTCATCCTTTCGCCGGAGCCCCACCCTCCCCAGGCCGCGGGACTGGCAAAAAAACAAAAAAACAAAAAAACAAAAAAACACACCTGGGAAAGAAAAACAACACTGACTTCAGGATAACGGTTACGTCTTTGGATGGAAAGAAGGGAATGGGATAAAGGAAAGGTGAAAAAGAAACTTCAAGCATTTGTATATGATCTGATTTCTGAAAAGAAAGATTTTTAAATGCTAACATTTTGCCACAATGCTTCAATGTTTTAAAGAAATAAAATGTTAATATGTAATTTTACTACATAAAACCCCAACATATAGTCATGCATATGCACACAGATATGCATATTTTATATGTAAACATAAAAAACATGATTCAATGAATAAAATGATAGAGATTTTCTTTATCATTGAGCTTTATTCTTTTCGTTAACTTACGGTTATTTCAGGTACTTCA
Source organism: Camelus dromedarius (assembly GCF_036321535.1). NCBI lineage: Eukaryota > Metazoa > Chordata > Mammalia > Artiodactyla > Camelidae > Camelus > Camelus dromedarius. Next base: position 191,828 of record NW_026989852.1, read on the forward strand.
GGGCTCCAGAGCTTGCCAGGAGACGCACATGTCCAAGAAGGCCAGTCCCCAGCAGGGAAGCAGGATGGAGCCCCAGGTGCAGGTAGGTCACGGCACGATGGGGGTACTGGGGATGGTCGAAGGCAGGCAGGGAGGCTCGGGGTCAGGCAACGGGGAGGGAAGCATCGGGGTGTATGTGGGGCACAGGTAGGCCAAGGCAGGATGGAGTGAGGGGCGCTGTGTGGGACCCAAGTAGGAAGGGAGGGGAGGGGTGCTTCAGGAGCCAGGGTCGGGCTATCCCCTCCCCCCACCTCCTGCCACCTCCCAAAGCAGCAGCTGAGTCCCTCCTGAGCTCCCTGTCGGACAGGCCCAGCTTTGGCATCTGCGTCCTTGCCCCAACTTGCTACACGGCTCCCCTCATCTGGAGCCCCCGGCCCACTTTTCTTTCCCACCACAGACTGACAGACTGAATGCATCTTTGGACATGTGGCTGGCTCTGGGATGAAATGTTTCCAGGGCACTTCATTGGCACTCTTAACTCGTGTCATAACACACTGAATTCTTTTATAAGTACGTTTAGAAATAGCTCATTCACAAGAATGTCAAACTTCCTCATTCTTGGTCAACATTGACAGATTGTAATTTATCTTAGCATGTTATACATACTTCAATTAAGTATTTTTCCCCCTTTGTCTGTGATCGTCTACAGATAAAACTGGTCTGCTAGTAGCTTAGAGTCCATCTCTGCCTTTGCTCTTTCATTTTTCCTGAACTTCTCTTGTGGGATAATTTCTCACATTGCTTTCCCTGATCCTAACTTACTTATTATAATGAAGTGGGGTGTAGGAATAGGAATATAGTATACTTATGAATGTACAATAACATATATTGCATTATTGTAAATTGACTTAAATTTACTTAAAAATTATAGTTGAAGAGAGAGTGCCTCATTTGGAAGGGAAGGGGGTCTACAGAATATTTGCTTTTATAAAGGGGGTATGGGGTCTGAAACGATAGCTATGGCCATAAGTTAGCAACGTTTGCTAGGAACTGGGTTGATGTTAAGTCTGCTAGTTCTGATCCATAGATCATAGTCCTTTGTAGATCTATGGTCTGTTGTAGACTTTGTGTGTTAGGTGCAGCATTTATCACATTTTATGTACCGCATTATATATATGATATTCAGTAGCTTACCCTTCTAAATGAAAAGATAAAAGGACTATAGATGAGTAGATTCTTAGTGAGTTGTTCCCCGCCCTCTCCCATTCCCACTAATTTGGTTAGAGATAGCCAATACAGACGATTCTTTAAACATGTGGATGAGGATAGAAACTCAATCCTTAACCATTACACATTTTCAGGACTGACTTTAAATTAAATTTTAGGCTATCATTAGCAGTGTACCGCTATTCTCAGGTTTCTTTTATAGTCTCTTGTTTTGATGACCTTTTCGTACTTCGGTCTTTGCTTAATTTCATTCAGAGGTAGAAAATACGGTAATTTTTAACAACTCCTTGGTAATTCTGCAAATACAAAGGAAGTTTTAAAAAGGCAGATTTAAAAACAAAAGAATTGATTTGATTCCAAAGCTGGTATGAACATATTTTAATGCAGAGGAAAGATAAGGAGCAAGATGAGTCTTAAGGTTATAAGAGGCCCATCAAATTGACCTACATGAGCTCACAGAAGTTACACGTTTCCTAAGGCCAAGGAACTGTTTCATGACCTTGAAGGGTATATTAGTATTTCTATTTCAGTCATTACATTTTCAAACATTGGAACTGCTCAGTTTTGGTTCACTGCACAAACCAATCACTTAGAATGTTAAACAGCATGACTTTGGTCTCCTGGAGACAGCTCTTCTGTGATTGAGCTCTCGTTTGCACGGCCTGTCTACCTTCCCTGTTAATTTTTTTTTCTTGTTTTTTTTTTTCCCATTGTCAGCCTACATTGTGAATGCAACTGACAAAACAAACACCAACACCTAACACTGGAAATTCCCTCCTCTGAACTCATTGGAAACACATGCTGAGGTTCTCAATCGGCAAGTTTTATAAAATGTCAGAACGTTTTAGAGTTGGGAGTGATTGTTGGACTCATTATAATCACACAGGGAGCTTCAGAAAATACTAATGCCTCAGCCCCACCTTCAGAAATTCTGAATTAACTTGTCTGGGGAAGACTGCAGGCCCCTATGTTTTTAAAAAGTTTTCCAAGCAATTTTAATGTCCAGCCAATTTGAGAACCACTGGGCTAGTCCCATTCGATCAGATCAAAACAGAAATTCATATAGGATTGGACATAGCAAAGGGCACAAAACTAGACATCAGAATAGCTGAGACTACTAAACACTGACGGCGCCGGTCCTCGCCGCCCCGCAGAGGCCCGCGCGGCCTCCCTCCGCCGCGGGGACCCGGGGTGGCAGCCGCCGCAACCCCCGTCCTTCCCGCGCCCCGCGCCCCGCCGCCGCCGCCGCCGCCGCCGCCGCCGCCGCCGCATTCGCCCGCACTCACCTCAGGGGCGCAACCGGCACAGCGGGCCGTCGGCCTCGTTCCCGCCGAAGCGTCTCGGTGCGGTACTCCCTGCGCGGGCGGGTTCTTCCCCGGCGGTCGCAGGGGGTTCAGGGGTGGGGGGGCGGGGAACGGCCGTCACACGAGCAACGAACCGAAGCGCCGCCTGGTGGCATTTTCCACAGACCGTGGCCACCGCAGCCGCCTTGGGTCCGCACAGCCCCCTGCCGGCCGCAGCTCTTGCTGTCTCGCCGAGCCGACAAGCCTCCGCGGACAGGGGAGGGAGCCGCGGCGCGAGTCGGAGGCCGGGCGGGGGTGTGCGCAGACTCTTTCCTCTGGGGACTGCGCGCATGCGCACCAGCGGGGCGGGACCCGCGGCCCCTGCGTGGGGGCGGGACACGCGGCTGCTGCGTGGGGGCCGGCCCCGTCCAGGGGCGCTGGTCCGGCTCAGCCAATCGCGAGCGCCGGGTACCTCTTGGCGCGGGCGATTTGAATGGTTCGCGGCCGCCTGAGGTGGCGGCAGGTGGGCACGCCGCTGCCCTTTTGGGAGCTTCTCTGAGATCGGGAGGGGAACCCGCCCCTCATCCTTTCGCCGGAGCCCCACCCTCCCCAGGCCGCGGGACTGGCAAAAAAACAAAAAAACAAAAAAACAAAAAAACACACCTGGGAAAGAAAAACAACACTGACTTCAGGATAACGGTTACGTCTTTGGATGGAAAGAAGGGAATGGGATAAAGGAAAGGTGAAAAAGAAACTTCAAGCATTTGTATATGATCTGATTTCTGAAAAGAAAGATTTTTAAATGCTAACATTTTGCCACAATGCTTCAATGTTTTAAAGAAATAAAATGTTAATATGTAATTTTACTACATAAAACCCCAACATATAGTCATGCATATGCACACAGATATGCATATTTTATATGTAAACATAAAAAACATGATTCAATGAATAAAATGATAGAGATTTTCTTTATCATTGAGCTTTATTCTTTTCGTTAACTTACGGTTATTTCAGGTACTTCAGGGCTCCAGAGCTTGCCAGGAGACGCACATGTCCAAGAAGGCCAGTCCCCAGCAGGGAAGCAGGATGGAGCCCCAGGTGCAGGTAGGTCACGGCACGATGGGGGTACTGGGGATGGTCGAAGGCAGGCAGGGAGGCTCGGGGTCAGGCAACGGGGAGGGAAGCATCGGGGTGTATGTGGGGCACAGGTAGGCCAAGGCAGGATGGAGTGAGGGGCGCTGTGTGGGACCCAAGTAGGAAGGGAGGGGAGGGGTGCTTCAGGAGCCAGGGTCGGGCTATCCCCTCCCCCCACCTCCTGCCACCTCCCAAAGCAGCAGCTGAGTCCCTCCTGAGCTCCCTGTCGGACAGGCCCAGCTTTGGCATCTGCGTCCTTGCCCCAACTTGCTACACGGCTCCCCTCATCTGGAGCCCCCGGCCCACTTTTCTTTCCCACCACAGACTGACAGACTGAATGCATCTTTGGACATGTGGCTGGCTCTGGGATGAAATGTTTCCAGGGCACTTCATTGGCACTCTTAACTCGTGTCATAACACACTGAATTCTTTTATAAGTACGTTTAGAAATAGCTCATTCACAAGAATGTCAAACTTCCTCATTCTTGGTCAACATTGACAGATTGTAATTTATCTTAGCATGTTATACATACTTCAATTAAGTATTTTTCCCCCTTTGTCTGTGATCGTCTACAGATAAAACTGGTCTGCTAGTAGCTTAGAGTCCATCTCTGCCTTTGCTCTTTCATTTTTCCTGAACTTCTCTTGTGGGATAATTTCTCACATTGCTTTCCCTGATCCTAACTTACTTATTATAATGAAGTGGGGTGTAGGAATAGGAATATAGTATACTTATGAATGTACAATAACATATATTGCATTATTGTAAATTGACTTAAATTTACTTAAAAATTATAGTTGAAGAGAGAGTGCCTCATTTGGAAGGGAAGGGGGTCTACAGAATATTTGCTTTTATAAAGGGGGTATGGGGTCTGAAACGATAGCTATGGCCATAAGTTAGCAACGTTTGCTAGGAACTGGGTTGATGTTAACTCTGCTAGTTCTGATCCATAGATCATAGTCCTTTGTAGATCTATGGTCTGTTGTAGACTTTGTGTGTTAGGTGCAGCATTTATCACATTTTATGTACCGCATTATATATATGATATTCAGTAGCTTACCCTTCTAAATGAAAAGATAAAAGGACTATAGATGAGTAGATTCTTAGTGAGTTGTTCCCCGCCCTCTCCCATTCCCACTAATTTGGTTAGAGATAGCCAATACAGACGATTCTTTAAACATGTGGATGAGGATAGAAACTCAATCCTTAACCATTACACATTTTCAGGACTGACTTTAAATTAAATTTTAGGCTATCATTAGCAGTGTACCGCTATTCTCAGGTTTCTTTTATAGTCTCTTGTTTTGATGACCTTTTCGTACTTCGGTCTTTGCTTAATTTCATTCAGAGGTAGAAAATACGGTAATTTTTAACAACTCCTTGGTAATTCTGCAAATACAAAGGAAGTTTTAAAAAGGCAGATTTAAAAACAAAAGAATTGATTTGATTCCAAAGCTGGTATGAACATATTTTAATGCAGAGGAAAGATAAGGAGCAAGATGAGTCTTAAGGTTATAAGAGGCCCATCAAATTGACCTACATGAGCTCACAGAAGTTACACGTTTCCTAAGGCCAAGGAACTGTTTCATGACCTTGAAGGGTATATTAGTATTTCTATTTCAGTCATTACATTTTCAAACATTGGAACTGCTCAGATTTGGTTCACTGCACAAACCAATCACTTAGAATGTTAAACAGCATGACTTTGGTCTCCTGGAGACAGCTCTTCTGTGATTGAGCTCTCGTTTGCACGGCCTGTCTACCTTCCCTGTTAATTTTTTTTTTCTTGTTTTTTTTTTCCCATTGTCAGCCTACATTGTGAATGCAACTGACAGAACAAACACCAACACCTAACACTGGAAATTCCCTCCTCTGAACTCATTGGAAACACATGCTGAGGTTCTCAATCGGCAAGTTTTATAAAATGTCAGAACGTTTTAGAGTTGGGAGTGATTGTTGGACTCATTATAATCACACAGGGGGCTTCAGAAAATACTAATGCCTCAGTCCCACCTTCAGAAATTCTGAATTAACTTGTCTGGGGAAGACTGCAGGCCCCTATGTTTTTAAAAAGTTTTCCAAGCAATTTTAATGTCCAGCCAATTTGAGAACCACTGGGCTAGTCCCATTCGATCAGATCAAAACAGAAATTCATATAGGATTGGACATAGCAAAGGGCACAAAACTAGACATCAGAATAGCTGAGACTACTAAACACTGACGGCGCCGGTCCTCGCCGCCCCGCAGAGGCCCGCGCGGCCTCCCTCCGCCGCGGGGACCCGGGGTGGCAGCCGCCGCAACCCCCGTCCTTCCCGCGCCCCGCGCCCCGCCGCCGCCGCCGCCGCCGCCGCCGCCGCCGCCGCATTCGCCCGCACTCACCTCAGGGGCGCAACCGGCACAGCCGGCCGTCGGCCTCGTTCCCGCCGAAGCGTCTCGGTGCGGTACTCCCTGCGCGGGCGGGTTCTTCCCCGGCGGTCGCAGGGGGTTCAGGGGTGGGGGGGCGGGGAACGGCCGTCACACGAGCAACGAACCGAAGCGCCGCCTGGTGGCATTTTCCACAGACCGTGGCCACCGCAGCCGCCTTGGGTCCGCACAGCCCCCTGCCGGCCGCAGCTCTTGCTGTCTCGCCGAGCCGACAAGCCTCCGCGGACAGGGGAGGGAGCCGCGGCGCGAGTCGGAGGCCGGGCGGGGGTGTGCGCAGACTCTTTCCTCTGGGGACTGCGCGCATGCGCACCAGCGGGGCGGGACCCGCGGCCCCTGCGTGGGGGCGGGACACGCGGCTGCTGCGTGGGGGCCGGCCCCGCCCAGGGGCGCTGGTCCGGCTCAGCCAATCGCGAGCGCCGGGTACCTCTTGGCGCGGGCGATTTGAATGGTCCGCGGCCGCCTGAGGTGGCGGCAGGTGGGCACGCCGCTGCCCTTTTGGGAGCTTCTCTGAGATCGGGAGGGAAACCCGCCCCTCATCCTTTCGCCGGAGCCCCACCCTCCCCAGGCCGCGGGACTGGCAAAAAAACAAAAAAACAAAAAAACAAAAAAACACACCTGGGAAAGAAAAACAACACTGACTTCAGGATAACGGTTACGTCTTTGGATGGAAAGAAGGGAATGGGATAAAGGAAAGGTGAAAAAGAAACTTCAAGCATTTGTATATGATCTGATTTCTGAAAAGAAAGATTTTTAAATGCTAACATTTTGCCACAATGCTTCAATGTTTTAAAGAAATAAAATGTTAATATGTAATTTTACTACATAAAACCCCAACATATAGTCATGCATATGCACACAGATATGCATATTTTATATGTAAACATAAAAAACATGATTCAATGAATAAAATGATAGAGATTTTCTTTATCATTGAGCTTTATTCTTTTCGTTAACTTACGGTTATTTCAGGTACTTCAGGGCTCCAGAGCTTGCCAGGAGACGCACATGTCCAAGAAGGCCAGTCCCCAGCAGGGAAGCAGGATGGAGCCCCAGGTGCAGGTAGGTCACGGCACGATGGGGGTACTGGGGATGGTCGAAGGCAGGCAGGGAGGCTCGGGGTCAGGCAACGGGGAGGGAAGCATCGGGGTGTATGTGGGGCACAGGTAGGCCAAGGCAGGATGGAGTGAGGGGCGCTGTGTGGGACCCAAGTAGGAAGGGAGGGGAGGGGTGCTTCAGGAGCCAGGGTCGGGCTATCCCCTCCCCCCACCTCCTGCCACCTCCCAAAGCAGCAGCTGAGTCCCTCCTGAGCTCCCTGTCGGACAGGCCCAGCTTTGGCATCTGCGTCCTTGCCCCAACTTGCTACACGGCTCCCCTCATCTGGAGCCCCCGGCCCACTTTTCTTTCCCACCACAGACTGACAGACTGAATGCATCTTTGGACATGTGGCTGGCTCTGGGATGAAATGTTTCCAGGGCACTTCATTGGCACTCTTAACTCGTGTCATAACACACTGAATTCTTTTATAAGTACGTTTAGAAATAGCTCATTCACAAGAATGTCAAACTTCCTCATTCTTGGTCAACATTGACAGATTGTAATTTATCTTAGCATGTTATACATACTTCAATTAAGTATTTTTCCCCCTTTGTCTGTGATCGTCTACAGATAAAACTGGTCTGCTAGTAGCTTAGAGTCCATCTCTGCCTTTGCTCTTTCATTTTTCCTGAACTTCTCGTGTGGGATAATTTCTCACATTGCTTTCCCTGATCCTAACTTACTTATTATAATGAAGTGGGGTGTAGGAATAGGAATATAGTATACTTATGAATGTACAATAACATATATTGCATTATTGTAAATTGACTTAAATTTACTTAAAAATTATAGTTGAAGAGAGAGTGCCTCATTTGGAAGGGAAGGGGGTCTACAGAATATTTGCTTTTATAAAGGGGGTATGGGGTCTGAAACGATAGCTATGGCCATAAGTTAGCAACGTTTGCTAGGAACTGGGTTGATGTTAACTCTGCTAGTTCTGATCCATAGATCATAGTCCTTTGTAGATCTATGGTCTGTTGTAGACTTTGTGTGTTAGGTGCAGCATTTATCACATTTTATGTACCGCATTATATATATGATATTCAGTAGCTTACCCTTCTAAATGAAAAGATAAAAGGACTATAGATGAGTAGATTCTTAGTGAGTTGTTCCCCGCCCTCTCCCATTCCCACTAATTTGGTTAGAGATAGCCAATACAGACGATTCTTTAAACATGTGGATGAGGATAGAAACTCAATCCTTAACCATTACACATTTTCAGGACTGACTTTAAATTAAATTTTAGGCTATCATTAGCAGTGTACCGCTATTCTCAGGTTTCTTTTATAGTCTCTTGTTTTGATGACCTTTTCGTACTTCGGTCTTTGCTTAATTTCATTCAGAGGTAGAAAATACGGTAATTTTTAACAACTCCTTGGTAATTCTGCAAATACAAAGGAAGTTTTAAAAAGGCAGATTTAAAAACAAAAGAATTGATTTGATTCCAAAGCTGGTATGAACATATTTTAATGCAGAGGAAAGATAAGGAGCAAGATGAGTCTTAAGGTTATAAGAGGCCCATCAAATTGACCTACATGAGCTCACAGAAGTTACACGTTTCCTAAGGCCAAGGAACTGTTTCATGACCTTGAAGGGTATATTAGTATTTCTATTTCAGTCATTACATTTTCAAACATTGGAACTGCTCAGATTTGGTTCACTGCACAAACCAATCACTTAGAATGTTAAACAGCATGACTTTGGTCTCCTGGAGACAGCTCTTCTGTGATTGAGCTCTCGTTTGCACGGCCTGTCTACCTTCCCTGTTAATTTTTTTTTCTTGTTTTTTTTTTTTCCCATTGTCAGCCTACATTGTGAATGCAACTGACAGAACAAACACCAACACCTAACACTGGAAATTCCCTCCTCTGAACTCATTGGAAACACATGCTGAGGTTCTCAATCGGCAAGTTTTATAAAATGTCAGAACGTTTTAGAGTTGGGAGTGATTGTTGGACTCATTATAATCACACAGGGAGCTTCAGAAAATACTAATGCCTCAGCCCCACCTTCAGAAATTCTGAATTAACTTGTCTGAGGAAGACTGCAGGCCCCTATGTTTTTAAAAAGTTTTCCAAGCAATTTTAATGTCCAGCCAATTTGAGAACCACTGGGCTAGTCCCATTCGATCAGATCAAAACAGAAATTCATATAGGATTGGACATAGCAAAGGGCACAAAACTAGACATCAGAATAGCTGAGACTACTAAACACTGACGGCGCCGGTCCTCGCCGCCCCGCAGAGGCCCGCGCGGCCTCCCTCCGCCGCGGGGACCCGGGGTGGCAGCCGCCGCAACCCCCGTCCTTCCCGCGCCCCGCGCCCCGCCGCCGCCGCCGCCGCCGCCGCCGCCGCCGCCGCATTCGCCCGCACTCACCTCAGGGGCGCAACCGGCACAGCCGGCCGTCGGCCTCGTTCCCGCCGAAGCGTCTCGGTGCGGTACTCCCTGCGCGGGCGGGTTCTTCCCCGGCGGTCGCAGGGGGTTCAGGGGTGGGGGGGCGGGGAACGGCCGTCACACGAGCAACGAACCGAAGCGCCGCCTGGTGGCATTTTCCACAGACCGTGGCCACCGCAGCCGCCTTGGGTCCGCACAGCCCCCTGCCGGCCGCAGCTCTTGCTGTCTCGCCGAGCCGACAAGCCTCCGCGGACAGGGGAGGGAGCCGCGGCGCGAGTCGGAGGCCGGGCGGGGGTGTGCGCAGACTCTTTCCTCTGGGGACTGCGCGCATGCGCACCAGCGGGGCGGGACCCGCGGCCCCTGCGTGGGGGCGGGACACGCGGCTGCTGCGTGGGGGCCGGCCCCGCCCAGGGGCGCTGGTCCGGCTCAGCCAATCGCGAGCGCCGGGTACCTCTTGGCGCGGGCGATTTGAATGGTCCGCGGCCGCCTGAGGTGGCGGCAGGTGGGCACGCCGCTGCCCTTTTGGGAGCTTCTCTGAGATCGGGAGGGGAACCCGCCCCTCATCCTTTCGCCGGAGCCCCACCCTCCCCAGGCCGCGGGACTGGCAAAAAAAAAAATAATAAAAAAACAAAAAAACACACCTGGGAAAGAAAAACAACACTGACTTCAGGATAACGGTTACGTCTTTGGATGGAAAGAAGGGAATGGGATAAAGGAAAGGTGAAAAAGAAACTTCAAGCATTTGTATATGATCTGATTTCTGAAAAGAAAGATTTTTAAATGCTAACATTTTGCCACAATGCTTCAATGTTTTAAAGAAATAAAATGTTAATATGTAATTTTACTACATAAAACCCCAACATATAGTCATGCATATGCACACAGATATGCATATTTTATATGTAAACATAAAAAACATGATTCAATGAATAAAATGATAGAGATTTTCTTTATCATTGAGCTTTATTCTTTTCGTTAACTTACGGTTATTTCAGGTACTTCAGGGCTCCAGAGCTTGCCAGGAGACGCACATGTCCAAGAAGGCCAGTCCCCAGCAGGGAAGCAGGATGGAGCCCCAGGTGCAGGTAGGTCACGGCACGATGGGGGTACTGGGGATGGTCGAAGGCAGGCAGGGAGGCTCGGGGTCAGGCAACGGGGAGGGAAGCATCGGGGTGTATGTGGGGCACAGGTAGGCCAAGGCAGGATGGAGTGAGGGGCGCTGTGTGGGACCCAAGTAGGAAGGGAGGGGAGGGGTGCTTCAGGAGCCAGGGTCGGGGTATCCCCTCCCCCCACCTCCTGCCACCTCCCAAAGCAGCAGCTGAGTCCCTCCTGAGCTCCCTGTCGGACAGGCCCAGCTTTGGCATCTGCGTCCTTGCCCCAACTTGCTACACGGCTCCCCTCATCTGGAGCCCCCGGCCCACTTTTCTTTCCCACCACAGACTGACAGACTGAATGCATCTTTGGACATGTGGCTGGCTCTGGGATGAAATGTTTCCAGGGCACTTCATTGGCACTCTTAACTCGTGTCATAACACACTGAATTCTTTTATAAGTACGTTTAGAAATAGCTCATTCACAAGAATGTCAAACTTCCTCATTCTTGGTCAACATTGACAGATTGTAATTTATCTTAGCATGTTATACATACTCCAGTTAAGTATTTTTCCCCCTTTGTCTGTGATCGTCTACAGATAAAACTGGTCTGCTAGTAGCTTAGAGTCCATCTCTGCCTTTGCTGTTTCATTTTTCCTGAACTTCTCGTGTGGGATAATTTCTCACATTGCTTTCCCTGATCCTAACTTACTTATTATAATGAAGTGGGATGTAGGAATAGGAATATAGTATACTTATGAATGTACAATAACATATATTGCATTATTGTAAATTGACTTAAATTTACTTAAAAATTATAGTTGAAGAGAGAGTGCCTCATTTGGAAGGGAAGGGGGTCTACAGAATATTTGCTTTTATAAAGGGGGTATTGGGTCTGAAACGATAGCTATGGCCATAAGTTAGCAACGTTTGCTAGGAACTGGGTTGATGTTAAGTCTGCTAGTTCTGATCCATAGATCATAGTCCTTTGTAGATCTATGGTCTGTTGTAGACTTTGTGTGTTAGGTGCAGCATTTATCACATTTTATGTACCGCATTATATATATGATATTCAGTAGCTTACCCTTCTAAATGAAAAGATAAAAGGACTATAGATGAGTAGATTCTTAGTGAGTTGTTCCCCGCCCTCTCCCATTCCCACTAATTTGGTTAGAGATAGCCAATACAGACGATTCTTTAAACATGTGGATGAGGATAGAAACTCAATCCTTAACCATTACACATTTTCAGGACTGACTTTAAAGTAAATTTTAGGCTATCATTAGCAGTGTACCGCTATTCTCAGGTTTCTTTTATAGTCTCTTGTTTTGATGACCTTTTCGTACTTCGGTCTTTGCTTAATTTCATTCAGAGGTAGAAAATACGGTAATTTTTAACAACTCCTTGGTAATTCTGCAAATACAAAGGAAGTTTTAAAAAGGCAGATTTAAAAACAAAAGAATTGATTTGATTCCAAAGCTGGTATGAACATATTTTAATGCAGAGGAAAGATAAGGAGCAAGATGAGTCTTAAGGTTATAAGAGGCCCATCAAATTGACCTACATGAGCTCACAGAAGTTACACGTTTCCTAAGGCCAAGGAACTGTTTCATGACCTTGAAGGGTATATTAGTATTTCTATTTCAGTCATTACATTTTCAAACATTGGAACTGCTCAGTTTTGGTTCACTGCACAAACCAATCACTTAGAATGTTAAACAGCATGACTTTGGTCTCCTGGAGACAGCTCTTCTGTGATTGAGCTCTCGTTTGCACGGCCTGTCTACCTTCCCTGTTAATTTTTTTTTCTTGTTTTTTTTTTTCCCATTGTCAGCCTACATTGTGAATGCAACTGACAGAACAAACACCAACACCTAACACTGGAAATTCCCTCCTCTGAACTCATTGGAAACACATGCTGAGGTTCTCAATCGGCAAGTTTTATAAAATGTCAGAACGTTTTAGAGTTGGGAGTGATTGTTGGACTCATTATAATCACACAGGGAGCTTCAGAAAATACTAATGCCTCAGCCCCACCTTCAGAAATTCTGAATTAACTTGTCTGGGGAAGACTGCAGGCCCCTATGTTTTTAAAAAGTTTTCCAAGCAATTTTAATGTCCAGCCAATTTGAGAACCACTGGGCTAGTCCCATTCGATCAGATCAAAACAGAAATTCATAAAGGATTGGACATAGCAAAAGGCACAAAACTAGACATCAGAATAGCTGAGACTACTAAACACTGACGGCGCCGGTCCTCGCCGCCCCGCAGAGGCCCGCGCGGCCTCCGTCCGCCGCGGGGACCCGGGGTGGCAGCCGCCGCAACCCCGGCCTTCCCGCGCCCCGCGCCCCGCGCTCCGCCGCCACCGCCGCCGCCGCCGCCGCCGCCGCCGCCGCCGCCGCATTCGCCCGCACTCACCTCAGGGGCGCAACCGGCACAGCCGGCCGTCGGCCTCGTTCCCGCCGAAGCGTCTCGGTGCGGTACTCCCTGCGCGGGCGGGTTCTTCCCCGGCGGTCGCAGGGGGTTCAGGGGTGGGGGGGCGGGGAACGGCCGTCACACGAGCAACGAACCGAAGCGCCGCCTGGTGGCATTTTCCACAGACCGTGGCCACCGCAGCCGCCTTGGGTCCGCACAGCCCCCTGCCGGCCGCAGCTCTTGCTGTCTCGCCGAGCCGACAAGCCTCCGCGGACAGGGGAGGGAGCCGCGGCGCGAGTCGGAGGCCGGGCGGGGGTGTGCGCAGACTCTTTCCTCTGGGGACTGCGCGCATGCGCACCAGCGGGGCGGGACCCGCGGCCCCTGCGTGGGGGCGGGACACGCGGCTGCTGCGTGGGGGCCGGCCCCGCCCAGGGGCGCTGGTCCGGCTCAGCCAATCGCGAGCGCCGGGTACCTCTTGGCGCGGGCGATTTGAATGGTCCGCGGCCGCCTGAGGTGGCGGCAGGTGGGCACGCCGCTGCCCTTTTGGGAGCTTCTCTGAGATCGGGAGGGAAACCCGCCCCTCATCCTTTCGCCGGAGCCCCACCCTCCCCAGGCCGCGGGACTGGCAAAAAAACAAAAAAACAAAAAAACAAAAAAACACACCTGGGAAAGAAAAACAACACTGACTTCAGGATAACGGTTACGTCTTTGGATGGAAAGAAGGGAATGGGATAAAGGAAAGGTGAAAAAGAAACTTCAAGCATTTGTATATGATCTGATTTCTGAAAAGAAAGATTTTTAAATGCTAACATTTTGCCACAATGCTTCAATGTTTTAAAGAAATAAAATGTTAATATGTAATTTTACTACATAAAACCCCAACATATAGTCATGCATATGCACACAGATATGCATATTTTATATGTAAACATAAAAAACATGATTCAATGAATAAAATGATAGAGATTTTCTTTATCATTGAGCTTTATTCTTTTCGTTAACTTACGGTTATTTCAGGTACTTCAGGGCTCCAGAGCTTGCCAGGAGACGCACATGTCCAAGAAGGCCAGTCCCCAGCAGGGAAGCAGGATGGAGCCCCAGGTGCAGGTAGGTCACGGCACGATGGGGGTACTGGGGATGGTCGAAGGCAGGCAGGGAGGCTCGGGGTCAGGCAACGGGGAGGGAAGCATCGGGGTGTATGTGGGGCACAGGTAGGCCAAGGCAGGATGGAGTGAGGGGCGCTGTGTGGGACCCAAGTAGGAAGGGAGGGGAGGGGTGCTTCAGGAGCCAGGGTCGGGCTATCCCCTCCCCCCACCTCCTGCCACCTCCCAAAGCAGCAGCTGAGTCCCTCCTGAGCTCCCTGTCGGACAGGCCCAGCTTTGGCATCTGCGTCCTTGCCCCAACTTGCTACACGGCTCCCCTCATCTGGAGCCCCCGGCCCACTTTTCTTTCCCACCACAGACTGACAGACTGAATGCATCTTTGGACATGTGGCTGGCTCTGGGATGAAATGTTTCCAGGGCACTTCATTGGCACTCTTAACTCGTGTCATAACACACTGAATTCTTTTATAAGTACGTTTAGAAATAGCTCATTCACAAGAATGTCAAACTTCCTCATTCTTGGTCAACATTGACAGATTGTAATTTATCTTAGCATGTTATACATACTTCAATTAAGTATTTTTCCCCCTTTGTCTGTGATCGTCTACAGATAAAACTGGTCTGCTAGTAGCTTAGAGTCCATCTCTGCCTTTGCTCTTTCATTTTTCCTGAACTTCTCGTGTGGGATAATTTCTCACATTGCTTTCCCTGATCCTAACTTACTTATTATAATGAAGTGGGGTGTAGGAATAGGAATATAGTATACTTATGAATGTACAATAACATATATTGCATTATTGTAAATTGACTTAAATTTACTTAAAAATTATAGTTGAAGAGAGAGTGCCTCATTTGGAAGGGAAGGGGGTCTACAGAATATTTGCTTTTATAAAGGGGGTATGGGGTCTGAAACGATAGCTATGGCCATAAGTTAGCAACGTTTGCTAGGAACTGGGTTGATGTTAACTCTGCTAGTTCTGATCCATAGATCATAGTCCTTTGTAGATCTATGGTCTGTTGTAGACTTTGTGTGTTAGGTGCAGCATTTATCACATTTTATGTACCGCATTATATATATGATATTCAGTAGCTTACCCTTCTAAATGAAAAGATAAAAGGACTATAGATGAGTAGATTCTTAGTGAGTTGTTCCCCGCCCTCTCCCATTCCCACTAATTTGGTTAGAGATAGCCAATACAGACGATTCTTTAAACATGTGGATGAGGATAGAAACTCAATCCTTAACCATTACACATTTTCAGGACTGACTTTAAATTAAATTTTAGGCTATCATTAGCAGTGTACCGCTATTCTCAGGTTTCTTTTATAGTCTCTTGTTTTGATGACCTTTTCGTACTTCGGTCTTTGCTTAATTTCATTCAGAGGTAGAAAATACGGTAATTTTTAACAACTCCTTGGTAATTCTGCAAATACAAAGGAAGTTTTAAAAAGGCAGATTTAAAAACAAAAGAATTGATTTGATTCCAAAGCTGGTATGAACATATTTTAATGCAGAGGAAAGATAAGGAGCAAGATGAGTCTTAAGGTTATAAGAGGCCCATCAAATTGACCTACATGAGCTCACAGAAGTTACACGTTTCCTAAGGCCAAGGAACTGTTTCATGACCTTGAAGGGTATATTAGTATTTCTATTTCAGTCATTACATTTTCAAACATTGGAACTGCTCAGATTTGGTTCACTGCACAAACCAATCACTTAGAATGTTAAACAGCATGACTTTGGTCTCCTGGAGACAGCTCTTCTGTGATTGAGCTCTCGTTTGCACGGCCTGTCTACCTTCCCTGTTAATTTTTTTTTTCTTGTTTTTTTTTTCCCATTGTCAGCCTACATTGTGAATGCAACTGACAGAACAAACACCAACACCTAACACTGGAAATTCCCTCCTCTGAACTCATTGGAAACACATGCTGAGGTTCTCAATCGGCAAGTTTTATAAAATGTCAGAACGTTTTAGAGTTGGGAGTGATTGTTGGACTCATTATAATCACACAGGGGGCTTCAGAAAATACTAATGCCTCAGTCCCACCTTCAGAAATTCTGAATTAACTTGTCTGGGGAAGACTGCAGGCCCCTATGTTTTTAAAAAGTTTTCCAAGCAATTTTAATGTCCAGCCAATTTGAGAACCACTGGGCTAGTCCCATTCGATCAGATCAAAACAGAAATTCATATAGGATTGGACATAGCAAAGGGCACAAAACTAGACATCAGAATAGCTGAGACTACTAAACACTGACGGCGCCGGTCCTCGCCGCCCCGCAGAGGCCCGCGCGGCCTCCCTCCGCCGCGGGGACCCGGGGTGGCAGCCGCCGCAACCCCCGTCCTTCCCGCGCCCCGCGCCCCGCCGCCGCCGCCGCCGCCGCCGCCGCCGCCGCCGCATTCGCCCGCACTCACCTCAGGGGCGCAACCGGCACAGCCGGCCGTCGGCCTCGTTCCCGCCGAAGCGTCTCGGTGCGGTACTCCCTGCGCGGGCGGGTTCTTCCCCGGCGGTCGCAGGGGGTTCAGGGGTGGGGGGGCGGGGAACGGCCGTCACACGAGCAACGAACCGAAGCGCCGCCTGGTGGCATTTTCCACAGACCGTGGCCACCGCAGCCGCCTTGGGTCCGCACAGCCCCCTGCCGGCCGCAGCTCTTGCTGTCTCGCCGAGCCGACAAGCCTCCGCGGACAGGGGAGGGAGCCGCGGCGCGAGTCGGAGGCCGGGCGGGGGTGTGCGCAGACTCTTTCCTCTGGGGACTGCGCGCATGCGCACCAGCGGGGCGGGACCCGCGGCCCCTGCGTGGGGGCGGGACACGCGGCTGCTGCGTGGGGGCCGGCCCCGCCCAGGGGCGCTGGTCCGGCTCAGCCAATCGCGAGCGCCGGGTACCTCTTGGCGCGGGCGATTTGAATGGTCCGCGGCCGCCTGAGGTGGCGGCAGGTGGGCACGCCGCTGCCCTTTTGGGAGCTTCTCTGAGATCGGGAGGGGAACCCGCCCCTCATCCTTTCGCCGGAGCCCCACCCTCCCCAGGCCGCGGGACTGGCAAAAAAAAAAATAATAAAAAAACAAAAAAACACACCTGGGAAAGAAAAACAACACTGACTTCAGGATAACGGTTACGTCTTTGGATGGAAAGAAGGGAATGGGATAAAGGAAAGGTGAAAAAGAAACTTCAAGCATTTGTATATGATCTGATTTCTGAAAAGAAAGATTTTTAAATGCTAACATTTTGCCACAATGCTTCAATGTTTTAAAGAAATAAAATGTTAATATGTAATTTTACTACATAAAACCCCAACATATAGTCATGCATATGCACACAGATATGCATATTTTATACGTAAACATAAAAAACATGATTCAATGAATAAAATGATAGAGATTTTCTTTATCATTGAGCTTTATTCTTTTCCTTAACTTACGGTTATTTCAGGTACTTCAGGGCTCCAGAGCTTGCCAGGAGACGCACATGTCCAAGAAGGCCAGTCCCCAGCAGGGAAGCAGGATGGAGCCCCAGGTGCAGGTAGGTCACGGCACGATGGGGGTACTGGGGATGGTCGAAGGCAGGCAGGGAGGCTCGGGGTCAGGCAACGGGGAGGGAAGCATCGGGGTGTATGTGGGGCACAGGTAGGCCAAGGCAGGATGGAGTGAGGGGCGCTGTGTGGGACCCAAGTAGGAAGGGAGGGGAGGGGTGCTTCAGGAGCCAGGGTCGGGGTATCCCCTCCCCCCCACCTCCTGCCACCTCCCAAAGCAGCAGCTGAGTCCCTCCTGAGCTCCCTGTCGGACAGGCCCAGCTTTGGCATCTGCATCCTTGCCCCAACTTGCTACACGGCTCCCCTCATCTGACGCCCCCGGCCCACTTTTCTTTCCCACCACAGACTGACAGACTGAATGCATCTTTGGACATATGGCTGGCTCTGGGATGAAATGTTTCCAGGGCACTTCATTGGCACTCTTAACTCGTGACATAACACACTGAATTGTTTTATAAGTACGTTTAGAAATAGCTCATTCACAAGAATATCAAACTTCCTCATTCTTGGTCAACATTGACAGATTGTAATTTATCTTAGCATGTTATACATACTTCAATTAAGTATTTTTCCCCCTTTGTCTGTGATCGTCTACAGATAAAACTGGTCTGCTAGTAGCTTAGAGTCCATCTCTGCCTTTGCTCTTTCATTTTTCCTGAACTTCTCATGTGGGATAATTTCTCATATTGCTTTCCCTGATCCTAACTTACTTATTATAATGAAGTGGGATGTAGCAATAGGAATATAGTATACTTATGAATGTACAATAACATATATTGCATTATTGTAAATTAACATAAATTTACTTAAAAATTATAGTTGAAGAGAGAGTGCCTCATTTGGAAGGGAAGGGGGTCTACAGAATATTTGCTTTTATAAAGGGGGTATTGGGTCTGAAACGATAGCTATGGCCATAAGTTAGCAACGTTTGCTAGGAACTGGGTTGATGTTAACTCTGCTAGTTCTGATCCATAGATCATAGTCCTTGGTAGATCTATGGTCTATCGTAGACTTTGTGTGTTAGGTGCAGCATTTATCACATTTTATGTACCGCATTATATATATGATATTCAGTAGCTTACCCTTCTAAATGAAAAGATAAAAGGACTATAGATGAGTAGATTCTTAGTGAGTTGTTCCCCGCCCTCTCCCATTCCCACTAATTTGGTTAGAGACAGCAAATAAAGATGATTCTTTAAACATGTGGTTGAGGATAGAAACTCAATCCTTAACCATTACAAATTTTAAGGAATGACTTTAAATTAAATTTTAGGCTATCATTAGCAGTGTATCGCTATTCTCAGGTTTCTTTCATAGTCTCTTGTTTCGATGACTTTTTCGTACTTCGGTCTTTTCTTAATTTCATTCAGAGGTAGAAAATACGGTAATTTTTAACAACTCCTTGGTAATTCTGCAAATACAAAGGAAGGTTTAAAAAGGCAGATTTGAAAAGAAAAGAATTGATTTGATTCCAAAGCTGGTATGAACATATTTTAATGCAGAGGAAAGATAAGGAGCAAGATGAATCTTAAGGTTATAAGAGGCCCATCAAACTGACCTACATGAGCTCACAGAAGTTACACGTTTCCTAAGGCCAAGGAACTGTTTCATGACCTTGAAGGGTATATTAGTATTTCTATTCAAGTCATTACATTTTCAAACATTGGAACTGCTCAGATTTGGTTCACTGCACAAACCAATCACTTAGAATGTTAAACAGCATGACTTTGGTCTCCTGGAGACAGCTCTTCTGTGATTGAGCTCTCGTTTGCACGGCCTGTCTACCTTCCCTGTTAATTTTTTTTTCTTGTTTTTTTTCCCCCTTGTCAGCCTACATCGTGAATGCAACTGACAGAACAAACACCAACACCTAACACTGGAAATTCCCTCCTCTGAACTCATTGGAAACACATGCTGAGGTTCTCAATCGGCAAGTTTTATAAAATGTCAGAACGTTTTAGAGTTGGGAGTGATTGTTGGACTCATTATAATCACACAGGGAGCTTCAGAAAATACTAATGCCTCAGCCCCACCTTCAGAAATTCTGAATTAACTTGTCTGGGGAAGACTGCAGGCCCCTATGTTTTTAAAAAGTTTTCCAAGCAATTTTAATGTCCAGCCAATTTGAGAACCACTGGGCTAGTCCCATTCGATCAGATCAAAACAGAAATTCATATAGGATTGGACATAGCAAAGGGCACAAAACTAGACATCAGAATAGCTGAGACTACTAAACACTGACGGCGCCGGTCCTCGCCGCCCCGCAGAGGCCCGCGCGGCCTCCCTCCGCCGCGGGGACCCGGGGTGGCAGCCGCCGCAACCCCCGTCCTTCCCGCGCCCCGCGCCCCGCCGCCGCCGCCGCCGCCGCCGCCGCCGCCGCCGCCGCATTCGCCCGCACTCACCTCAGGGGCGCAACCGGCACAGCCGGCCGTCGGCCTCGTTCCCGCCGAAGCGTCTCGGTGCGGTACTCCCTGCGCGGGCGGGTTCTTCCCCGGCGGTCGCAGGGGGTTCAGGGGTGGGGGGGCGGGGAACGGCCGTCACACGAGCAACGAACTGAAGCGCCGCCTGGTGGCATTTTCCACAGACCGTGGCCACCGCAGCCGCCTTGGGTCCGCACAGCCCCCTGCCGGCCGCAGCTCTTGCTGTCTCGCCGAGCCGACAAGCCTCCGCGGACAGGGGAGGGAGCCGCGGCGCGAGTCGGAGGCCGGGCGGGGGTGTGCGCAGACTCTTTCCTCTGGGGACTGCGCGCATGCGCACCAGCGGGGCGGGACCCGCGGCCCCTGCGTGGGGGCGGGACACGCGGCTGCTGCGTGGGGGCCGGCCCCGCCCAGGGGCGCTGGTCCGGCTCAGCCAATCGCGAGCGCCGGGTACCTCTTGGCGCGGGCGATTTGAATGGTCCGCGGCCGCCTGAGGTGGCGGCAGGTGGGCACGCCGCTGCCCTTTTGGGAGCTTCTCTGAGATCGGGAGGGGAACCCGCCCCTCATCCTTTCGCCGGAGCCCCACCCTCCCCAGGCCGCGGGACTGGCAAAAAAAAAAATAATAAAAAAACAAAAAAACACACCTGGGAAAGAAAAACAACACTGACTTCAGGATAACGGTTACGTCTTTGGATGGAAAGAAGGGAATGGGATAAAGGAAAGGTGAAAAAGAAACTTCAAGCATTTGTATATGATCTGATTTCTGAAAAGAAAGATTTTTAAATGCTAACATTTTGCCACAATGCTTCAATGTTTTAAAGAAATAAAATGTTAATATGTAATTTTACTACATAAAACCCCAACATATAGTCATGCATATGCACACAGATATGCATATTTTATATGTAAACATAAAAAACATGATTCAATGAATAAAATGATAGAGATTTTCTTTATCATTGAGCTTTATTCTTTTCGTTAACTTACGGTTATTTCAGGTACTTCAGGGCTCCAGAGCTTGCCAGGAGACACACATGTCCAAGAAGGCCAGTCCCCAGCAGGGAAGCAGGATGGAGCCCCAGGTGCAGGTAGGTCACGGCACGATGGGGGTACTGGGGATGGTCGAAGGCAGGCAGGGAGGCTCGGGGTCAGGCAACGGGGAGGGAAGCATCGGGGTGTATGTGGGGCACAGGTAGGCCAAGGCAGGATGGAGTGAGGGGCGCTGTGTGGGACCCAAGTAGGAAGGGAGGGGAGGGGTGCTTCAGGAGCCAGGGTCGGGGTATCCCCTCCCCCCCACCTCCTGCCACCTCCCAAAGCAGCAGCTGAGTCCCTCCTGAGCTCCCTGTCGGACAGGCCCAGCTTTGGCATCTGCATCCTTGCCCCAACTTGCTACACGGCTCCCCTCATCTGACGCCCCCGGCCCACTTTTCTTTCCCACCACAGACTGACAGACTGAATGCATCTTTGGACATGTGGCTGGCTCTGGGATGAAATGTTTCCAGGGCACTTCATTGGCACTCTTAACTCGTGACATAACACACTGAATTCTTTTATAAGTACGTTTAGAAATAGCTCATTCACAAGAATATCAAACTTCCTCA
The DNA here is from genome assembly GCF_036321535.1 of Camelus dromedarius. Classification (NCBI taxonomy): domain Eukaryota; kingdom Metazoa; phylum Chordata; class Mammalia; order Artiodactyla; family Camelidae; genus Camelus; species Camelus dromedarius. The sequence goes on from NW_026989852.1 coordinate 213,522, forward strand.
TTCTTGGTCAACATTGACAGATTGTAATTTATCTTAGCATGTTATACATACTTCAATTAAGTATTTTTCCCCCTTTGTCTGTGATTGTCTACAGAAAAAACTGGTCTGCTAGTAGCTTAGAGTCCATCTCTGCCTTTGCTCTTTCATTTTTCCTGAACTTCTCATGTGGGATAATTTCTCATATTGCTTTCCCTGATCCTAACTTACTTATTATAATGAAGTGGGGTGTAGGAATAGGAATATAGTATACTTATGAATGTACAATAACATATATTGCATTATTGTAAATTGACTTAAATTTACTTAAAAATTATAGTTGAAGAGAGAGTGCCTCATTTGGAAGGGAAGGGGGTCTACAGAATATTTGCTTTTATAAAGGGGGTATTGGGTCTGAAACGATAGCTATGGCCATAAGTTAGCAACGTTTGCTAGGAACTGGGTTGATGTTAACTCTGCTAGTTCTGATCCATAGATCATAGTCCTTTGTAGATCTATGGTCTGTTGTAGACTTTGTGTGTTAGGTGCAGCATTTATCACATTTTATGTACCGCATTATATATATGATATTCAGTAGCTTACCCTTCTAAATGAAAAGATAAAAGGACTATAGATGAGTAGATTCTTAGTGAGTTGTTCCCCGCCCTCTCCCATTCCCACTAATTTGGTTAGAGAAAGCCAATACAGACGATTCTTTAAACATGTGGATGAGGATAGAAACTCAATCCTTAACCATTACACATTTTCAGGACTGACTTTAAAGTAAATTTTAGGCTATCATTAGCAGTGTACCGCTATTCTCAGGTTTCTTTTATAGTCTCTTGTTTTGATGACCTTTTCGTACTTCGGTCTTTGCTTAATTTCATTCAGAGGTAGAAAATACGGTAATTTTTAACAACTCCTTGGTAATTCTGCAAATACAAAGGAAGTTTTAAAAAGGCAGATTTAAAAACAAAAGAATTGATTTGATTCCAAAGCTGGTATGAACATATTTTAATGCAGAGGAAAGATAAGGAGCAAGATGAATCTTAAGGTTATAAGAGGCCCATCAAATTGACCTACATGAATTCACAGAAGTTACATGTTTCCTAAGGCCAAGGAACTGTTTCATGACCTTGAAAGGTATATTAGTATTTCTATTCAAGTCATTACATTTTCAAACATTGGAACTGCTCAGATTTGGTTCACTGCACAAACCAATCACTTAGAATGTTAAACAGCATGACTTTGGTCTCCTGGAGACAGCTCTTCTGTGATTGAGCTCTCGTTTGCACGGCCTGTCTACCTTCCCTGTTAATTTTTTTTTCTTGTTTTTTTTTTTTCCCATTGTCAGCCTACATTGTGAATGCAACTGACAGAACAAACACCAACACCCAACACTGGAAATTCCCTCCACTGAACTCATTGGAAACACATGCTGAGGTTCTCAATCGGCAAGTTTTATAAAATGTCAGAACGTTTTAGAGTTGGGAGTGATTGTTGGACTCATTATAATCACACAGGGAGCTTCAGAAAATACTAATGCCTCAGCCCCACCTTCAGAAATTCTGAATTAACTTGTCTGGGGAAGACTGCAGGCCCCTATGTTTTTAAAAAGTTTTCCAAGCAATTTTAATGTCCAGCCAATTTGAGAACCACTGGGCTAGTCCCATTCGATCAGATCAAAACAGAAATTCATATAGGATTGGACATAGCAAAAGGCACAAAACTAGACATCAGAATAGCTGAGACTACTAAACACTGACGGCGCCGGTCCTCGCCGCCCCGCAGAGGCCCGCGCGGCCTCCGTCCGCCGCGGGGACCCGGGGTGGCAGCCGCCGCAACCCCGGCCTTCCCGCGCCCCGCGCCCCGCGCTCCGCCGCCACCGCCGCCGCCGCCGCCGTCGCCGCCGCCGCCGCCGCATTCGCCCGCACTCACCTCAGGGGCGCAACCGGCACAGCCGGCCGTCGGCCTCGTTCCCGCCGAAGCGTCTCGGTGCGGTACTCCCTGCGCGGGCGGGTTCTTCCCCGGCGGTCGCAGGGGGTTCAGGGGTGGGGGGGCGGGGAACGGCCGTCACACGAGCAACGAACCGAAGCGCCGCCTGGTGGCATTTTCCACAGACCGTGGCCACCGCAGCCGCCTTGGGTCCGCACAGCCCCCTGCCGGCCGCAGCTCTTGCTGTCTCGCCGAGCCGACAAGCCTCCGCGGACAGGGGAGGGAGCCGCGGCGCGAGTCGGAGGCCGGGCGGGGGTGTGCGCAGACTCTTTCCTCTGGGGACTGCGCGCATGCGCACCAGCGGGGCGGGACCCGCGGCCCCTGCGTGGGGGCGGGACACGCGGCTGCTGCGTGGGGGCCGGCCCCGCCCAGGGGCGCTGGTCCGGCTCAGCCAATCGCGAGCGCCGGGTACCTCTTGGCGCGGGCGATTTGAATGGTCCGCGGCCGCCTGAGGTGGCGGCAGGTGGGCACGCCGCTGCCCTTTTGGGAGCTTCTCTGAGATCGGGAGGGAAACCCGCCCCTCATCCTTTCGCCGGAGCCCCACCCTCCCCAGGCCGCGGGACTGGCAAAAAAACAAAAAAACAAAAAAACAAAAAAACACACCTGGGAAAGAAAAACAACACTGACTTCAGGATAACGGTTACGTCTTTGGATGGAAAGAAGGGAATGGGATAAAGGAAAGGTGAAAAAGAAACTTCAAGCATTTGTATATGATCTGATTTCTGAAAAGAAAGATTTTTAAATGCTAACATTTTGCCACAATGCTTCAATGTTTTAAAGAAATAAAATGTTAATATGTAATTTTACTACATAAAACCCCAACATATAGTCATGCATATGCACACAGATATGCATATTTTATATGTAAACATAAAAAACATGATTCAATGAATAAAATGATAGAGATTTTCTTTATCATTGAGCTTTATTCTTTTCGTTAACTTACGGTTATTTCAGGTACTTCAGGGCTCCAGAGCTTGCCAGGAGACGCACATGTCCAAGAAGGCCAGTCCCCAGCAGGGAAGCAGGATGGAGCCCCAGGTGCAGGTAGGTCACGGCACGATGGGGGTACTGGGGATGGTCGAAGGCAGGCAGGGAGGCTCGGGGTCAGGCAACGGGGAGGGAAGCATCGGGGTGTATGTGGGGCACAGGTAGGCCAAGGCAGGATGGAGTGAGGGGCGCTGTGTGGGACCCAAGTAGGAAGGGAGGGGAGGGGTGCTTCAGGAGCCAGGGTCGGGCTATCCCCTCCCCCCACCTCCTGCCACCTCCCAAAGCAGCAGCTGAGTCCCTCCTGAGCTCCCTGTCGGACAGGCCCAGCTTTGGCATCTGCGTCCTTGCCCCAACTTGCTACACGGCTCCCCTCATCTGGAGCCCCCGGCCCACTTTTCTTTCCCACCACAGACTGACAGACTGAATGCATCTTTGGACATGTGGCTGGCTCTGGGATGAAATGTTTCCAGGGCACTTCATTGGCACTCTTAACTCGTGTCATAACACACTGAATTCTTTTATAAGTACGTTTAGAAATAGCTCATTCACAAGAATGTCAAACTTCCTCATTCTTGGTCAACATTGACAGATTGTAATTTATCTTAGCATGTTATACATACTTCAATTAAGTATTTTTCCCCCTTTGTCTGTGATCGTCTACAGATAAAACTGGTCTGCTAGTAGCTTAGAGTCCATCTCTGCCTTTGCTCTTTCATTTTTCCTGAACTTCTCGTGTGGGATAATTTCTCACATTGCTTTCCCTGATCCTAACTTACTTATTATAATGAAGTGGGGTGTAGGAATAGGAATATAGTATACTTATGAATGTACAATAACATATATTGCATTATTGTAAATTGACTTAAATTTACTTAAAAATTATAGTTGAAGAGAGAGTGCCTCATTTGGAAGGGAAGGGGGTCTACAGAATATTTGCTTTTATAAAGGGGGTATGGGGTCTGAAACGATAGCTATGGCCATAAGTTAGCAACGTTTGCTAGGAACTGGGTTGATGTTAACTCTGCTAGTTCTGATCCATAGATCATAGTCCTTTGTAGATCTATGGTCTGTTGTAGACTTTGTGTGTTAGGTGCAGCATTTATCACATTTTATGTACCGCATTATATATATGATATTCAGTAGCTTACCCTTCTAAATGAAAAGATAAAAGGACTATAGATGAGTAGATTCTTAGTGAGTTGTTCCCCGCCCTCTCCCATTCCCACTAATTTGGTTAGAGATAGCCAATACAGACGATTCTTTAAACATGTGGATGAGGATAGAAACTCAATCCTTAACCATTACACATTTTCAGGACTGACTTTAAATTAAATTTTAGGCTATCATTAGCAGTGTACCGCTATTCTCAGGTTTCTTTTATAGTCTCTTGTTTTGATGACCTTTTCGTACTTCGGTCTTTGCTTAATTTCATTCAGAGGTAGAAAATACGGTAATTTTTAACAACTCCTTGGTAATTCTGCAAATACAAAGGAAGTTTTAAAAAGGCAGATTTAAAAACAAAAGAATTGATTTGATTCCAAAGCTGGTATGAACATATTTTAATGCAGAGGAAAGATAAGGAGCAAGATGAGTCTTAAGGTTATAAGAGGCCCATCAAATTGACCTACATGAGCTCACAGAAGTTACACGTTTCCTAAGGCCAAGGAACTGTTTCATGACCTTGAAGGGTATATTAGTATTTCTATTTCAGTCATTACATTTTCAAACATTGGAACTGCTCAGATTTGGTTCACTGCACAAACCAATCACTTAGAATGTTAAACAGCATGACTTTGGTCTCCTGGAGACAGCTCTTCTGTGATTGAGCTCTCGTTTGCACGGCCTGTCTACCTTCCCTGTTAATTTTTTTTTCTTGTTTTTTTTTTCCCATTGTCAGCCTACATTGTGAATGCAACTGACAGAACAAACACCAACACCTAACACTGGAAATTCCCTCCTCTGAACTCATTGGAAACACATGCTGAGGTTCTCAATCGGCAAGTTTTATAAAATGTCAGAACGTTTTAGAGTTGGGAGTGATTGTTGGACTCATTATAATCACACAGGGGGCTTCAGAAAATACTAATGCCTCAGTCCCACCTTCAGAAATTCTGAATTAACTTGTCTGGGGAAGACTGCAGGCCCCTATGTTTTTAAAAAGTTTTCCAAGCAATTTTAATGTCCAGCCAATTTGAGAACCACTGGGCTAGTCCCATTCGATCAGATCAAAACAGAAATTCATATAGGATTGGACATAGCAAAGGGCACAAAACTAGACATCAGAATAGCTGAGACTACTAAACACTGACGGCGCCGGTCCTCGCCGCCCCGCAGAGGCCCGCGCGGCCTCCCTCCGCCGCGGGGACCCGGGGTGGCAGCCGCCGCAACCCCCGTCCTTCCCGCGCCCCGCGCCCCGCCGCCGCCGCCGCCGCCGCCGCCGCCGCCGCCGCATTCGCCCGCACTCACCTCAGGGGCGCAACCGGCACAGCCGGCCGTCGGCCTCGTTCCCGCCGAAGCGTCTCGGTGCGGTACTCCCTGCGCGGGCGGGTTCTTCCCCGGCGGTCGCAGGGGGTTCAGGGGTGGGGGGGCGGGGAACGGCCGTCACACGAGCAACGAACCGAAGCGCCGCCTGGTGGCATTTTCCACAGACCGTGGCCACCGCAGCCGCCTTGGGTCCGCACAGCCCCCTGCCGGCCGCAGCTCTTGCTGTCTCGCCGAGCCGACAAGCCTCCGCGGACAGGGGAGGGAGCCGCGGCGCGAGTCGGAGGCCGGGCGGGGGTGTGCGCAGACTCTTTCCTCTGGGGACTGCGCGCATGCGCACCAGCGGGGCGGGACCCGCGGCCCCTGCGTGGGGGCGGGACACGCGGCTGCTGCGTGGGGGCCGGCCCCGTCCAGGGGCGCTGGTCCGGCTCAGCCAATCGCGAGCGCCGGGTACCTCTTGGCGCGGGCGATTTGAATGGTTCGCGGCCGCCTGAGGTGGCGGCAGGTGGGCACGCCGCTGCCCTTTTGGGAGCTTCTCTGAGATCGGGAGGGGAACCCGCCCCTCATCCTTTCGCCGGAGCCCCACCCTCCCCAGGCCGCGGGACTGGCAAAAAAAAAAAAAAAAAACAAAACAAAAAAACACACCTGGGAAAGAAAAACAACACTGACTTCAGGATAACGGTTACGTCTTTGGATGGAAAGAAGGGAATGGGATAAAGGAAAGGTGAAAAAGAAACTTCAAGCATTTGTATATGATCTGATTTCTGAAAAGAAAGATTTTTAAATGCTAACATTTTGCCACAATGCTTCAATGTTTTAAAGAAATAAAATGTTAATATGTAATTTTACTACATAAAACCCCAACATATAGTCATGCATATGCACACAGATATGCATATTTTATATGTAAACATAAAAAACATGATTCAATGAATAAAATGATAGAGATTTTCTTTATCATTGAGCTTTATTCTTTTCGTTAACTTACGGTTATTTCAGGTACTTCAGGGCTCCAGAGCTTGCCAGGAGACGCACATGTCCAAGAAGGCCAGTCCCCAGCAGGGAAGCAGGATGGAGCCCCAGGTGCAGGTAGGTCACGGCACGATGGGGGTACTGGGGATGGTCGAAGGCAGGCAGGGAGGCTCGGGGTCAGGCAACGGGGAGGGAAGCATCGGGGTGTATGTGGGGCACAGGTAGGCCAAGGCAGGATGGAGTGAGGGGCGCTGTGTGGGACCCAAGTAGGAAGGGAGGGGAGGGGTGCTTCAGGAGCCAGGGTCGGGCTATCCCCTCCCCCCACCTCCTGCCACCTCCCAAAGCAGCAGCTGAGTCCCTCCTGAGCTCCCTGTCGGACAGGCCCAGCTTTGGCATCTGCGTCCTTGCCCCAACTTGCTACACGGCTCCCCTCATCTGGAGCCCCCGGCCCACTTTTCTTTCCCACCACAGACTGACAGACTGAATGCATCTTTGGACATGTGGCTGGCTCTGGGATGAAATGTTTCCAGGGCACTTCATTGGCACTCTTAACTCGTGTCATAACACACTGAATTCTTTTATAAGTACGTTTAGAAATAGCTCATTCACAAGAATGTCAAACTTCCTCATTCTTGGTCAACATTGACAGATTGTAATTTATCTTAGCATGTTATACATACTTCAATTAAGTATTTTTCCCCCTTTGTCTGTGATCGTCTACAGATAAAACTGGTCTGCTAGTAGCTTAGAGTCCATCTCTGCCTTTGCTCTTTCATTTTTCCTGAACTTCTCGTGTGGGATAATTTCTCACATTGCTTTCCCTGATCCTAACTTACTTATTATAATGAAGTGGGGTGTAGGAATAGGAATATAGTATACTTATGAATGTACAATAACATATATTGCATTATTGTAAATTGACTTAAATTTACTTAAAAATTATAGTTGAAGAGAGAGTGCCTCATTTGGAAGGGAAGGGGGTCTACAGAATATTTGCTTTTATAAAGGGGGTATGGGGTCTGAAACGATAGCTATGGCCATAAGTTAGCAACGTTTGCTAGGAACTGGGTTGATGTTAACTCTGCTAGTTCTGATCCATAGATCATAGTCCTTTGTAGATCTATGGTCTGTTGTAGACTTTGTGTGTTAGGTGCAGCATTTATCACATTTTATGTACCGCATTATATATATGATATTCAGTAGCTTACCCTTCTAAATGAAAAGATAAAAGGACTATAGATGAGTAGATTCTTAGTGAGTTGTTCCCCGCCCTCTCCCATTCCCACTAATTTGGTTAGAGATAGCCAATACAGACGATTCTTTAAACATGTGGATGAGGATAGAAACTCAATCCTTAACCATTACACATTTTCAGGACTGACTTTAAATTAAATTTTAGGCTATCATTAGCAGTGTACCGCTATTCTCAGGTTTCTTTTATAGTCTCTTGTTTTGATGACCTTTTCGTACTTCGGTCTTTGCTTAATTTCATTCAGAGGTAGAAAATACGGTAATTTTTAACAACTCCTTGGTAATTCTGCAAATACAAAGGAAGTTTTAAAAAGGCAGATTTAAAAACAAAAGAATTGATTTGATTCCAAAGCTGGTATGAACATATTTTAATGCAGAGGAAAGATAAGGAGCAAGATGAGTCTTAAGGTTATAAGAGGCCCATCAAATTGACCTACATGAGCTCACAGAAGTTACACGTTTCCTAAGGCCAAGGAACTGTTTCATGACCTTGAAGGGTATATTAGTATTTCTATTTCAGTCATTACATTTTCAAACATTGGAACTGCTCAGATTTGGTTCACTGCACAAACCAATCACTTAGAATGTTAAACAGCATGACTTTGGTCTCCTGGAGACAGCTCTTCTGTGATTGAGCTCTCGTTTGCACGGCCTGTCTACCTTCCCTGTTAATTTTTTTTTTCTTGTTTTTTTTTTCCCATTGTCAGCCTACATTGTGAATGCAACTGACAGAACAAACACCAACACCTAACACTGGAAATTCCCTCCTCTGAACTCATTGGAAACACATGCTGAGGTTCTCAATCGGCAAGTTTTATAAAATGTCAGAACGTTTTAGAGTTGGGAGTGATTGTTGGACTCATTATAATCACACAGGGAGCTTCAGAAAATACTAATGCCTCAGTCCCACCTTCAGAAATTCTGAATTAACTTGTCTGGGGAAGACTGCAGGCCCCTATGTTTTTAAAAAGTTTTCCAAGCAATTTTAATGTCCAGCCAATTTGAGAACCACTGGGCTAGTCCCATTCGATCAGATCAAAACAGAAATTCATATAGGATTGGACATAGCAAAGGGCACAAAACTAGACATCAGAATAGCTGAGACTACTAAACACTGACGGCGCCGGTCCTCGCCGCCCCGCAGAGGCCCGCGCGGCCTCCCTCCGCCGCGGGGACCCGGGGTGGCAGCCGCCGCAACCCCCGTCCTTCCCGCGCCCCGCGCCCCGCCGCCGCCGCCGCCGCCGCCGCCGCCGCCGCCGCATTCGCCCGCACTCACCTCAGGGGCGCAACCGGCACAGCCGGCCGTCGGCCTCGTTCCCGCCGAAGCGTCTCGGTGCGGTACTCCCTGCGCGGGCGGGTTCTTCCCCGGCGGTCGCAGGGGGTTCAGGGGTGGGGGGGCGGGGAACGGCCGTCACACGAGCAACGAACCGAAGCGCCGCCTGGTGGCATTTTCCACAGACCGTGGCCACCGCAGCCGCCTTGGGTCCGCACAGCCCCCTGCCGGCCGCAGCTCTTGCTGTCTCGCCGAGCCGACAAGCCTCCGCGGACAGGGGAGGGAGCCGCGGCGCGAGTCGGAGGCCGGGCGGGGGTGTGCGCAGACTCTTTCCTCTGGGGACTGCGCGCATGCGCACCAGCGGGGCGGGACCCGCGGCCCCTGCGTGGGGGCGGGACACGCGGCTGCTGCGTGGGGGCCGGCCCCGCCCAGGGGCGCTGGTCCGGCTCAGCCAATCGCGAGCGCCGGGTACCTCTTGGCGCGGGCGATTTGAATGGTCCGCGGCCGCCTGAGGTGGCGGCAGGTGGGCACGCCGCTGCCCTTTTGGGAGCTTCTCTGAGATCGGGAGGGGAACCCGCCCCTCATCCTTTCGCCGGAGCCCCACCCTCCCCAGGCCGCGGGACTGGCAAAAAAACAAAAAAACAAAAAAACAAAAAAACACACCTGGGAAAGAAAAACAACACTGACTTCAGGATAACGGTTACGTCTTTGGATGGAAAGAAGGGAATGGGATAAAGGAAAGGTGAAAAAGAAACTTCAAGCATTTGTATATGATCTGATTTCTGAAAAGAAAGATTTTTAAATGCTAACATTTTGCCACAATGCTTCAATGTTTTAAAGAAATAAAATGTTAATATGTAATTTTACTACATAAAACCCCAACATATAGTCATGCATATGCACACAGATATGCATATTTTATATGTAAACATAAAAAACATGATTCAATGAATAAAATGATAGAGATTTTCTTTATCATTGAGCTTTATTCTTTTCGTTAACTTACGGTTATTTCAGGTACTTCAGGGCTCCAGAGCTTGCCAGGAGACGCACATGTCCAAGAAGGCCAGTCCCCAGCAGGGAAGCAGGATGGAGCCCCAGGTGCAGGTAGGTCACGGCACGATGGGGGTACTGGGGATGGTCGAAGGCAGGCAGGGAGGCTCGGGGTCAGGCAACGGGGAGGGAAGCATCGGGGTGTATGTGGGGCACAGGTAGGCCAAGGCAGGATGGAGTGAGGGGCGCTGTGTGGGACCCAAGTAGGAAGGGAGGGGAGGGGTGCTTCAGGAGCCAGGGTCGGGCTATCCCCTCCCCCCACCTCCTGCCACCTCCCAAAGCAGCAGCTGAGTCCCTCCTGAGCTCCCTGTCGGACAGGCCCAGCTTTGGCATCTGCGTCCTTGCCCCAACTTGCTACACGGCTCCCCTCATCTGGAGCCCCCGGCCCACTTTTCTTTCCCACCACAGACTGACAGACTGAATGCATCTTTGGACATGTGGCTGGCTCTGGGATGAAATGTTTCCAGGGCACTTCATTGGCACTCTTAACTCGTGTCATAACACACTGAATTCTTTTATAAGTACGTTTAGAAATAGCTCATTCACAAGAATGTCAAACTTCCTCATTCTTGGTCAACATTGACAGATTGTAATTTATCTTAGCATGTTATACATACTTCAATTAAGTATTTTTCCCCCTTTGTCTGTGATCGTCTACAGATAAAACTGGTCTGCTAGTAGCTTAGAGTCCATCTCTGCCTTTGCTCTTTCATTTTTCCTGAACTTCTCTTGTGGGATAATTTCTCACATTGCTTTCCCTGATCCTAACTTACTTATTATAATGAAGTGGGGTGTAGGAATAGGAATATAGTATACTTATGAATGTACAATAACATATATTGCATTATTGTAAATTGACTTAAATTTACTTAAAAATTATAGTTGAAGAGAGAGTGCCTCATTTGGAAGGGAAGGGGGTCTACAGAATATTTGCTTTTATAAAGGGGGTATGGGGTCTGAAACGATAGCTATGGCCATAAGTTAGCAACGTTTGCTAGGAACTGGGTTGATGTTAAGTCTGCTAGTTCTGATCCATAGATCATAGTCCTTTGTAGATCTATGGTCTGTTGTAGACTTTGTGTGTTAGGTGCAGCATTTATCACATTTTATGTACCGCATTATATATATGATATTCAGTAGCTTACCCTTCTAAATGAAAAGATAAAAGGACTATAGATGAGTAGATTCTTAGTGAGTTGTTCCCCGCCCTCTCCCATTCCCACTAATTTGGTTAGAGATAGCCAATACAGACGATTCTTTAAACATGTGGATGAGGATAGAAACTCAATCCTTAACCATTACACATTTTCAGGACTGACTTTAAATTAAATTTTAGGCTATCATTAGCAGTGTACCGCTATTCTCAGGTTTCTTTTATAGTCTCTTGTTTTGATGACCTTTTCGTACTTCGGTCTTTGCTTAATTTCATTCAGAGGTAGAAAATACGGTAATTTTTAACAACTCCTTGGTAATTCTGCAAATACAAAGGAAGTTTTAAAAAGGCAGATTTAAAAACAAAAGAATTGATTTGATTCCAAAGCTGGTATGAACATATTTTAATGCAGAGGAAAGATAAGGAGCAAGATGAGTCTTAAGGTTATAAGAGGCCCATCAAATTGACCTACATGAGCTCACAGAAGTTACACGTTTCCTAAGGCCAAGGAACTGTTTCATGACCTTGAAGGGTATATTAGTATTTCTATTTCAGTCATTACATTTTCAAACATTGGAACTGCTCAGTTTTGGTTCACTGCACAAACCAATCACTTAGAATGTTAAACAGCATGACTTTGGTCTCCTGGAGACAGCTCTTCTGTGATTGAGCTCTCGTTTGCACGGCCTGTCTACCTTCCCTGTTAATTTTTTTTTCTTGTTTTTTTTTTTCCCATTGTCAGCCTACATTGTGAATGCAACTGACAAAACAAACACCAACACCTAACACTGGAAATTCCCTCCTCTGAACTCATTGGAAACACATGCTGAGGTTCTCAATCGGCAAGTTTTATAAAATGTCAGAACGTTTTAGAGTTGGGAGTGATTGTTGGACTCATTATAATCACACAGGGAGCTTCAGAAAATACTAATGCCTCAGCCCCACCTTCAGAAATTCTGAATTAACTTGTCTGGGGAAGACTGCAGGCCCCTATGTTTTTAAAAAGTTTTCCAAGCAATTTTAATGTCCAGCCAATTTGAGAACCACTGGGCTAGTCCCATTCGATCAGATCAAAACAGAAATTCATATAGGATTGGACATAGCAAAGGGCACAAAACTAGACATCAGAATAGCTGAGACTACTAAACACTGACGGCGCCGGTCCTCGCCGCCCCGCAGAGGCCCGCGCGGCCTCCCTCCGCCGCGGGGACCCGGGGTGGCAGCCGCCGCAACCCCCGTCCTTCCCGCGCCCCGCGCCCCGCCGCCGCCGCCGCCGCCGCCGCCGCCGCCGCCGCATTCGCCCGCACTCACCTCAGGGGCGCAACCGGCACAGCCGGCCGTCGGCCTCGTTCCCGCCGAAGCGTCTCGGTGCGGTACTCCCTGCGCGGGCGGGTTCTTCCCCGGCGGTCGCAGGGGGTTCAGGGGTGGGGGGGCGGGGAACGGCCGTCACACGAGCAACGAACCGAAGCGCCGCCTGGTGGCATTTTCCACAGACCGTGGCCACCGCAGCCGCCTTGGGTCCGCACAGCCCCCTGCCGGCCGCAGCTCTTGCTGTCTCGCCGAGCCGACAAGCCTCCGCGGACAGGGGAGGGAGCCGCGGCGCGAGTCGGAGGCCGGGCGGGGGTGTGCGCAGACTCTTTCCTCTGGGGACTGCGCGCATGCGCACCAGCGGGGCGGGACCCGCGGCCCCTGCGTGGGGGCGGGACACGCGGCTGCTGCGTGGGGGCCGGCCCCGTCCAGGGGCGCTGGTCCGGCTCAGCCAATCGCGAGCGCCGGGTACCTCTTGGCGCGGGCGATTTGAATGGTTCGCGGCCGCCTGAGGTGGCGGCAGGTGGGCACGCCGCTGCCCTTTTGGGAGCTTCTCTGAGATCGGGAGGGGAACCCGCCCCTCATCCTTTCGCCGGAGCCCCACCCTCCCCAGGCCGCGGGACTGGCAAAAAAACAAAAAAACAAAAAAACAAAAAAACACACCTGGGAAAGAAAAACAACACTGACTTCAGGATAACGGTTACGTCTTTGGATGGAAAGAAGGGAATGGGATAAAGGAAAGGTGAAAAAGAAACTTCAAGCATTTGTATATGATCTGATTTCTGAAAAGAAAGATTTTTAAATGCTAACATTTTGCCACAATGCTTCAATGTTTTAAAGAAATAAAATGTTAATATGTAATTTTACTACATAAAACCCCAACATATAGTCATGCATATGCACACAGATATGCATATTTTATATGTAAACATAAAAAACATGATTCAATGAATAAAATGATAGAGATTTTCTTTATCATTGAGCTTTATTCTTTTCGTTAACTTACGGTTATTTCAGGTACTTCAGGGCTCCAGAGCTTGCCAGGAGACGCACATGTCCAAGAAGGCCAGTCCCCAGCAGGGAAGCAGGATGGAGCCCCAGGTGCAGGTAGGTCACGGCACGATGGGGGTACTGGGGATGGTCGAAGGCAGGCAGGGAGGCTCGGGGTCAGGCAACGGGGAGGGAAGCATCGGGGTGTATGTGGGGCACAGGTAGGCCAAGGCAGGATGGAGTGAGGGGCGCTGTGTGGGACCCAAGTAGGAAGGGAGGGGAGGGGTGCTTCAGGAGCCAGGGTCGGGCTATCCATTCCCCCCACCTCCTGCCACCTCCCAAAGCAGCAGCTGAGTCCCTCCTGAGCTCCCTGTCGGACAGGCCCAGCTTTGGCATCTGCGTCCTTGCCCCAACTTGCTACACGGCTCCCCTCATCTGGAGCCCCCGGCCCACTTTTCTTTCCCACCACAGACTGACAGACTGAATGCATCTTTGGACATGTGGCTGGCTCTGGGATGAAATGTTTCCAGGGCACTTCATTGGCACTCTTAACTCGTGTCATAACACACTGAATTCTTTTATAAGTACGTTTAGAAATAGCTCATTCACAAGAATGTCAAACTTCCTCATTCTTGGTCAACATTGACAGATTGTAATTTATCTTAGCATGTTATACATACTTCAATTAAGTATTTTTCCCCCTTTGTCTGTGATCGTCTACAGATAAAACTGGTCTGCTAGTAGCTTAGAGTCCATCTCTGCCTTTGCTCTTTCATTTTTCCTGAACTTCTCTTGTGGGATAATTTCTCACATTGCTTTCCCTGATCCTAACTTACTTATTATAATGAAGTGGGGTGTAGGAATAGGAATATAGTATACTTATGAATGTACAATAACATATATTGCATTATTGTAAATTGACTTAAATTTACTTAAAAATTATAGTTGAAGAGAGAGTGCCTCATTTGGAAGGGAAGGGGGTCTACAGAATATTTGCTTTTATAAAGGGGGTATGGGGTCTGAAACGATAGCTATGGCCATAAGTTAGCAACGTTTGCTAGGAACTGGGTTGATGTTAACTCTGCTAGTTCTGATCCATAGATCATAGTCCTTTGTAGATCTATGGTCTGTTGTAGACTTTGTGTGTTAGGTGCAGCATTTATCACATTTTATGTACCGCATTATATATATGATATTCAGTAGCTTACCCTTCTAAATGAAAAGATAAAAGGACTATAGATGAGTAGATTCTTAGTGAGTTGTTCCCCGCCCTCTCCCATTCCCACTAATTTGGTTAGAGATAGCCAATACAGACGATTCTTTAAACATGTGGATGAGGATAGAAACTCAATCCTTAACCATTACACATTTTCAGGACTGACTTTAAATTAAATTTTAGGCTATCATTAGCAGTGTACCGCTATTCTCAGGTTTCTTTTATAGTCTCTTGTTTTGATGACCTTTTCGTACTTCGGTCTTTGCTTAATTTCATTCAGAGGTAGAAAATACGGTAATTTTTAACAACTCCTTGGTAATTCTGCAAATACAAAGGAAGTTTTAAAAAGGCAGATTTAAAAACAAAAGAATTGATTTGATTCCAAAGCTGGTATGAACATATTTTAATGCAGAGGAAAGATAAGGAGCAAGATGAGTCTTAAGGTTATAAGAGGCCCATCAAATTGACCTACATGAGCTCACAGAAGTTACACGTTTCCTAAGGCCAAGGAACTGTTTCATGACCTTGAAGGGTATATTAGTATTTCTATTTCAGTCATTACATTTTCAAACATTGGAACTGCTCAGATTTGGTTCACTGCACAAACCAATCACTTAGAATGTTAAACAGCATGACTTTGGTCTCCTGGAGACAGCTCTTCTGTGATTGAGCTCTCGTTTGCACGGCCTGTCTACCTTCCCTGTTAATTTTTTTTTTCTTGTTTTTTTTTTCCCATTGTCAGCCTACATTGTGAATGCAACTGACAGAACAAACACCAACACCTAACACTGGAAATTCCCTCCTCTGAACTCATTGGAAACACATGCTGAGGTTCTCAATCGGCAAGTTTTATAAAATGTCAGAACGTTTTAGAGTTGGGAGTGATTGTTGGACTCATTATAATCACACAGGGGGCTTCAGAAAATACTAATGCCTCAGTCCCACCTTCAGAAATTCTGAATTAACTTGTCTGGGGAAGACTGCAGGCCCCTATGTTTTTAAAAAGTTTTCCAAGCAATTTTAATGTCCAGCCAATTTGAGAACCACTGGGCTAGTCCCATTCGATCAGATCAAAACAGAAATTCATATAGGATTGGACATAGCAAAGGGCACAAAACTAGACATCAGAATAGCTGAGACTACTAAACACTGACGGCGCCGGTCCTCGCCGCCCCGCAGAGGCCCGCGCGGCCTCCCTCCGCCGCGGGGACCCGGGGTGGCAGCCGCCGCAACCCCCGTCCTTCCCGCGCCCCGCGCCCCGCCGCCGCCGCCGCCGCCGCCGCCGCCGCCGCCGCATTCGCCCGCACTCACCTCAGGGGCGCAACCGGCACAGCCGGCCGTCGGCCTCGTTCCCGCCGAAGCGTCTCGGTGCGGTACTCCCTGCGCGGGCGGGTTCTTCCCCGGCGGTCGCAGGGGGTTCAGGGGTGGGGGGGCGGGGAACGGCCGTCACACGAGCAACGAACCGAAGCGCCGCCTGGTGGCATTTTCCACAGACCGTGGCCACCGCAGCCGCCTTGGGTCCGCACAGCCCCCTGCCGGCCGCAGCTCTTGCTGTCTCGCCGAGCCGACAAGCCTCCGCGGACAGGGGAGGGAGCCGCGGCGCGAGTCGGAGGCCGGGCGGGGGTGTGCGCAGACTCTTTCCTCTGGGGACTGCGCGCATGCGCACCAGCGGGGCGGGACCCGCGGCCCCTGCGTGGGGGCGGGACACGCGGCTGCTGCGTGGGGGCCGGCCCCGCCCAGGGGCGCTGGTCCGGCTCAGCCAATCGCGAGCGCCGGGTACCTCTTGGCGCGGGCGATTTGAATGGTCCGCGGCCGCCTGAGGTGGCGGCAGGTGGGCACGCCGCTGCCCTTTTGGGAGCTTCTCTGAGATCGGGAGGGGAACCCGCCCCTCATCCTTTCGCCGGAGCCCCACCCTCCCCAGGCCGCGGGACTGGCAAAAAAAAAAAATAATAAAAAAACAAAAAAACACACCTGGGAAAGAAAAACAACACTGACTTCAGGATAACGGTTACGTCTTTGGATGGAAAGAAGGGAATGGGATAAAGGAAAGGTGAAAAAGAAACTTCAAGCATTTGTATATGATCTGATTTCTGAAAAGAAAGATTTTTAAATGCTAACATTTTGCCACAATGCTTCAATGTTTTAAAGAAATAAAATGTTAATATGTAATTTTACTACATAAAACCCCAACATATAGTCATGCATATGCACACAGATATGCATATTTTATATGTAAACATAAAAAACATGATTCAATGAATAAAATGATAGAGATTTTCTTTATCATTGAGCTTTATTCTTTTCGTTAACTTACGGTTATTTCAGGTACTTCAGGGCTCCAGAGCTTGCCAGGAGACGCACATGTCCAAGAAGGCCAGTCCCCAGCAGGGAAGCAGGATGGAGCCCCAGGTGCAGGTAGGTCACGGCACGATGGGGGTACTGGGGATGGTCGAAGGCAGGCAGGGAGGCTCGGGGTCAGGCAACGGGGAGGGAAGCATCGGGGTGTATGTGGGGCACAGGTAGGCCAAGGCAGGATGGAGTGAGGGGCGCTGTGTGGGACCCAAGTAGGAAGGGAGGGGAGGGGTGCTTCAGGAGCCAGGGTCGGGCTATCCCCTCCCCCCACCTCCTGCCACCTCCCAAAGCAGCAGCTGAGTCCCTCCTGAGCTCCCTGTCGGACAGGCCCAGCTTTGGCATCTGCGTCCTTGCCCCAACTTGCTACACGGCTCCCCTCATCTGGAGCCCCCGGCCCACTTTTCTTTCCCACCACAGACTGACAGACTGAATGCATCTTTGGACATGTGGCTGGCTCTGGGATGAAATGTTTCCAGGGCACTTCATTGGCACTCTTATCTCGTGTCATAACACACTGAATTCTTTTATAAGTACGTTTAGAAATAGCTCATTCACAAGAATGTCAAACTTCCTCATTCTTGGTCAACATTGACAGATTGTAATTTATCTTAGCATGTTATACATACTCCAGTTAAGTATTTTTCCCCCTTTGTCTGTGATCGTCTACAGATAAAACTGGTCTGCTAGTAGCTTAGAGTCCATCTCTGCCTTTGCTGTTTCATTTTTCCTGAACTTCTCGTGTGGGATAATTTCTCACATTGCTTTCCCTGATCCTAACTTACTTATTATAATGAAGTGGGGTGTAGGAATAGGAATATAGTATACTTATGAATGTACAATAACATATATTGCATTATTGTAAATTGACTTAAATTTACTTAAAAATTATAGTTGAAGAGAGAGTGCCTCATTTGGAAGGGAAGGGGGTCTACAGAATATTTGCTTTTATAAAGGGGGTATTGGGTCTGAAACGATAGCTATGGCCATAAGTTAGCAACGTTTGCTAGGAACTGGGTTGATGTTAACTCTGCTAGTTCTGATCCATAGATCATAGTCCTTTGTAGATCTATGGTCTGTTGTAGACTTTGTGTGTTAGGTGCAGCATTTATCACATTTTATGTACCGCATTATATATATGATATTCAGTAGCTTACCCTTCTAAATGAAAAGATAAAAGGACTATAGATGAGTAGATTCTTAGTGAGTTGTTCCCCGCCCTCTCCCATTCCCACTAATTTGGTTAGAGATAGCCAATACAGACGATTCTTTAAACATGTGGATGAGGATAGAAACTCAATCCTTAACCATTACACATTTTCAGGACTGACTTTAAATTAAATTTTAGGCTATCATTAGCAGTGTACCGCTATTCTCAGGTTTCTTTTATAGTCTCTTGTTTTGATGACCTTTTCGTACTTCGGTCTTTGCTTAAATTCATTCAGAGGTAGAAAATACGGTAATTTTTAACAACTCCTTGGTAATTCTGCAAATACAAAGGAAGTTTTAAAAAGGCAGATTTAAAAACAAAAGAATTGATTTGATTCCAAAGCTGGTATGAACATATTTTAATGCAGAGGAAAGATAAGGAGCAAGATGAGTCTTAAGGTTATAAGAGGCCCATCAAATTGACCTACATGAGCTCACAGAAGTTACACGTTTCCTAAGGCCAAGGAACTGTTTCATGACCTTGAAGGGTATATTAGTATTTCTATTTCAGTCATTACATTTTCAAACATTGGAACTGCTCAGATTTGGTTCACTGCACAAACCAATCACTTAGAATGTTAAACAGCATGACTTTGGTCTCCTGGAGACAGCTCTTCTGTGATTGAGCTCTCGTTTGCACGGCCTGTCTACCTTCCCTGTTAATTTTTTTTTTCTTGTTTTTTTTTTCCCATTGTCAGCCTACATTGTGAATGCAACTGACAGAACAAACACCAACACCTAACACTGGAAATTCCCTCCTCTGAACTCATTGGAAACACATGCTGAGGTTCTCAATCGGCAAGTTTTATAAAATGTCAGAACGTTTTAGAGTTGGGAGTGATTGTTGGACTCATTATAATCACACAGGGAGCTTCAGAAAATACTAATGCCTCAGCCCCACCTTCAGAAATTCTGAATTAACTTGTCTGGGGAAGACTGCAGGCCCCTATGTTTTTAAAAAGTTTTCCAAGCAATTTTAATGTCCAGCCAATTTGAGAACCACTGGGCTAGTCCCATTCGATCAGATCAAAACAGAAATTCATATAGGATTGGACATAGCAAAGGGCACAAAACTAGACATCAGAATAGCTGAGACTACTAAACACTGACGGCGCCGGTCCTCGCCGCCCCGCAGAGGCCCGCGCGGCCTCCCTCCGCCGCGGGGACCCGGGGTGGCAGCCGCCGCAACCCCCGTCCTTCCCGCGCCCCGCGCCCCGCCGCCGCCGCCGCCGCCGCCGCCGCCGCCGCCGCCGCATTCGCCCGCACTCACCTCAGGGGCGCAACCGGCACAGCCGGCCGTCGGCCTCGTTCCCGCCGAAGCGTCTCGGTGCGGTACTCCCTGCGCGGGCGGGTTCTTCCCCGGCGGTCGCAGGGGGTTCAGGGGTGGGGGGGCGGGGAACGGCCGTCACACGAGCAACGAACCGAAGCGCCGCCTGGTGGCATTTTCCACAGACCGTGGCCACCGCAGCCGCCTTGGGTCCGCACAGCCCCCTGCCGGCCGCAGCTCTTGCTGTCTCGCCGAGCCGACAAGCCTCCGCGGACAGGGGAGGGAGCCGCGGCGCGAGTCGGAGGCCGGGCGGGGGTGTGCGCAGACTCTTTCCTCTGGGGACTGCGCGCATGCGCACCAGCGGGGCGGGACCCGCGGCCCCTGCGTGGGGGCGGGACACGCGGCTGCTGCGTGGGGGCCGGCCCCGCCCAGGGGCGCTGGTCCGGCTCAGCCAATCGCGAGCGCCGGGTACCTCTTGGCGCGGGCGATTTGAATGGTCCGCGGCCGCCTGAGGTGGCGGCAGGTGGGCACGCCGCTGCCCTTTTGGGAGCTTCTCTGAGATCGGGAGGGGAACCCGCCCCTCATCCTTTCGCCGGAGCCCCACCCTCCCCAGGCCGCGGGACTGGCAAAAAAAAAAATAATAAAAAAACAAAAAAACACACCTGGGAAAGAAAAACAACACTGACTTCAGGATAACGGTTACGTCTTTGGATGGAAAGAAGGGAATGGGATAAAGGAAAGGTGAAAAAGAAACTTCAAGCATTTGTATATGATCTGATTTCTGAAAAGAAAGATTTTTAAATGCTAACATTTTGCCACAATGCTTCAATGTTTTAAAGAAATAAAATGTTAATATGTAATTTTACTACATAAAACCCCAACATATAGTCATGCATATGCACACAGATATGCATATTTTATATGTAAACATAAAAAACATGATTCAATGAATAAAATGATAGAGATTTTCTTTATCATTGAGCTTTATTCTTTTCGTTAACTTACGGTTATTTCAGGTACTTCAGGGCTCCAGAGCTTGCCAGGAGACGCACATGTCCAAGAAGGCCAGTCCCCAGCAGGGAAGCAGGATGGAGCCCCAGGTGCAGGTAGGTCACGGCACGATGGGGGTACTGGGGATGGTCGAAGGCAGGCAGGGAGGCTCGGGGTCAGGCAACGGGGAGGGAAGCATCGGGGTGTATGTGGGGCACAGGTAGGCCAAGGCAGGATGGAGTGAGGGGCGCTGTGTGGGACCCAAGTAGGAAGGGAGGGGAGGGGTGCTTCAGGAGCCAGGGTCGGGCTATCCCCTCCCCCCACCTCCTGCCACCTCCCAAAGCAGCAGCTGAGTCCCTCCTGAGCTCCCTGTCGGACAGGCCCAGCTTTGGCATCTGCGTCCTTGCCCCAACTTGCTACACGGCTCCCCTCATCTGGAGCCCCCGGCCCACTTTTCTTTCCCACCACAGACTGACAGACTGAATGCATCTTTGGACATGTGGCTGGCTCTGGGATGAAATGTTTCCAGGGCACTTCATTGGCACTCTTAACTCGTGTCATAACACACTGAATTCTTTTATAAGTACGTTTAGAAATAGCTCATTCACAAGAATGTCAAACTTCCTCATTCTTGGTCAACATTGACAGATTGTAATTTATCTTAGCATGTTATACATACTCCAGTTAAGTATTTTTCCCCCTTTGTCTGTGATCGTCTACAGATAAAACTGGTCTGCTAGTAGCTTAGAGTCCATCTCTGCCTTTGCTCTTTCATTTTTCCTGAACTTCTCGTGTGGGATAATTTCTCACATTGCTTTCCCTGATCCTAACTTACTTATTATAATGAAGTGGGGTGTAGGAATAGGAATATAGTATACTTATGAATGTACAATAACATATATTGCATTATTGTAAATTGACTTAAATTTACTTAAAAATTATAGTTGAAGAGAGAGTGCCTCATTTGGAAGGGAAGGGGGTCTACAGAATATTTGCTTTTATAAAGGGGGTATGGGGTCTGAAACGATAGCTATGGCCATAAGTTAGCAACGTTTGCTAGGAACTGGGTTGATGTTAACTCTGCTAGTTCTGATCCATAGATCATAGTCCTTTGTAGATCTATGGTCTGTTGTAGACTTTGTGTGTTAGGTGCAGCATTTATCACATTTTATGTACCGCATTATATATATGATATTCAGTAGCTTACCCTTCTAAATGAAAAGATAAAAGGACTATAGATGAGTAGATTCTTAGTGAGTTGTTCCCCGCCCTCTCCCATTCCCACTAATTTGGTTAGAGATAGCCAATACAGACGATTCTTTAAACATGTGGATGAGGATAGAAACTCAATCCTTAACCATTACACATTTTCAGGACTGACTTTAAATTAAATTTTAGGCTATCATTAGCAGTGTACCGCTATTCTCAGGTTTCTTTTATAGTCTCTTGTTTTGATGACCTTTTCGTACTTCGGTCTTTGCTTAATTTCATTCAGAGGTAGAAAATACGGTAATTTTTAACAACTCCTTGGTAATTCTGCAAATACAAAGGAAGTTTTAAAAAGGCAGATTTAAAAACAAAAGAATTGATTTGATTCCAAAGCTGGTATGAACATATTTTAATGCAGAGGAAAGATAAGGAGCAAGATGAGTCTTAAGGTTATAAGAGGCCCATCAAATTGACCTACATGAGCTCACAGAAGTTACACGTTTCCTAAGGCCAAGGAACTGTTTCATGACCTTGAAGGGTATATTAGTATTTCTATTTCAGTCATTACATTTTCAAACATTGGAACTGCTCAGATTTGGTTCACTGCACAAACCAATCACTTAGAATGTTAAACAGCATGACTTTGGTCTCCTGGAGACAGCTCTTCTGTGATTGAGCTCTCGTTTGCACGGCCTGTCTACCTTCCCTGTTAATTTTTTTTTTCTTGTTTTTTTTTTTCCCATTGTCAGCCTACATTGTGAATGCAACTGACAGAACAAACACCAACACCTAACACTGGAAATTCCCTCCTCTGAACTCATTGGAAACACATGCTGAGGTTCTCAATCGGCAAGTTTTATAAAATGTCAGAACGTTTTAGAGTTGGGAGTGATTGTTGGACTCATTATAATCACACAGGGGGCTTCAGAAAATACTAATGCCTCAGTCCCACCTTCAGAAATTCTGAATTAACTTGTCTGGGGAAGACTGCAGGCCCCTATGTTTTTAAAAAGTTTTCCAAGCAATTTTAATGTCCAGCCAATTTGAGAACCACTGGGCTAGTCCCATTCGATCAGATCAAAACAGAAATTCATATAGGATTGGACATAGCAAAGGGCACAAAACTAGACATCAGAATAGCTGAGACTACTAAACACTGACGGCGCCGGTCCTCGCCGCCCCGCAGAGGCCCGCGCGGCCTCCCTCCGCCGCGGGGACCCGGGGTGGCAGCCGCCGCAACCCCCGTCCTTCCCGCGCCCCGCGCCCCGCCGCCGCCGCCGCCGCCGCCGCCGCCGCCGCCGCATTCGCCCGCACTCACCTCAGGGGCGCAACCGGCACAGCCGGCCGTCGGCCTCGTTCCCGCCGAAGCGTCTCGGTGCGGTACTCCCTGCGCGGGCGGGTTCTTCCCCGGCGGTCGCAGGGGGTTCAGGGGTGGGGGGGCGGGGAACGGCCGTCACACGAGCAACGAACCGAAGCGCCGCCTGGTGGCATTTTCCACAGACCGTGGCCACCGCAGCCGCCTTGGGTCCGCACAGCCCCCTGCCGGCCGCAGCTCTTGCTGTCTCGCCGAGCCGACAAGCCTCCGCGGACAGGGGAGGGAGCCGCGGCGCGAGTCGGAGGCCGGGCGGGGGTGTGCGCAGACTCTTTCCTCTGGGGACTGCGCGCATGCGCACCAGCGGGGCGGGACCCGCGGCCCCTGCGTGGGGGCGGGACACGCGGCTGCTGCGTGGGGGCCGGCCCCGCCCAGGGGCGCTGGTCCGGCTCAGCCAATCGCGAGCGCCGGGTACCTCTTGGCGCGGGCGATTTGAATGGTCCGCGGCCGCCTGAGGTGGCGGCAGGTGGGCACGCCGCTGCCCTTTTGGGAGCTTCTCTGAGATCGGGAGGGAAACCCGCCCCTCATCCTTTCGCCGGAGCCCCACCCTCCCCAGGCCGCGGGACTGGCAAAAAAACAAAAAAACAAAAAAACAAAAAAACACACCTGGGAAAGAAAAACAACACTGACTTCAGGATAACGGTTACGTCTTTGGATGGAAAGAAGGGAATGGGATAAAGGAAAGGTGAAAAAGAAACTTCAAGCATTTGTATATGATCTGATTTCTGAAAAGAAAGATTTTTAAATGCTAACATTTTGCCACAATGCTTCAATGTTTTAAAGAAATAAAATGTTAATATGTAATTTTACTACATAAAACCCCAACATATAGTCATGCATATGCACACAGATATGCATATTTTATATGTAAACATAAAAAACATGATTCAATGAATAAAATGATAGAGATTTTCTTTATCATTGAGCTTTATTCTTTTCGTTAACTTACGGTTATTTCAGGTACTTCAGGGCTCCAGAGCTTGCCAGGAGACGCACATGTCCAAGAAGGCCAGTCCCCAGCAGGGAAGCAGGATGGAGCCCCAGGTGCAGGTAGGTCACGGCACGATGGGGGTACTGGGGATGGTCGAAGGCAGGCAGGGAGGCTCGGGGTCAGGCAACGGGGAGGGAAGCATCGGGGTGTATGTGGGGCACAGGTAGGCCAAGGCAGGATGGAGTGAGGGGCGCTGTGTGGGACCCAAGTAGGAAGGGAGGGGAGGGGTGCTTCAGGAGCCAGGGTCGGGCTATCCCCTCCCCCCACCTCCTGCCACCTCCCAAAGCAGCAGCTGAGTCCCTCCTGAGCTCCCTGTCGGACAGGCCCAGCTTTGGCATCTGCGTCCTTGCCCCAACTTGCTACACGGCTCCCCTCATCTGGAGCCCCCGGCCCACTTTTCTTTCCCACCACAGACTGACAGACTGAATGCATCTTTGGACATGTGGCTGGCTCTGGGATGAAATGTTTCCAGGGCACTTCATTGGCACTCTTAACTCGTGTCATAACACACTGAATTCTTTTATAAGTACGTTTAGAAATAGCTCATTCACAAGAATGTCAAACTTCCTCATTCTTGGTCAACATTGACAGATTGTAATTTATCTTAGCATGTTATACATACTTCAATTAAGTATTTTTCCCCCTTTGTCTGTGATCGTCTACAGATAAAACTGGTCTGCTAGTAGCTTAGAGTCCATCTCTGCCTTTGCTCTTTCATTTTTCCTGAACTTCTCGTGTGGGATAATTTCTCACATTGCTTTCCCTGATCCTAACTTACTTATTATAATGAAGTGGGGTGTAGGAATAGGAATATAGTATACTTATGAATGTACAATAACATATATTGCATTATTGTAAATTGACTTAAATTTACTTAAAAATTATACTTGAAGAGAGAGTGCCTCATTTGGAAGGGAAGGGGGTCTACAGAATATTTGCTTTTATAAAGGGGGTATGGGGTCTGAAACGATAGCTATGGCCATAAGTTAGCAACGTTTGCTAGGAACTGGGTTGATGTTAACTCTGCTAGTTCTGATCCATAGATCATAGTCCTTTGTAGATCTATGGTCTGTTGTAGACTTTGTGTGTTAGGTGCAGCATTTATCACATTTTATGTACCGCATTATATATATGATATTCAGTAGCTTACCCTTCTAAATGAAAAGATAAAAGGACTATAGATGAGTAGATTCTTAGTGAGTTGTTCCCCGCCCTCTCCCATTCCCACTAATTTGGTTAGAGATAGCCAATACAGACGATTCTTTAAACATGTGGATGAGGATAGAAACTCAATCCTTAACCATTACACATTTTCAGGACTGACTTTAAATTAAATTTTAGGCTATCATTAGCAGTGTACCGCTATTCTCAGGTTTCTTTTATAGTCTCTTGTTTTGATGACCTTTTCGTACTTCGGTCTTTGCTTAATTTCATTCAGAGGTAGAAAATACGGTAATTTTTAACAACTCCTTGGTAATTCTGCAAATACAAAGGAAGTTTTAAAAAGGCAGATTTAAAAACAAAAGAATTGATTTGATTCCAAAGCTGGTATGAACATATTTTAATGCAGAGGAAAGATAAGGAGCAAGATGAGTCTTAAGGTTATAAGAGGCCCATCAAATTGACCTACATGAGCTCACAGAAGTTACACGTTTCCTAAGGCCAAGGAACTGTTTCATGACCTTGAAGGGTATATTAGTATTTCTATTTCAGTCATTACATTTTCAAACATTGGAACTGCTCAGATTTGGTTCACTGCACAAACCAATCACTTAGAATGTTAAACAGCATGACTTTGGTCTCCTGGAGACAGCTCTTCTGTGATTGAGCTCTCGTTTGCACAGCCTGTCTACCTTCCCTGTTAATTTTTTTTTTCTTGTTTTTTTTTTTCCCATTGTCAGCCTACATTGTGAATGCAACTGACAGAACAAACACCAACACCTAACACTGGAAATTCCCTCCTCTGAACTCATTGGAAACACATGCTGAGGTTCTCAATCGGCAAGTTTTATAAAATGTCAGAACGTTTTAGAGTTGGGAGTGATTGTTGGACTCATTATAATCACACAGGGGGCTTCAGAAAATACTAATGCCTCAGTCCCACCTTCAGAAATTCTGAATTAACTTGTCTGGGGAAGACTGCAGGCCCCTATGTTTTTAAAAAGTTTTCCAAGCAATTTTAATGTCCAGCCAATTTGAGAACCACTGGGCTAGTCCCATTCGATCAGATCAAAACAGAAATTCATATAGGATTGGACATAGCAAAGGGCACAAAACTAGACATCAGAATAGCTGAGACTACTAAACACTGACGGCGCCGGTCCTCGCCGCCCCGCAGAGGCCCGCGCGGCCTCCCTCCGCCGCGGGGACCCGGGGTGGCAGCCGCCGCAACCCCCGTCCTTCCCGCGCCCCGCGCCCCACCGCCGCCGCCGCCGCCGCCGCCGCCGCCGCCGCATTCGCCCGCACTCACCTCAGGGGCGCAACCGGCACAGCCGGCCGTCGGCCTCGTTCCCGCCGAAGCGTCTCGGTGCGGTACTCCCTGCGCGGGCGGGTTCTTCCCCGGCGGTCGCAGGGGGTTCAGGGGTGGGGGGGCGGGGAACGGCCGTCACACGAGCAACGAACCGAAGCGCCGCCTGGTGGCATTTTCCACAGACCGTGGCCACCGCAGCCGCCTTGGGTCCGCACAGCCCCCTGCCGGCCGCAGCTCTTGCTGTCTCGCCGAGCCGACAAGCCTCCGCGGACAGGGGAGGGAGCCGCGGCGCGAGTCGGAGGCCGGGCGGGGGTGTGCGCAGACTCTTTCCTCTGGGGACTGCGCGCATGCGCACCAGCGGGGCGGGACCCGCGGCCCCTGCGTGGGGGCGGGACACGCGGCTGCTGCGTGGGGGCCGGCCCCGCCCAGGGGCGCTGGTCCGGCTCAGCCAATCGCGAGCGCCGGGTACCTCTTGGCGCGGGCGATTTGAATGGTCCGCGGCCGCCTGAGGTGGCGGCAGGTGGGCACGCCGCTGCCCTTTTGGGAGCTTCTCTGAGATCGGGAGGGGAACCCGCCCCTCATCCTTTCGCCGGAGCCCCACCCTCCCCAGGCCGCGGGACTGGCAAAAAAAAAAAATAATAAAAAAACAAAAAAACACACCTGGGAAAGAAAAACAACACTGACTTCAGGATAACGGTTACGTCTTTGGATGGAAAGAAGGGAATGGGATAAAGGAAAGGTGAAAAAGAAACTTCAAGCATTTGTATATGATCTGATTTCTGAAAAGAAAGATTTTTAAATGCTAACATTTTGCCACAATGCTTCAATGTTTTAAAGAAATAAAATGTTAATATGTAATTTTACTACATAAAACCCCAACATATAGTCATGCATATGCACACAGATATGCATATTTTATATGTAAACATAAAAAACATGATTCAATGAATAAAATGATAGAGATTTTCTTTATCATTGAGCTTTATTCTTTTCGTTAACTTACGGTTATTTCAGGTACTTCAGGGCTCCAGAGCTTGCCAGGAGACGCACATGTCCAAGAAGGCCAGTCCCCAGCAGGGAAGCAGGATGGAGCCCCAGGTGCAGGTAGGTCACGGCACGATGGGGGTACTGGGGATGGTCGAAGGCAGGCAGGGAGGCTCGGGGTCAGGCAACGGGGAGGGAAGCATCGGGGTGTATGTGGGGCACAGGTAGGCCAAGGCAGGATGGAGTGAGGGGCGCTGTGTGGGACCCAAGTAGGAAGGGAGGGGAGGGGTGCTTCAGGAGCCAGGGTCGGGCTATCCCCTCCCCCCACCTCCTGCCACCTCCCAAAGCAGCAGCTGAGTCCCTCCTGAGCTCCCTGTCGGACAGGCCCAGCTTTGGCATCTGCGTCCTTGCCCCAACTTGCTACACGGCTCCCCTCATCTGGAGCCCCCGGCCCACTTTTCTTTCCCACCACAGACTGACAGACTGAATGCATCTTTGGACATGTGGCTGGCTCTGGGATGAAATGTTTCCAGGGCACTTCATTGGCACTCTTAACTCGTGTCATAACACACTGAATTCTTTTATAAGTACGTTTAGAAATAGCTCATTCACAAGAATGTCAAACTTCCTCATTCTTGGTCAACATTGACAGATTGTAATTTATCTTAGCATGTTATACATACTCCAGTTAAGTATTTTTCCCCCTTTGTCTGTGATCGTCTACAGATAAAACTGGTCTGCTAGTAGCTTAGAGTCCATCTCTGCCTTTGCTCTTTCATTTTTCCTGAACTTCTCGTGTGGGATAATTTCTCACATTGCTTTCCCTGATCCTAACTTACTTATTATAATGAAGTGGGGTGTAGGAATAGGAATATAGTATACTTATGAATGTACAATAACATATATTGCATTATTGTAAATTGACTTAAATTTACTTAAAAATTATAGTTGAAGAGAGAGTGCCTCATTTGGAAGGGAAGGGGGTCTACAGAATATTTGCTTTTATAAAGGGGGTATGGGGTCTGAAACGATAGCTATGGCCATAAGTTAGCAACGTTTGCTAGGAACTGGGTTGATGTTAAGTCTGCTAGTTCTGATCCATAGATCATAGTCCTTTGTAGATCTATGGTCTGTTGTAGACTTTGTGTGTTAGGTGCAGCATTTATCACATTTTATGTACCGCATTATATATATGATATTCAGTAGCTTACCCTTCTAAATGAAAAGATAAAAGGACTATAGATGAGTAGATTCTTAGTGAGTTGTTCCCCGCCCTCTCCCATTCCCACTAATTTGGTTAGAGATAGCCAATACAGACGATTCTTTAAACATGTGGATGAGGATAGAAACTCAATCCTTAACCATTACACATTTTCAGGACTGACTTTAAATTAAATTTTAGGCTATCATTAGCAGTGTACCGCTATTCTCAGGTTTCTTTTATAGTCTCTTGTTTTGATGACCTTTTCGTACTTCGGTCTTTGCTTAATTTCATTCAGAGGTAGAAAATACGGTAATTTTTAACAACTCCTTGGTAATTCTGCAAATACAAAGGAAGTTTTAAAAAGGCAGATTTAAAAACAAAAGAATTGATTTGATTCCAAAGCTGGTATGAACATATTTTAATGCAGAGGAAAGATAAGGAGCAAGATGAGTCTTAAGGTTATAAGAGGCCCATCAAATTGACCTACATGAGCTCACAGAAGTTACACGTTTCCTAAGGCCAAGGAACTGTTTCATGACCTTGAAGGGTATATTAGTATTTCTATTTCAGTCATTACATTTTCAAACATTGGAACTGCTCAGATTTGGTTCACTGCACAAACCAATCACTTAGAATGTTAAACAGCATGACTTTGGTCTCCTGGAGACAGCTCTTCTGTGATTGAGCTCTCGTTTGCACGGCCTGTCTACCTTCCCTGTTAATTTTTTTTTTCTTGTTTTTTTTTTTCCCATTGTCAGCCTACATTGTGAATGCAACTGACAGAACAAACACCAACACCTAACACTGGAAATTCCCTCCTCTGAACTCATTGGAAACACATGCTGAGGTTCTCAATCGGCAAGTTTTATAAAATGTCAGAACGTTTTAGAGTTGGGAGTGATTGTTGGACTCATTATAATCACACAGGGGGCTTCAGAAAATACTAATGCCTCAGTCCCACCTTCAGAAATTCTGAATTAACTTGTCTGGGGAAGACTGCAGGCCCCTATGTTTTTAAAAAGTTTTCCAAGCAATTTTAATGTCCAGCCAATTTGAGAACCACTGGGCTAGTCCCATTCGATCAGATCAAAACAGAAATTCATATAGGATTGGACATAGCAAAGGGCACAAAACTAGACATCAGAATAGCTGAGACTACTAAACACTGACGGCGCCGGTCCTCGCCGCCCCGCAGAGGCCCGCGCGGCCTCCCTCCGCCGCGGGGACCCGGGGTGGCAGCCGCCGCAACCCCCGTCCTTCCCGCGCCCCGCGCCCCGCCGCCGCCGCCGCCGCCGCCGCCGCCGCCGCCGCATTCGCCCGCACTCACCTCAGGGGCGCAACCGGCACAGCCGGCCGTCGGCCTCGTTCCCGCCGAAGCGTCTCGGTGCGGTACTCCCTGCGCGGGCGGGTTCTTCCCCGGCGGTCGCAGGGGGTTCAGGGGTGGGGGGGCGGGGAACGGCCGTCACACGAGCAACGAACCGAAGCGCCGCCTGGTGGCATTTTCCACAGACCGTGGCCACCGCAGCCGCCTTGGGTCCGCACAGCCCCCTGCCGGCCGCAGCTCTTGCTGTCTCGCCGAGCCGACAAGCCTCCGCGGACAGGGGAGGGAGCCGCGGCGCGAGTCGGAGGCCGGGCGGGGGTGTGCGCAGACTCTTTCCTCTGGGGACTGCGCGCATGCGCACCAGCGGGGCGGGACCCGCGGCCCCTGCGTGGGGGCGGGACACGCGGCTGCTGCGTGGGGGCCGGCCCCGCCCAGGGGCGCTGGTCCGGCTCAGCCAATCGCGAGCGCCGGGTACCTCTTGGCGCGGGCGATTTGAATGGTCCGCGGCCGCCTGAGGTGGCGGCAGGTGGGCACGCCGCTGCCCTTTTGGGAGCTTCTCTGAGATCGGGAGGGAAACCCGCCCCTCATCCTTTCGCCGGAGCCCCACCCTCCCCAGGCCGCGGGACTGGCAAAAAAACAAAAAAACAAAAAAACAAAAAAACACACCTGGGAAAGAAAAACAACACTGACTTCAGGATAACGGTTACGTCTTTGGATGGAAAGAAGGGAATGGGATAAAGGAAAGGTGAAAAAGAAACTTCAAGCATTTGTATATGATCTGATTTCTGAAAAGAAAGATTTTTAAATGCTAACATTTTGCCACAATGCTTCAATGTTTTAAAGAAATAAAATGTTAATATGTAATTTTACTACATAAAACCCCAACATATAGTCATGCATATGCACACAGATATGCATATTTTATATGTAAACATAAAAAACATGATTCAATGAATAAAATGATAGAGATTTTCTTTATCATTGAGCTTTATTCTTTTCGTTAACTTACGGTTATTTCAGGTACTTCAGGGCTCCAGAGCTTGCCAGGAGACGCACATGTCCAAGAAGGCCAGTCCCCAGCAGGGAAGCAGGATGGAGCCCCAGGTGCAGGTAGGTCACGGCACGATGGGGGTACTGGGGATGGTCGAAGGCAGGCAGGGAGGCTCGGGGTCAGGCAACGGGGAGGGAAGCATCGGGGTGTATGTGGGGCACAGGTAGGCCAAGGCAGGATGGAGTGAGGGGCGCTGTGTGGGACCCAAGTAGGAAGGGAGGGGAGGGGTGCTTCAGGAGCCAGGGTCGGGCTATCCCCTCCCCCCACCTCCTGCCACCTCCCAAAGCAGCAGCTGAGTCCCTCCTGAGCTCCCTGTCGGACAGGCCCAGCTTTGGCATCTGCGTCCTTGCCCCAACTTGCTACACGGCTCCCCTCATCTGGAGCCCCCGGCCCACTTTTCTTTCCCACCACAGACTGACAGACTGAATGCATCTTTGGACATGTGGCTGGCTCTGGGATGAAATGTTTCCAGGGCACTTCATTGGCACTCTTAACTCGTGTCATAACACACTGAATTCTTTTATAAGTACGTTTAGAAATAGCTCATTCACAAGAATGTCAAACTTCCTCATTCTTGGTCAACATTGACAGATTGTAATTTATCTTAGCATGTTATACATACTTCAATTAAGTATTTTTCCCCCTTTGTCTGTGATCGTCTACAGATAAAACTGGTCTGCTAGTAGCTTAGAGTCCATCTCTGCCTTTGCTCTTTCATTTTTCCTGAACTTCTCGTGTGGGATAATTTCTCACATTGCTTTCCCTGATCCTAACTTACTTATTATAATGAAGTGGGGTGTAGGAATAGGAATATAGTATACTTATGAATGTACAATAACATATATTGCATTATTGTAAATTGACTTAAATTTACTTAAAAATTATACTTGAAGAGAGAGTGCCTCATTTGGAAGGGAAGGGGGTCTACAGAATATTTGCTTTTATAAAGGGGGTATGGGGTCTGAAACGATAGCTATGGCCATAAGTTAGCAACGTTTGCTAGGAACTGGGTTGATGTTAACTCTGCTAGTTCTGATCCATAGATCATAGTCCTTTGTAGATCTATGGTCTGTTGTAGACTTTGTGTGTTAGGTGCAGCATTTATCACATTTTATGTACCGCATTATATATATGATATTCAGTAGCTTACCCTTCTAAATGAAAAGATAAAAGGACTATAGATGAGTAGATTCTTAGTGAGTTGTTCCCCGCCCTCTCCCATTCCCACTAATTTGGTTAGAGATAGCCAATACAGACGATTCTTTAAACATGTGGATGAGGATAGAAACTCAATCCTTAACCATTACACATTTTCAGGACTGACTTTAAATTAAATTTTAGGCTATCATTAGCAGTGTACCGCTATTCTCAGGTTTCTTTTATAGTCTCTTGTTTTGATGACCTTTTCGTACTTCGGTCTTTGCTTAATTTCATTCAGAGGTAGAAAATACGGTAATTTTTAACAACTCCTTGGTAATTCTGCAAATACAAAGGAAGTTTTAAAAAGGCAGATTTAAAAACAAAAGAATTGATTTGATTCCAAAGCTGGTATGAACATATTTTAATGCAGAGGAAAGATAAGGAGCAAGATGAGTCTTAAGGTTATAAGAGGCCCATCAAATTGACCTACATGAGCTCACAGAAGTTACACGTTTCCTAAGGCCAAGGAACTGTTTCATGACCTTGAAGGGTATATTAGTATTTCTATTTCAGTCATTACATTTTCAAACATTGGAACTGCTCAGATTTGGTTCACTGCACAAACCAATCACTTAGAATGTTAAACAGCATGACTTTGGTCTCCTGGAGACAGCTCTTCTGTGATTGAGCTCTCGTTTGCACGGCCTGTCTACCTTCCCTGTTAATTTTTTTTTTCTTGTTTTTTTTTTTCCCATTGTCAGCCTACATTGTGAATGCAACTGACAGAACAAACACCAACACCTAACACTGGAAATTCCCTCCTCTGAACTCATTGGAAACACATGCTGAGGTTCTCAATCGGCAAGTTTTATAAAATGTCAGAACGTTTTAGAGTTGGGAGTGATTGTTGGACTCATTATAATCACACAGGGGGCTTCAGAAAATACTAATGCCTCAGTCCCACCTTCAGAAATTCTGAATTAACTTGTCTGGGGAAGACTGCAGGCCCCTATGTTTTTAAAAAGTTTTCCAAGCAATTTTAATGTCCAGCCAATTTGAGAACCACTGGGCTAGTCCCATTCGATCAGATCAAAACAGAAATTCATATAGGATTGGACATAGCAAAGGGCACAAAACTAGACATCAGAATAGCTGAGACTACTAAACACTGACGGCGCCGGTCCTCGCCGCCCCGCAGAGGCCCGCGCGGCCTCCCTCCGCCGCGGGGACCCGGGGTGGCAGCCGCCGCAACCCCCGTCCTTCCCGCGCCCCGCGCCCCACCGCCGCCGCCGCCGCCGCCGCCGCCGCCGCCGCATTCGCCCGCACTCACCTCAGGGGCGCAACCGGCACAGCCGGCCGTCGGCCTCGTTCCCGCCGAAGCGTCTCGGTGCGGTACTCCCTGCGCGGGCGGGTTCTTCCCCGGCGGTCGCAGGGGGTTCAGGGGTGGGGGGGCGGGGAACGGCCGTCACACGAGCAACGAACCGAAGCGCCGCCTGGTGGCATTTTCCACAGACCGTGGCCACCGCAGCCGCCTTGGGTCCGCACAGCCCCCTGCCGGCCGCAGCTCTTGCTGTCTCGCCGAGCCGACAAGCCTCCGCGGACAGGGGAGGGAGCCGCGGCGCGAGTCGGAGGCCGGGCGGGGGTGTGCGCAGACTCTTTCCTCTGGGGACTGCGCGCATGCGCACCAGCGGGGCGGGACCCGCGGCCCCTGCGTGGGGGCGGGACACGCGGCTGCTGCGTGGGGGCCGGCCCCGCCCAGGGGCGCTGGTCCGGCTCAGCCAATCGCGAGCGCCGGGTACCTCTTGGCGCGGGCGATTTGAATGGTCCGCGGCCGCCTGAGGTGGCGGCAGGTGGGCACGCCGCTGCCCTTTTGGGAGCTTCTCTGAGATCGGGAGGGGAACCCGCCCCTCATCCTTTCGCCGGAGCCCCACCCTCCCCAGGCCGCGGGACTGGCAAAAAAAAAAAATAATAAAAAAACAAAAAAACACACCTGGGAAAGAAAAACAACACTGACTTCAGGATAACGGTTACGTCTTTGGATGGAAAGAAGGGAATGGGATAAAGGAAAGGTGAAAAAGAAACTTCAAGCATTTGTATATGATCTGATTTCTGAAAAGAAAGATTTTTAAATGCTAACATTTTGCCACAATGCTTCAATGTTTTAAAGAAATAAAATGTTAATATGTAATTTTACTACATAAAACCCCAACATATAGTCATGCATATGCACACAGATATGCATATTTTATATGTAAACATAAAAAACATGATTCAATGAATAAAATGATAGAGATTTTCTTTATCATTGAGCTTTATTCTTTTCGTTAACTTACGGTTATTTCAGGTACTTCAGGGCTCCAGAGCTTGCCAGGAGACGCACATGTCCAAGAAGGCCAGTCCCCAGCAGGGAAGCAGGATGGAGCCCCAGGTGCAGGTAGGTCACGGCACGATGGGGGTACTGGGGATGGTCGAAGGCAGGCAGGGAGGCTCGGGGTCAGGCAACGGGGAGGGAAGCATCGGGGTGTATGTGGGGCACAGGTAGGCCAAGGCAGGATGGAGTGAGGGGCGCTGTGTGGGACCCAAGTAGGAAGGGAGGGGAGGGGTGCTTCAGGAGCCAGGGTCGGGCTATCCCCTCCCCCCACCTCCTGCCACCTCCCAAAGCAGCAGCTGAGTCCCTCCTGAGCTCCCTGTCGGACAGGCCCAGCTTTGGCATCTGCGTCCTTGCCCCAACTTGCTACACGGCTCCCCTCATCTGGAGCCCCCGGCCCACTTTTCTTTCCCACCACAGACTGACAGACTGAATGCATCTTTGGACATGTGGCTGGCTCTGGGATGAAATGTTTCCAGGGCACTTCATTGGCACTCTTAACTCGTGTCATAACACACTGAATTCTTTTATAAGTACGTTTAGAAATAGCTCATTCACAAGAATGTCAAACTTCCTCATTCTTGGTCAACATTGACAGATTGTAATTTATCTTAGCATGTTATACATACTCCAGTTAAGTATTTTTCCCCCTTTGTCTGTGATCGTCTACAGATAAAACTGGTCTGCTAGTAGCTTAGAGTCCATCTCTGCCTTTGCTCTTTCATTTTTCCTGAACTTCTCGTGTGGGATAATTTCTCACATTGCTTTCCCTGATCCTAACTTACTTATTATAATGAAGTGGGGTGTAGGAATAGGAATATAGTATACTTATGAATGTACAATAACATATATTGCATTATTGTAAATTGACTTAAATTTACTTAAAAATTATAGTTGAAGAGAGAGTGCCTCATTTGGAAGGGAAGGGGGTCTACAGAATATTTGCTTTTATAAAGGGGGTATTGGGTCTGAAACGATAGCTATGGCCATAAGTTAGCAACGTTTGCTAGGAACTGGGTTGATGTTAAGTCTGCTAGTTCTGATCCATAGATCATAGTCCTTTGTAGATCTATGGTCTGTTGTAGACTTTGTGTGTTAGGTGCAGCATTTATCACATTTTATGTACCGCATTATATATATGATATTCAGTAGCTTACCCTTCTAAATGAAAAGATAAAAGGACTATAGATGAGTAGATTCTTAGTGAGTTGTTCCCCGCCCTCTCCCATTCCCACTAATTTGGTTAGAGATAGCCAATACAGACGATTCTTTAAACATGTGGATGAGGATAGAAACTCAATCCTTAACCATTACACATTTTCAGGACTGACTTTAAATTAAATTTTAGGCTATCATTAGCAGTGTACCGCTATTCTCAGGTTTCTTTTATAGTCTCTTGTTTTGATGACCTTTTCGTACTTCGGTCTTTGCTTAAATTCATTCAGAGGTAGAAAATACGGTAATTTTTAACAACTCCTTGGTAATTCTGCAAATACAAAGGAAGTTTTAAAAAGGCAGATTTAAAAACAAAAGAATTGATTTGATTCCAAAGCTGGTATGAACATATTTTAATGCAGAGGAAAGATAAGGAGCAAGATGAGTCTTAAGGTTATAAGAGGCCCATCAAATTGACCTACATGAGCTCACAGAAGTTACACGTTTCCTAAGGCCAAGGAACTGTTTCATGACCTTGAAGGGTATATTAGTATTTCTATTTCAGTCATTACATTTTCAAACATTGGAACTGCTCAGATTTGGTTCACTGCACAAACCAATCACTTAGAATGTTAAACAGCATGACTTTGGTCTCCTGGAGACAGCTCTTCTGTGATTGAGCTCTCGTTTGCACGGCCTGTCTACCTTCCCTGTTAATTTTTTTTTTCTTGTTTTTTTTTTTCCCATTGTCAGCCTACATTGTGAATGCAACTGACAGAACAAACACCAACACCTAACACTGGAAATTCCCTCCTCTGAACTCATTGGAAACACATGCTGAGGTTCTCAATCGGCAAGTTTTATAAAATGTCAGAACGTTTTAGAGTTGGGAGTGATTGTTGGACTCATTACAATCACACAGGGAGCTTCAGAAAATACTAATGCCTCAGCCCCACCTTCAGAAATTCTGAATTAACTTGTCTGGGGAAGACTGCAGGCCCCTATGTTTTTAAAAAGTTTTCCAAGCAATTTTAATGTCCAGCCAATTTGAGAACCACTGGGCTAGTCCCATTCGATCAGATCAAAACAGAAATTCATATAGGATTGGACATAGCAAAGGGCACAAAACTAGACATCAGAATAGCTGAGACTACTAAACACTGACGGCGCCGGTCCTCGCCGCCCCGCAGAGGCCCGCGCGGCCTCCCTCCGCCGCGGGGACCCGGGGTGGCAGCCGCCGCAACCCCCGTCCTTCCCGCGCCCCGCGCCCCGCCGCCGCCGCCGCCGCCGCCGCCGCATTCGCCCGCACTCACCTCAGGGGCGCAACCGGCACAGCCGGCCGTCGGCCTCGTTCCCGCCGAAGCGTCTCGGTGCGGTACTCCCTGCGCGGGCGGGTTCTTCCCCGGCGGTCGCAGGGGGTTCAGGGGTGGGGGGGCGGGGAACGGCCGTCACACGAGCAACGAACCGAAGCGCCGCCTGGTGGCATTTTCCACAGACCGTGGCCACCGCAGCCGCCTTGGGTCCGCACAGCCCCCTGCCGGCCGCAGCTCTTGCTGTCTCGCCGAGCCGACAAGCCTCCGCGGACAGGGGAGGGAGCCGCGGCGCGAGTCGGAGGCCGGGCGGGGGTGTGCGCAGACTCTTTCCTCTGGGGACTGCGCGCATGCGCACCAGCGGGGCGGGACCCGCGGCCCCTGCGTGGGGGCGGGACACGCGGCTGCTGCGTGGGGGCCGGCCCCGCCCAGGGGCGCTGGTCCGGCTCAGCCAATCGCGAGCGCCGGGTACCTCTTGGCGCGGGCGATTTGAATGGTCCGCGGCCGCCTGAGGTGGCGGCAGGTGGGCACGCCGCTGCCCTTTTGGGAGCTTCTCTGAGATCGGGAGGGGAACCCGCCCCTCATCCTTTCGCCGGAGCCCCACCCTCCCCAGGCCGCGGGACTGGCAAAAAAAAAAAATAATAAAAAAACAAAAAAACACACCTGGGAAAGAAAAACAACACTGACTTCAGGATAACGGTTACGTCTTTGGATGGAAAGAAGGGAATGGGATAAAGGAAAGGTGAAAAAGAAACTTCAAGCATTTGTATATGATCTGATTTCTGAAAAGAAAGATTTTTAAATGCTAACATTTTGCCACAATGCTTCAATGTTTTAAAGAAATAAAATGTTAATATGTAATTTTACTACATAAAACCCCAACATATAGTCATGCATATGCACACAGATATGCATATTTTATATGTAAACATAAAAAACATGATTCAATGAATAAAATGATAGAGATTTTCTTTATCATTGAGCTTTATTCTTTTCGTTAACTTACGGTTATTTCAGGTACTTCAGGGCTCCAGAGCTTGCCAGGAGACGCACATGTCCAAG
This sequence comes from Camelus dromedarius, assembly GCF_036321535.1. Taxonomy (NCBI): domain Eukaryota; kingdom Metazoa; phylum Chordata; class Mammalia; order Artiodactyla; family Camelidae; genus Camelus; species Camelus dromedarius. Next base: position 251,632 of record NW_026989852.1, read on the forward strand.
AAGGCCAGTCCCCAGCAGGGAAGCAGGATGGAGCCCCAGGTGCAGGTAGGTCACGGCACGATGGGGGTACTGGGGATGGTCGAAGGCAGGCAGGGAGGCTCGGGGTCAGGCAACGGGGAGGGAAGCATCGGGGTGTATGTGGGGCACAGGTAGGCCAAGGCAGGATGGAGTGAGGGGCGCTGTGTGGGACCCAAGTAGGAAGGGAGGGGAGGGGTGCTTCAGGAGCCAGGGTCGGGCTATCCCCTCCCCCCACCTCCTGCCACCTCCCAAAGCAGCAGCTGAGTCCCTCCTGAGCTCCCTGTCGGACAGGCCCAGCTTTGGCATCTGCGTCCTTGCCCCAACTTGCTACACGGCTCCCCTCATCTGGAGCCCCCGGCCCACTTTTCTTTCCCACCACAGACTGACAGACTGAATGCATCTTTGGACATGTGGCTGGCTCTGGGATGAAATGTTTCCAGGGCACTTCATTGGCACTCTTAACTCGTGTCATAACACACTGAATTCTTTTATAAGTACGTTTAGAAATAGCTCATTCACAAGAATGTCAAACTTCCTCATTCTTGGTCAACATTGACAGATTGTAATTTATCTTAGCATGTTATACATACTCCAGTTAAGTATTTTTCCCCCTTTGTCTGTGATCGTCTACAGATAAAACTGGTCTGCTAGTAGCTTAGAGTCCATCTCTGCCTTTGCTCTTTCATTTTTCCTGAACTTCTCGTGTGGGATAATTTCTCACATTGCTTTCCCTGATCCTAACTTACTTATTATAATGAAGTGGGGTGTAGGAATAGGAATATAGTATACTTATGAATGTACAATAACATATATTGCATTATTGTAAATTGACTTAAATTTACTTAAAAATTATAGTTGAAGAGAGAGTGCCTCATTTGGAAGGGAAGGGGGTCTACAGAATATTTGCTTTTATAAAGGGGGTATGGGGTCTGAAACGATAGCTATGGCCATAAGTTAGCAACGTTTGCTAGGAACTGGGTTGATGTTAACTCTGCTAGTTCTGATCCATAGATCATAGTCCTTTGTAGATCTATGGTCTGTTGTAGACTTTGTGTGTTAGGTGCAGCATTTATCACATTTTATGTACCGCATTATATATATGATATTCAGTAGCTTACCCTTCTAAATGAAAAGATAAAAGGACTATAGATGAGTAGATTCTTAGTGAGTTGTTCCCCGCCCTCTCCCATTCCCACTAATTTGGTTAGAGATAGCCAATACAGACGATTCTTTAAACATGTGGATGAGGATAGAAACTCAATCCTTAACCATTACACATTTTCAGGACTGACTTTAAATTAAATTTTAGGCTATCATTAGCAGTGTACCGCTATTCTCAGGTTTCTTTTATAGTCTCTTGTTTTGATGACCTTTTCGTACTTCGGTCTTTGCTTAATTTCATTCAGAGGTAGAAAATACGGTAATTTTTAACAACTCCTTGGTAATTCTGCAAATACAAAGGAAGTTTTAAAAAGGCAGATTTAAAAACAAAAGAATTGATTTGATTCCAAAGCTGGTATGAACATATTTTAATGCAGAGGAAAGATAAGGAGCAAGATGAGTCTTAAGGTTATAAGAGGCCCATCAAATTGACCTACATGAGCTCACAGAAGTTACACGTTTCCTAAGGCCAAGGAACTGTTTCATGACCTTGAAGGGTATATTAGTATTTCTATTTCAGTCATTACATTTTCAAACATTGGAACTGCTCAGATTTGGTTCACTGCACAAACCAATCACTTAGAATGTTAAACAGCATGACTTTGGTCTCCTGGAGACAGCTCTTCTGTGATTGAGCTCTCGTTTGCACGGCCTGTCTACCTTCCCTGTTAATTTTTTTTTTCTTGTTTTTTTTTTTCCCATTGTCAGCCTACATTGTGAATGCAACTGACAGAACAAACACCAACACCTAACACTGGAAATTCCCTCCTCTGAACTCATTGGAAACACATGCTGAGGTTCTCAATCGGCAAGTTTTATAAAATGTCAGAACGTTTTAGAGTTGGGAGTGATTGTTGGACTCATTATAATCACACAGGGGGCTTCAGAAAATACTAATGCCTCAGTCCCACCTTCAGAAATTCTGAATTAACTTGTCTGGGGAAGACTGCAGGCCCCTATGTTTTTAAAAAGTTTTCCAAGCAATTTTAATGTCCAGCCAATTTGAGAACCACTGGGCTAGTCCCATTCGATCAGATCAAAACAGAAATTCATATAGGATTGGACATAGCAAAGGGCACAAAACTAGACATCAGAATAGCTGAGACTACTAAACACTGACGGCGCCGGTCCTCGCCGCCCCGCAGAGGCCCGCGCGGCCTCCCTCCGCCGCGGGGACCCGGGGTGGCAGCCGCCGCAACCCCCGTCCTTCCCGCGCCCCGCGCCCCGCCGCCGCCGCCGCCGCCGCCGCCGCCGCCGCCGCATTCGCCCGCACTCACCTCAGGGGCGCAACCGGCACAGCCGGCCGTCGGCCTCGTTCCCGCCGAAGCGTCTCGGTGCGGTACTCCCTGCGCGGGCGGGTTCTTCCCCGGCGGTCGCAGGGGGTTCAGGGGTGGGGGGGCGGGGAACGGCCGTCACACGAGCAACGAACCGAAGCGCCGCCTGGTGGCATTTTCCACAGACCGTGGCCACCGCAGCCGCCTTGGGTCCGCACAGCCCCCTGCCGGCCGCAGCTCTTGCTGTCTCGCCCAGCCGACAAGCCTCCGCGGACAGGGGAGGGAGCCGCGGCGCGAGTCGGAGGCCGGGCGGGGGTGTGCGCAGACTCTTTCCTCTGGGGACTGCGCGCATGCGCACCAGCGGGGCGGGACCCGCGGCCCCTGCGTGGGGGCGGGACACGCGGCTGCTGCGTGGGGGCCGGCCCCGCCCAGGGGCGCTGGTCCGGCTCAGCCAATCGCGAGCGCCGGGTACCTCTTGGCGCGGGCGATTTGAATGGTCCGCGGCCGCCTGAGGTGGCGGCAGGTGGGCACGCCGCTGCCCTTTTGGGAGCTTCTCTGAGATCGGGAGGGGAACCCGCCCCTCATCCTTTCGCCGGAGCCCCACCCTCCCCAGGCCGCGGGACTGGCAAAAAAAAAAAATAATAAAAAAACAAAAAAACACACCTGGGAAAGAAAAACAACACTGACTTCAGGATAACGGTTACGTCTTTGGATGGAAAGAAGGGAATGGGATAAAGGAAAGGTGAAAAAGAAACTTCAAGCATTTGTATATGATCTGATTTCTGAAAAGAAAGATTTTTAAATGCTAACATTTTGCCACAATGCTTCAATGTTTTAAAGAAATAAAATGTTAATATGTAATTTTACTACATAAAACCCCAACATATAGTCATGCATATGCACACAGATATGCATATTTTATATGTAAACATAAAAAACATGATTCAATGAATAAAATGATAGAGATTTTCTTTATCATTGAGCTTTATTCTTTTCGTTAACTTACGGTTATTTCAGGTACTTCAGGCCTCCAGAGCTTGCCAGGAGACGCACATGTCCAAGAAGGCCAGTCCCCAGCAGGGAAGCAGGATGGAGCCCCAGGTGCAGGTAGGTCACGGCACGATGGGGGTACTGGGGATGGTCGAAGGCAGGCAGGGAGGCTCGGGGTCAGGCAACGGGGAGGGAAGCATCGGGGTGTATGTGGGGCACAGGTAGGCCAAGGCAGGATGGAGTGAGGGGCGCTGTGTGGGACCCAAGTAGGAAGGGAGGGGAGGGGTGCTTCAGGAGCCAGGGTCGGGCTATCCCCTCCCCCCACCTCCTGCCACCTCCCAAAGCAGCAGCTGAGTCCCTCCTGAGCTCCCTGTCGGACAGGCCCAGCTTTGGCATCTGCGTCCTTGCCCCAACTTGCTACACGGCTCCCCTCATCTGGAGCCCCCGGCCCACTTTTCTTTCCCACCACAGACTGACAGACTGAATGCATCTTTGGACATGTGGCTGGCTCTGGGATGAAATGTTTCCAGGGCACTTCATTGGCACTCTTAACTCGTGTCATAACACACTGAATTCTTTTATAAGTACGTTTAGAAATAGCTCATTCACAAGAATGTCAAACTTCCTCATTCTTGGTCAACATTGACAGATTGTAATTTATCTTAGCATGTTATACATACTCCAGTTAAGTATTTTTCCCCCTTTGTCTGTGATCGTCTACAGATAAAACTGGTCTGCTAGTAGCTTAGAGTCCATCTCTGCCTTTGCTCTTTCATTTTTCCTGAACTTCTCGTGTGGGATAATTTCTCACATTGCTTTCCCTGATCCTAACTTACTTATTATAATGAAGTGGGGTGTAGGAATAGGAATATAGTATACTTATGAATGTACAATAACATATATTGCATTATTGTAAATTGACTTAAATTTACTTAAAAATTATAGTTGAAGAGAGAGTGCCTCATTTGGAAGGGAAGGGGGTCTACAGAATATTTGCTTTTATAAAGGGGGTATGGGGTCTGAAACGATAGCTATGGCCATAAGTTAGCAACGTTTGCTAGGAACTGGGTTGATGTTAACTCTGCTAGTTCTGATCCATAGATCATAGTCCTTTGTAGATCTATGGTCTGTTGTAGACTTTGTGTGTTAGGTGCAGCATTTATCACATTTTATGTACCGCATTATATATATGATATTCAGTAGCTTACCCTTCTAAATGAAAAGATAAAAGGACTATAGATGAGTAGATTCTTAGTGAGTTGTTCCCCGCCCTCTCCCATTCCCACTAATTTGGTTAGAGATAGCCAATACAGACGATTCTTTAAACATGTGGATGAGGATAGAAACTCAATCCTTAACCATTACACATTTTCAGGACTGACTTTAAATTAAATTTTAGGCTATCATTAGCAGTGTACCGCTATTCTCAGGTTTCTTTTATAGTCTCTTGTTTTGATGACCTTTTCGTACTTCGGTCTCTGCTTAATTTCATTCAGAGGTAGAAAATACGGTAATTTTTAACAACTCCTTGGTAATTCTGCAAATACAAAGGAAGTTTTAAAAAGGCAGATTTAAAAACAAAAGAATTGATTTGATTCCAAAGCTGGTATGAACATATTTTAATGCAGAGGAAAGATAAGGAGCAAGATGAGTCTTAAGGTTATAAGAGGCCCATCAAATTGACCTACATGAGCTCACAGAAGTTACACGTTTCCTAAGGCCAAGGAACTGTTTCATGACCTTGAAGGGTATATTAGTATTTCTATTTCAGTCATTACATTTTCAAACATTGGAACTGCTCAGATTTGGTTCACTGCACAAACCAATCACTTAGAATGTTAAACAGCATGACTTTGGTCTCCTGGAGACAGCTCTTCTGTGATTGAGCTCTCGTTTGCACGTCCTGTCTGCCTTCCCTGTTAATTTTTTTTTCTTGTTTTTTTTTTTTCCCATTGTCAGCCTACATTGTGAATGCAACTGACAGAACAAACACCAACACCTAACACTGGAAATTCCCTCCTCTGAACTCATTGGAAACACATGCTGAGGTTCTCAATCGGCAAGTTTTATAAAATGTCAGAACGTTTTAGAGTTGGGAGTGATTGTTGGACTCATTATAATCACACAGGGGGCTTCAGAAAATACTAATGCCTCAGCCCCACCTTCAGAAATTCTGAATTAACTTGTCTGGGGAAGACTGCAGGCCCCTATGTTTTTAAAAAGTTTTCCAAGCAATTTTAATGTCCAGCCAATTTGAGAACCACTGGGCTAGTCCCATTCGATCAGATCAAAACAGAAATTCATATAGGATTGGACATAGCAAAGGGCACAAAACTAGACATCAGAATAGCTGAGACTACTAAACACTGACGGCGCCGGTCCTCGCCGCCCCGCAGAGGCCCGCGCGGCCTCCCTCCGCCGCGGGGACCCGGGGTGGCAGCCGCCGCAACCCCCGTCCTTCCCGCGCCCCGCGCCCCGCCGCCGCCGCCGCCGCCGCCGCCGCCGCCGCCGCATTCGCCCGCACTCACCTCAGGGGCGCAACCGGCACAGCCGGCCCTCGGCCTCGTTCCCGCCGAAGCGTCTCGGTGCGGTACTCCCTGCGCGGGCGGGTTCTTCCCCGGCGGTCGCAGGGGGTTCAGGGGTGGGGGGGCGGGGAACGGCCGTCACACGAGCAACGAACCGAAGCGCCGCCTGGTGGCATTTTCCACAGACCGTGGCCACCGCAGCCGCCTTGGGTCCGCACAGCCCCCTGCCGGCCGCAGCTCTTGCTGTCTCGCCGAGCCGACAAGCCTCCGCGGACAGGGGAGGGAGCCGCGGCGCGAGTCGGAGGCCGGGCGGGGGTGTGCGCAGACTCTTTCCTCTGGGGACTGCGCGCATGCGCACCAGCGGGGCGGGACCCGCGGCCCCTGCGTGGGGGCGGGACACGCGGCTGCTGCGTGGGGGCCGGCCCCGCCCAGGGGCGCTGGTCCGGCTCAGCCAATCGCGAGCGCCGGGTACCTCTTGGCGCGGGCGATTTGAATGGTCCGCGGCCGCCTGAGGTGGCGGCAGGTGGGCACGCCGCTGCCCTTTTGGGAGCTTCTCTGAGATCGGGAGGGGAACCCGCCCCTCATCCTTTCGCCGGAGCCCCACCCTCCCCAGGCCGCGGGACTGGCAAAAAAAAAAAATAATAAAAAAACAAAAAAACACACCTGGGAAAGAAAAACAACACTGACTTCAGGATAACGGTTACGTCTTTGGATGGAAAGAAGGGAATGGGATAAAGGAAAGGTGAAAAAGAAACTTCAAGCATTTGTATATGATCTGATTTCTGAAAAGAAAGATTTTTAAATGCTAACATTTTGCCACAATGCTTCAATGTTTTAAAGAAATAAAATGTTAATATGTAATTTTACTACATAAAACCCCAACATATAGTCATGCATATGCACACAGATATGCATATTTTATATGTAAACATAAAAAACATGATTCAATGAATAAAATGATAGAGATTTTCTTTATCATTGAGCTTTATTCTTTTCGTTAACTTACGGTTATTTCAGGTACTTCAGGGCTCCAGAGCTTGCCAGGAGACGCACATGTCCAAGAAGGCCAGTCCCCAGCAGGGAAGCAGGATGGAGCCCCAGGTGCAGGTAGGTCACGGCACGATGGGGGTACTGGGGATGGTCGAAGGCAGGCAGGGAGGCTCGGGGTCAGGCAACGGGGAGGGAAGCATCGGGGTGTATGTGGGGCACAGGTAGGCCAAGGCAGGATGGAGTGAGGGGCGCTGTGTGGGACCCAAGTAGGAAGGGAGGGGAGGGGTGCTTCAGGAGCCAGGGTCGGGCTATCCCCTCCCCCCACCTCCTGCCACCTCCCAAAGCAGCAGCTGAGTCCCTCCTGAGCTCCCTGTCGGACAGGCCCAGCTTTGGCATCTGCGTCCTTGCCCCAACTTGCTACACGGCTCCCCTCATCTGGAGCCCCCGGCCCACTTTTCTTTCCCACCACAGACTGACAGACTGAATGCATCTTTGGACATGTGGCTGGCTCTGGGATGAAATGTTTCCAGGGCACTTCATTGGCACTCTTAACTCGTGTCATAACACACTGAATTCTTTTATAAGTACGTTTAGAAATAGCTCATTCACAAGAATGTCAAACTTCCTCATTCTTGGTCAACATTGACAGATTGTAATTTATCTTAGCATGTTATACATACTCCAGTTAAGTATTTTTCCCCCTTTGTCTGTGATCGTCTACAGATAAAACTGGTCTGCTAGTAGCTTAGAGTCCATCTCTGCCTTTGCTGTTTCATTTTTCCTGAACTTCTCTTGTGGGATAATTTCTCACATTGCTTTCCCTGATCCTAACTTACTTATTATAATGAAGTGGGGTGTAGGAATAGGAATATAGTATACTTATGAATGTACAATAACATATATTGCATTATTGTAAATTGACTTAAATTTACTTAAAAATTATAGTTGAAGAGAGAGTGCCTCATTTGGAAGGGAAGGGGGTCTACAGAATATTTGCTTTTATAAAGGGGGTATTGGGTCTGAAACGATAGCTATGGCCATAAGTTAGCAACGTTTGCTAGGAACTGGGTTGATGTTAAGTCTGCTAGTTCTGATCCATAGATCATAGTCCTTTGTAGATCTATGGTCTGTTGTAGACTTTGTGTGTTAGGTGCAGCATTTATCACATTTTATGTACCGCATTATATATATGATATTCAGTAGCTTACCCTTCTAAATGAAAAGATAAAAGGACTATAGATGAGTAGATTCTTAGTGAGTTGTTCCCCGCCCTCTCCCATTCCCACTAATTTGGTTAGAGATAGCCAATACAGACGATTCTTTAAACATGTGGATGAGGATAGAAACTCAATCCTTAACCATTACACATTTTCAGGACTGACTTTAAATTAAATTTTAGGCTATCATTAGCAGTGTACCGCTATTCTCAGGTTTCTTTTATAGTCTCTTGTTTTGATGACCTTTTCGTACTTCGGTCTCTGCTTAAATTCATTCAGAGGTAGAAAATACGGTAATTTTTAACAACTCCTTGGTAATTCTGCAAATACAAAGGAAGTTTTAAAAAGGCAGATTTAAAAACAAAAGAATTGATTTGATTCCAAAGCTGGTATGAACATATTTTAATGCAGAGGAAAGATAAGGAGCAAGATGAGTCTTAAGGTTATAAGAGGCCCATCAAATTGACCTACATGAGCTCACAGAAGTTACACGTTTCCTAAGGCCAAGGAACTGTTTCATGACCTTGAAGGGTATATTAGTATTTCTATTTCAGTCATTACATTTTCAAACATTGGAACTGCTCAGATTTGGTTCACTGCACAAACCAATCACTTAGAATGTTAAACAGCATGACTTTGGTCTCCTGGAGACAGCTCTTCTGTGATTGAGCTCTCGTTTGCACGTCCTGTCTGCCTTCCCTGTTAATTTTTTTTTCTTGTTTTTTTTTTTTCCCATTGTCAGCCTACATTGTGAATGCAACTGACAGAACAAACACCAACACCTAACACTGGAAATTCCCTCCTCTGAACTCATTGGAAACACATGCTGAGGTTCTCAATCGGCAAGTTTTATAAAATGTCAGAACGTTTTAGAGTTGGGAGTGATTGTTGGACTCATTATAATCACACAGGGGGCTTCAGAAAATACTAATGCCTCAGCCCCACCTTCAGAAATTCTGAATTAACTTGTCTGGGGAAGACTGCAGGCCCCTATGTTTTTAAAAAGTTTTCCAAGCAATTTTAATGTCCAGCCAATTTGAGAACCACTGGGCTAGTCCCATTCGATCAGATCAAAACAGAAATTCATATAGGATTGGACATAGCAAAGGGCACAAAACTAGACATCAGAATAGCTGAGACTACTAAACACTGACGGCGCCGGTCCTCGCCGCCCCGCAGAGGCCCGCGCGGCCTCCCTCCGCCGCGGGGACCCGGGGTGGCAGCCGCCGCAACCCCCGTCCTTCCCGCGCCCCGCGCCCCGCCGCCGCCGCCGCCGCCGCCGCCGCCGCCGCCGCATTCGCCCGCACTCACCTCAGGGGCGCAACCGGCACAGCCGGCCGTCGGCCTCGTTCCCGCCGAAGCGTCTCGGTGCGGTACTCCCTGCGCGGGCGGGTTCTTCCCCGGCGGTCGCAGGGGGTTCAGGGGTGGGGGGGCGGGGAACGGCCGTCACACGAGCAACGAACCGAAGCGCCGCCTGGTGGCATTTTCCACAGACCGTGGCCACCGCAGCCGCCTTGGGTCCGCACAGCCCCCTGCCGGCCGCAGCTCTTGCTGTCTCGCCGAGCCGACAAGCCTCCGCGGACAGGGGAGGGAGCCGCGGCGCGAGTCGGAGGCCGGGCGGGGGTGTGCGCAGACTCTTTCCTCTGGGGACTGCGCGCATGCGCACCAGCGGGGCGGGACCCGCGGCCCCTGCGTGGGGGCGGGACACGCGGCTGCTGCGTGGGGGCCGGCCCCGCCCAGGGGCGCTGGTCCGGCTCAGCCAATCGCGAGCGCCGGGTACCTCTTGGCGCGGGCGATTTGAATGGTCCGCGGCCGCCTGAGGTGGCGGCAGGTGGGCACGCCGCTGCCCTTTTGGGAGCTTCTCTGAGATCGGGAGGGGAACCCGCCCCTCATCCTTTCGCCGGAGCCCCACCCTCCCCAGGCCGCGGGACTGGCAAAAAAAAAAATAATAAAAAAACAAAAAAACACACCTGGGAAAGAAAAACAACACTGACTTCAGGATAACGGTTACGTCTTTGGATGGAAAGAAGGGAATGGGATAAAGGAAAGGTGAAAAAGAAACTTCAAGCATTTGTATATGATCTGATTTCTGAAAAGAAAGATTTTTAAATGCTAACATTTTGCCACAATGCTTCAATGTTTTAAAGAAATAAAATGTTAATATGTAATTTTACTACATAAAACCCCAACATATAGTCATGCATATGCACACAGATATGCATATTTTATATGTAAACATAAAAAACATGATTCAATGAATAAAATGATAGAGATTTTCTTTATCATTGAGCTTTATTCTTTTCGTTAACTTACGGTTATTTCAGGTACTTCAGGGCTCCAGAGCTTGCCAGGAGACGCACATGTCCAAGAAGGCCAGTCCCCAGCAGGGAAGCAGGATGGAGCCCCAGGTGCAGGTAGGTCACGGCACGATGGGGGTACTGGGGATGGTCGAAGGCAGGCAGGGAGGCTCGGGGTCAGGCAACGGGGAGGGAAGCATCGGGGTGTATGTGGGGCACAGGTAGGCCAAGGCAGGATGGAGTGAGGGGCGCTGTGTGGGACCCAAGTAGGAAGGGAGGGGAGGGGTGCTTCAGGAGCCAGGGTCGGGCTATCCCCTCCCCCCACCTCCTGCCACCTCCCAAAGCAGCAGCTGAGTCCCTCCTGAGCTCCCTGTCGGACAGGCCCAGCTTTGGCATCTGCGTCCTTGCCCCAACTTGCTACACGGCTCCCCTCATCTGGAGCCCCCGGCCCACTTTTCTTTCCCACCACAGACTGACAGACTGAATGCATCTTTGGACATGTGGCTGGCTCTGGGATGAAATGTTTCCAGGGCACTTCATTGGCACTCTTAACTCGTGTCATAACACACTGAATTCTTTTATAAGTACGTTTAGAAATAGCTCATTCACAAGAATGTCAAACTTCCTCATTCTTGGTCAACATTGACAGATTGTAATTTATCTTAGCATGTTATACATACTCCAGTTAAGTATTTTTCCCCCTTTGTCTGTGATCGTCTACAGATAAAACTGGTCTGCTAGTAGCTTAGAGTCCATCTCTGCCTTTGCTCTTTCATTTTTCCTGAACTTCTCGTGTGGGATAATTTCTCACATTGCTTTCCCTGATCCTAACTTACTTATTATAATGAAGTGGGGTGTAGGAATAGGAATATAGTATACTTATGAATGTACAATAACATATATTGCATTATTGTAAATTGACTTAAATTTACTTAAAAATTATAGTTGAAGAGAGAGTGCCTCATTTGGAAGGGAAGGGGGTCTACAGAATATTTGCTTTTATAAAGGGGGTATTGGGTCTGAAACGATAGCTATGGCCATAAGTTAGCAACGTTTGCTAGGAACTGGGTTGATGTTAAGTCTGCTAGTTCTGATCCATAGATCATAGTCCTTTGTAGATCTATGGTCTGTTGTAGACTTTGTGTGTTAGGTGCAGCATTTATCACATTTTATGTACCGCATTATATATATGATATTCAGTAGCTTACCCTTCTAAATGAAAAGATAAAAGGACTATAGATGAGTAGATTCTTAGTGAGTTGTTCCCCGCCCTCTCCCATTCCCACTAATTTGGTTAGAGATAGCCAATACAGACGATTCTTTAAACATGTGGATGAGGATAGAAACTCAATCCTTAACCATTACACATTTTCAGGACTGACTTTAAATTAAATTTTAGGCTATCATTAGCAGTGTACCGCTATTCTCAGGTTTCTTTTATAGTCTCTTGTTTTGATGACCTTTTCGTACTTCGGTCTTTGCTTAAATTCATTCAGAGGTAGAAAATACGGTAATTTTTAACAACTCCTTGGTAATTCTGCAAATACAAAGGAAGTTTTAAAAAGGCAGATTTAAAAACAAAAGAATTGATTTGATTCCAAAGCTGGTATGAACATATTTTAATGCAGAGGAAAGATAAGGAGCAAGATGAGTCTTAAGGTTATAAGAGGCCCATCAAATTGACCTACATGAGCTCACAGAAGTTACACGTTTCCTAAGGCCAAGGAACTGTTTCATGACCTTGAAGGGTATATTAGTATTTCTATTTCAGTCATTACATTTTCAAACATTGGAACTGCTCAGATTTGGTTCACTGCACAAACCAATCACTTAGAATGTTAAACAGCATGACTTTGGTCTCCTGGAGACAGCTCTTCTGTGATTGAGCTCTCGTTTGCACGGCCTGTCTACCTTCCCTGTTAATTTTTTTTTTCTTGTTTTTTTTTTTCCCATTGTCAGCCTACATTGTGAATGCAACTGACAGAACAAACACCAACACCTAACACTGGAAATTCCCTCCTCTGAACTCATTGGAAACACATGCTGAGGTTCTCAATCGGCAAGTTTTATAAAATGTCAGAACGTTTTAGAGTTGGGAGTGATTGTTGGACTCATTACAATCACACAGGGAGCTTCAGAAAATACTAATGCCTCAGCCCCACCTTCAGAAATTCTGAATTAACTTGTCTGGGGAAGACTGCAGGCCCCTATGTTTTTAAAAAGTTTTCCAAGCAATTTTAATGTCCAGCCAATTTGAGAACCACTGGGCTAGTCCCATTCGATCAGATCAAAACAGAAATTCATATAGGATTGGACATAGCAAAGGGCACAAAACTAGACATCAGAATAGCTGAGACTACTAAACACTGACGGCGCCGGTCCTCGCCGCCCCGCAGAGGCCCGCGCGGCCTCCCTCCGCCGCGGGGACCCGGGGTGGCAGCCGCCGCAACCCCCGTCCTTCCCGCGCCCCGCGCCCCGCCGCCGCCGCCGCCGCCGCCGCCGCATTCGCCCGCACTCACCTCAGGGGCGCAACCGGCACAGCCGGCCGTCGGCCTCGTTCCCGCCGAAGCGTCTCGGTGCGGTACTCCCTGCGCGGGCGGGTTCTTCCCCGGCGGTCGCAGGGGGTTCAGGGGTGGGGGGGCGGGGAACGGCCGTCACACGAGCAACGAACCGAAGCGCCGCCTGGTGGCATTTTCCACAGACCGTGGCCACCGCAGCCGCCTTGGGTCCGCACAGCCCCCTGCCGGCCGCAGCTCTTGCTGTCTCGCCCAGCCGACAAGCCTCCGCGGACAGGGGAGGGAGCCGCGGCGCGAGTCGGAGGCCGGGCGGGGGTGTGCGCAGACTCTTTCCTCTGGGGACTGCGCGCATGCGCACCAGCGGGGCGGGACCCGCGGCCCCTGCGTGGGGGCGGGACACGCGGCTGCTGCGTGGGGGCCGGCCCCGCCCAGGGGCGCTGGTCCGGCTCAGCCAATCGCGAGCGCCGGGTACCTCTTGGCGCGGGCGATTTGAATGGTCCGCGGCCGCCTGAGGTGGCGGCAGGTGGGCACGCCGCTGCCCTTTTGGGAGCTTCTCTGAGATCGGGAGGGGAACCCGCCCCTCATCCTTTCGCCGGAGCCCCACCCTCCCCAGGCCGCGGGACTGGCAAAAAAAAAAATAATAAAAAAACAAAAAAACACACCTGGGAAAGAAAAACAACACTGACTTCAGGATAACGGTTACGTCTTTGGATGGAAAGAAGGGAATGGGATAAAGGAAAGGTGAAAAAGAAACTTCAAGCATTTGTATATGATCTGATTTCTGAAAAGAAAGATTTTTAAATGCTAACATTTTGCCACAATGCTTCAATGTTTTAAAGAAATAAAATGTTAATATGTAATTTTACTACATAAAACCCCAACATATAGTCATGCATATGCACACAGATATGCATATTTTATATGTAAACATAAAAAACATGATTCAATGAATAAAATGATAGAGATTTTCTTTATCATTGAGCTTTATTCTTTTCGTTAACTTACGGTTATTTCAGGTACTTCAGGGCTCCAGAGCTTGCCAGGAGACGCACATGTCCAAGAAGGCCAGTCCCCAGCAGGGAAGCAGGATGGAGCCCCAGGTGCAGGTAGGTCACGGCACGATGGGGGTACTGGGGATGGTCGAAGGCAGGCAGGGAGGCTCGGGGTCAGGCAACGGGGAGGGAAGCATCGGGGTGTATGTGGGGCACAGGTAGGCCAAGGCAGGATGGAGTGAGGGGCGCTGTGTGGGACCCAAGTAGGAAGGGAGGGGAGGGGTGCTTCAGGAGCCAGGGTCGGGCTATCCCCTCCCCCCACCTCCTGCCACCTCCCAAAGCAGCAGCTGAGTCCCTCCTGAGCTCCCTGTCGGACAGGCCCAGCTTTGGCATCTGCGTCCTTGCCCCAACTTGCTACACGGCTCCCCTCATCTGGAGCCCCCGGCCCACTTTTCTTTCCCACCACAGACTGACAGACTGAATGCATCTTTGGACATGTGGCTGGCTCTGGGATGAAATGTTTCCAGGGCACTTCATTGGCACTCTTAACTCGTGTCATAACACACTGAATTCTTTTATAAGTACGTTTAGAAATAGCTCATTCACAAGAATGTCAAACTTCCTCATTCTTGGTCAACATTGACAGATTGTAATTTATCTTAGCATGTTATACATACTCCAGTTAAGTATTTTTCCCCCTTTGTCTGTGATCGTCTACAGATAAAACTGGTCTGCTAGTAGCTTAGAGTCCATCTCTGCCTTTGCTGTTTCATTTTTCCTGAACTTCTCTTGTGGGATAATTTCTCACATTGCTTTCCCTGATCCTAACTTACTTATTATAATGTAGTGGGGTGTAGGAATAGGAATATAGTATACTTATGAATGTACAATAACATATATTGCATTATTGTAAATTGACTTAAATTTACTTAAAAATTATAGTTGAAGAGAGAGTGCCTCATTTGGAAGGGAAGGGGGTCTACAGAATATTTGCTTTTATAAAGGGGGTATTGGGTCTGAAACGATAGCTATGGCCATAAGTTAGCAACGTTTGCTAGGAACTGGGTTGATGTTAAGTCTGCTAGTTCTGATCCATAGATCATAGTCCTTTGTAGATCTATGGTCTGTTGTAGACTTTGTGTGTTAGGTGCAGCATTTATCACATTTTATGTACCGCATTATATATATGATATTCAGTAGCTTACCCTTCTAAATGAAAAGATAAAAGGACTATAGATGAGTAGATTCTTAGTGAGTTGTTCCCCGCCCTCTCCCATTCCCACTAATTTGGTTAGAGATAGCCAATACAGACGATTCTTTAAACATGTGGATGAGGATAGAAACTCAATCCTTAACCATTACACATTTTCAGGACTGACTTTAAATTAAATTTTAGGCTATCATTAGCAGTGTACCGCTATTCTCAGGTTTCTTTTATAGTCTCTTGTTTTGATGACCTTTTCGTACTTCGGTCTTTGCTTAAATTCATTCAGAGGTAGAAAATACGGTAATTTTTAACAACTCCTTGGTAATTCTGCAAATACAAAGGAAGTTTTAAAAAGGCAGATTTAAAAACAAAAGAATTGATTTGATTCCAAAGCTGGTATGAACATATTTTAATGCAGAGGAAAGATAAGGAGCAAGATGAGTCTTAAGGTTATAAGAGGCCCATCAAATTGACCTACATGAGCTCACAGAAGTTACACGTTTCCTAAGGCCAAGGAACTGTTTCATGACCTTGAAGGGTATATTAGTATTTCTATTTCAGTCATTACATTTTCAAACATTGGAACTGCTCAGATTTGGTTCACTGCACAAACCAATCACTTAGAATGTTAAACAGCATGACTTTGGTCTCCTGGAGACAGCTCTTCTGTGATTGAGCTCTCGTTTGCACGGCCTGTCTACCTTCCCTGTTAATTTTTTTTTTCTTGTTTTTTTTTTTCCCATTGTCAGCCTACATTGTGAATGCAACTGACAGAACAAACACCAACACCTAACACTGGAAATTCCCTCCTCTGAACTCATTGGAAACACATGCTGAGGTTCTCAATCGGCAAGTTTTATAAAATGTCAGAACGTTTTAGAGTTGGGAGTGATTGTTGGACTCATTATAATCACACAGGGAGCTTCAGAAAATACTAATGCCTCAGCCCCACCTTCAGAAATTCTGAATTAACTTGTCTGGGGAAGACTGCAGGCCCCTATGTTTTTAAAAAGTTTTCCAAGCAATTTTAATGTCCAGCCAATTTGAGAACCACTGGGCTAGTCCCATTCGATCAGATCAAAACAGAAATTCATATAGGATTGGACATAGCAAAGGGCACAAAACTAGACATCAGAATAGCTGAGACTACTAAACACTGACGGCGCCGGTCCTCGCCGCCCCGCAGAGGCCCGCGCGGCCTCCCTCCGCCGCGGGGACCCGGGGTGGCAGCCGCCGCAACCCCCGTCCTTCCCGCGCCCCGCGCCCCGCCGCCGCCGCCGCCGCCGCCGCCGCCGCCGCCGCCGCATTCGCCCGCACTCACCTCAGGGGCGCAACCGGCACAGCCGGCCGTCGGCCTCGTTCCCGCCGAAGCGTCTCGGTGCGGTACTCCCTGCGCGGGCGGGTTCTTCCCCGGCGGTCGCAGGGGGTTCAGGGGTGGGGGGGCGGGGAACGGCCGTCACACGAGCAACGAACCGAAGCGCCGCCTGGTGGCATTTTCCACAGACCGTGGCCACCGCAGCCGCCTTGGGTCCGCACAGCCCCCTGCCGGCCGCAGCTCTTGCTGTCTCGCCCAGCCGACAAGCCTCCGCGGACAGGGGAGGGAGCCGCGGCGCGAGTCGGAGGCCGGGCGGGGGTGTGCGCAGACTCTTTCCTCTGGGGACTGCGCGCATGCGCACCAGCGGGGCGGGACCCGCGGCCCCTGCGTGGGGGCGGGACACGCGGCTGCTGCGTGGGGGCCGGCCCCGCCCAGGGGCGCTGGTCCGGCTCAGCCAATCGCGAGCGCCGGGTACCTCTTGGCGCGGGCGATTTGAATGGTCCGCGGCCGCCTGAGGTGGCGGCAGGTGGGCACGCCGCTGCCCTTTTGGGAGCTTCTCTGAGATCGGGAGGGGAACCCGCCCCTCATCCTTTCGCCGGAGCCCCACCCTCCCCAGGCCGCGGGACTGGCAAAAAAAAAAAATAATAAAAAAACAAAAAAACACACCTGGGAAAGAAAAACAACACTGACTTCAGGATAACGGTTACGTCTTTGGATGGAAAGAAGGGAATGGGATAAAGGAAAGGTGAAAAAGAAACTTCAAGCATTTGTATATGATCTGATTTCTGAAAAGAAAGATTTTTAAATGCTAACATTTTGCCACAATGCTTCAATGTTTTAAAGAAATAAAATGTTAATATGTAATTTTACTACATAAAACCCCAACATATAGTCATGCATATGCACACAGATATGCATATTTTATATGTAAACATAAAAAACATGATTCAATGAATAAAATGATAGAGATTTTCTTTATCATTGAGCTTTATTCTTTTCGTTAACTTACGGTTATTTCAGGTACTTCAGGGCTCCAGAGCTTGCCAGGAGACGCACATGTCCAAGAAGGCCAGTCCCCAGCAGGGAAGCAGGATGGAGCCCCAGGTGCAGGTAGGTCACGGCACGATGGGGGTACTGGGGATGGTCGAAGGCAGGCAGGGAGGCTCGGGGTCAGGCAACGGGGAGGGAAGCATCGGGGTGTATGTGGGGCACAGGTAGGCCAAGGCAGGATGGAGTGAGGGGCGCTGTGTGGGACCCAAGTAGGAAGGGAGGGGAGGGGTGCTTCAGGAGCCAGGGTCGGGCTATCCCCTCCCCCCACCTCCTGCCACCTCCCAAAGCAGCAGCTGAGTCCCTCCTGAGCTCCCTGTCGGACAGGCCCAGCTTTGGCATCTGCGTCCTTGCCCCAACTTGCTACACGGCTCCCCTCATCTGGAGCCCCCGGCCCACTTTTCTTTCCCACCACAGACTGACAGACTGAATGCATCTTTGGACATGTGGCTGGCTCTGGGATGAAATGTTTCCAGGGCACTTCATTGGCACTCTTAACTCGTGTCATAACACACTGAATTCTTTTATAAGTACGTTTAGAAATAGCTCATTCACAAGAATGTCAAACTTCCTCATTCTTGGTCAACATTGACAGATTGTAATTTATCTTAGCATGTTATACATACTCCAGTTAAGTATTTTTCCCCCTTTGTCTGTGATCGTCTACAGATAAAACTGGTCTGCTAGTAGCTTAGAGTCCATCTCTGCCTTTGCTCTTTCATTTTTCCTGAACTTCTCTTGTGGGATAATTTCTCACATTGCTTTCCCTGATCCTAACTTACTTATTATAATGAAGTGGGGTGTAGGAATAGGAATATAGTATACTTATGAATGTACAATAACATATATTGCATTATTGTAAATTGACTTAAATTTACTTAAAAATTATAGTTGAAGAGAGAGTGCCTCATTTGGAAGGGAAGGGGGTCTACAGAATATTTGCTTTTATAAAGGGGGTATTGGGTCTGAAACGATAGCTATGGCCATAAGTTAGCAACGTTTGCTAGGAACTGGGTTGATGTTAAGTCTGCTAGTTCTGATCCATAGATCATAGTCCTTTGTAGATCTATGGTCTGTTGTAGACTTTGTGTGTTAGGTGCAGCATTTATCACATTTTATGTACCGCATTATATATATGATATTCAGTAGCTTACCCTTCTAAATGAAAAGATAAAAGGACTATAGATGAGTAGATTCTTAGTGAGTTGTTCCCCGCCCTCTCCCATTCCCACTAATTTGGTTAGAGATAGCCAATACAGACGATTCTTTAAACATGTGGATGAGGATAGAAACTCAATCCTTAACCATTACACATTTTCAGGACTGACTTTAAATTAAATTTTAGGCTATCATTAGCAGTGTACCGCTATTCTCAGGTTTCTTTTATAGTCTCTTGTTTTGATGACCTTTTCGTACTTCGGTCTCTGCTTAATTTCATTCAGAGGTAGAAAATACGGTAATTTTTAACAACTCCTTGGTAATTCTGCAAATACAAAGGAAGTTTTAAAAAGGCAGATTTAAAAACAAAAGAATTGATTTGATTCCAAAGCTGGTATGAACATATTTTAATGCAGAGGAAAGATAAGGAGCAAGATGAGTCTTAAGGTTATAAGAGGCCCATCAAATTGACCTACATGAGCTCACAGAAGTTACACGTTTCCTAAGGCCAAGGAACTGTTTCATGACCTTGAAGGGTATATTAGTATTTCTATTTCAGTCATTACATTTTCAAACATTGGAACTGCTCAGATTTGGTTCACTGCACAAACCAATCACTTAGAATGTTAAACAGCATGACTTTGGTCTCCTGGAGACAGCTCTTCTGTGATTGAGCTCTCGTTTGCACGGCCTGTCTGCCTTCCCTGTTAATTTTTTTTTCTTGTTTTTTTTTTTTCCCATTGTCAGCCTACATTGTGAATGCAACTGACAGAACAAACACCAACACCTAACACTGGAAATTCCCTCCTCTGAACTCATTGGAAACACATGCTGAGGTTCTCAATCGGCAAGTTTTATAAAATGTCAGAACGTTTTAGAGTTGGGAGTGATTGTTGGACTCATTATAATCACACAGGGGGCTTCAGAAAATACTAATGCCTCAGCCCCACCTTCAGAAATTCTGAATTAACTTGTCTGGGGAAGACTGCAGGCCCCTATGTTTTTAAAAAGTTTTCCAAGCAATTTTAATGTCCAGCCAATTTGAGAACCACTGGGCTAGTCCCATTCGATCAGATCAAAACAGAAATTCATATAGGATTGGACATAGCAAAGGGCACAAAACTAGACATCAGAATAGCTGAGACTACTAAACACTGACGGCGCCGGTCCTCGCCGCCCCGCAGAGGCCCGCGCGGCCTCCCTCCGCCGCGGGGACCCGGGGTGGCAGCCGCCGCAACCCCCGTCCTTCCCGCGCCCCGCGCCCCGCCGCCGCCGCCGCCGCCGCCGCCGCCGCCGCCGCATTCGCCCGCACTCACCTCAGGGGCGCAACCGGCACAGCCGGCCGTCGGCCTCGTTCCCGCCGAAGCGTCTCGGTGCGGTACTCCCTGCGCGGGCGGGTTCTTCCCCGGCGGTCGCAGGGGGTTCAGGGGTGGGGGGGCGGGGAACGGCCGTCACACGAGCAACGAACCGAAGCGCCGCCTGGTGGCATTTTCCACAGACCGTGGCCACCGCAGCCGCCTTGGGTCCGCACAGCCCCCTGCCGGCCGCAGCTCTTGCTGTCTCGCCCAGCCGACAAGCCTCCGCGGACAGGGGAGGGAGCCGCGGCGCGAGTCGGAGGCCGGGCGGGGGTGTGCGCAGACTCTTTCCTCTGGGGACTGCGCGCATGCGCACCAGCGGGGCGGGACCCGCGGCCCCTGCGTGGGGGCGGGACACGCGGCTGCTGCGTGGGGGCCGGCCCCGCCCAGGGGCGCTGGTCCGGCTCAGCCAATCGCGAGCGCCGGGTACCTCTTGGTGCGGGCGATTTGAATGGTCCGCGGCCGCCTGAGGTGGCGGCAGGTGGGCACGCCGCTGCCCTTTTGGGAGCTTCTCTGAGATCGGGAGGGGAACCCGCCCCTCATCCTTTCGCCGGAGCCCCACCCTCCCCAGGCCGCGGGACTGGCAAAAAAAAAAAATAATAAAAAAACAAAAAAACACACCTGGGAAAGAAAAACAACACTGACTTCAGGATAACGGTTACGTCTTTGGATGGAAAGAAGGGAATGGGATAAAGGAAAGGTGAAAAAGAAACTTCAAGCATTTGTATATGATCTGATTTCTGAAAAGAAAGATTTTTAAATGCTAACATTTTGCCACAATGCTTCAATGTTTTAAAGAAATAAAATGTTAATATGTAATTTTACTACATAAAACCCCAACATATAGTCATGCATATGCACACAGATATGCATATTTTATATGTAAACATAAAAAACATGATTCAATGAATAAAATGATAGAGATTTTCTTTATCATTGAGCTTTATTCTTTTCGTTAACTTACGGTTATTTCAGGTACTTCAGGGCTCCAGAGCTTGCCAGGAGACGCACATGTCCAAGAAGGCCAGTCCCCAGCAGGGAAGCAGGATGGAGCCCCAGGTGCAGGTAGGTCACGGCACGATGGGGGTACTGGGGATGGTCGAAGGCAGGCAGGGAGGCTCGGGGTCAGGCAACGGGGAGGGAAGCATCGGGGTGTATGTGGGGCACAGGTAGGCCAAGGCAGGATGGAGTGAGGGGCGCTGTGTGGGACCCAAGTAGGAAGGGAGGGGAGGGGTGCTTCAGGAGCCAGGGTCGGGCTATCCCCTCCCCCCACCTCCTGCCACCTCCCAAAGCAGCAGCTGAGTCCCTCCTGAGCTCCCTGTCGGACAGGCCCAGCTTTGGCATCTGCGTCCTTGCCCCAACTTGCTACACGGCTCCCCTCATCTGGAGCCCCCGGCCCACTTTTCTTTCCCACCACAGACTGACAGACTGAATGCATCTTTGGACATGTGGCTGGCTCTGGGATGAAATGTTTCCAGGGCACTTCATTGGCACTCTTAACTCGTGTCATAACACACTGAATTCTTTTATAAGTACGTTTAGAAATAGCTCATTCACAAGAATGTCAAACTTCCTCATTCTTGGTCAACATTGACAGATTGTAATTTATCTTAGCATGTTATACATACTCCAGTTAAGTATTTTTCCCCCTTTGTCTGTGATCGTCTACAGATAAAACTGGTCTGCTAGTAGCTTAGAGTCCATCTCTGCCTTTGCTGTTTCATTTTTCCTGAACTTCTCTTGTGGGATAATTTCTCACATTGCTTTCCCTGATCCTAACTTACTTATTATAATGAAGTGGGGTGTAGGAATAGGAATATAGTATACTTATGAATGTACAATAACATATATTGCATTATTGTAAATTGACTTAAATTTACTTAAAAATTATAGTTGAAGAGAGAGTGCCTCATTTGGAAGGGAAGGGGGTCTACAGAATATTTGCTTTTATAAAGGGGGTATTGGGTCTGAAACGATAGCTATGGCCATAAGTTAGCAACGTTTGCTAGGAACTGGGTTGATGTTAAGTCTGCTAGTTCTGATCCATAGATCATAGTCCTTTGTAGATCTATGGTCTGTTGTAGACTTTGTGTGTTAGGTGCAGCATTTATCACATTTTATGTACCGCATTATATATATGATATTCAGTAGCTTACCCTTCTAAATGAAAAGATAAAAGGACTATAGATGAGTAGATTCTTAGTGAGTTGTTCCCCGCCCTCTCCCATTCCCACTAATTTGGTTAGAGATAGCCAATACAGACGATTCTTTAAACATGTGGATGAGGATAGAAACTCAATCCTTAACCATTACACATTTTCAGGACTGACTTTAAATTAAATTTTAGGCTATCATTAGCAGTGTACCGCTATTCTCAGGTTTCTTTTATAGTCTCTTGTTTTGATGACCTTTTCGTACTTCGGTCTTTGCTTAAATTCATTCAGAGGTAGAAAATACGGTAATTTTTAACAACTCCTTGGTAATTCTGCAAATACAAAGGAAGTTTTAAAAAGGCAGATTTAAAAACAAAAGAATTGATTTGATTCCAAAGCTGGTATGAACATATTTTAATGCAGAGGAAAGATAAGGAGCAAGATGAGTCTTAAGGTTATAAGAGGCCCATCAAATTGACCTACATGAGCTCACAGAAGTTACACGTTTCCTAAGGCCAAGGAACTGTTTCATGACCTTGAAGGGTATATTAGTATTTCTATTTCAGTCATTACATTTTCAAACATTGGAACTGCTCAGATTTGGTTCACTGCACAAACCAATCACTTAGAATGTTAAACAGCATGACTTTGGTCTCCTGGAGACAGCTCTTCTGTGATTGAGCTCTCGTTTGCACGGCCTGTCTACCTTCCCTGTTAATTTTTTTTTTCTTGTTTTTTTTTTTCCCATTGTCAGCCTACATTGTGAATGCAACTGACAGAACAAACACCAACACCTAACACTGGAAATTCCCTCCTCTGAACTCATTGGAAACACATGCTGAGGTTCTCAATCGGCAAGTTTTATAAAATGTCAGAACGTTTTAGAGTTGGGAGTGATTGTTGGACTCATTATAATCACACAGGGAGCTTCAGAAAATACTAATGCCTCAGCCCCACCTTCAGAAATTCTGAATTAACTTGTCTGGGGAAGACTGCAGGCCCCTATGTTTTTAAAAAGTTTTCCAAGCAATTTTAATGTCCAGCCAATTTGAGAACCACTGGGCTAGTCCCATTCGATCAGATCAAAACAGAAATTCATATAGGATTGGACATAGCAAAGGGCACAAAACTAGACATCAGAATAGCTGAGACTACTAAACACTGACGGCGCCGGTCCTCGCCGCCCCGCAGAGGCCCGCGCGGCCTCCCTCCGCCGCGGGGACCCGGGGTGGCAGCCGCCGCAACCCCCGTCCTTCCCGCGCCCCGCGCCCCGCCGCCGCCGCCGCCGCCGCCGCCGCCGCCGCCGCCGCATTCGCCCGCACTCACCTCAGGGGCGCAACCGGCACAGCCGGCCGTCGGCCTCGTTCCCGCCGAAGCGTCTCGGTGCGGTACTCCCTGCGCGGGCGGGTTCTTCCCCGGCGGTCGCAGGGGGTTCAGGGGTGGGGGGGCGGGGAACGGCCGTCACACGAGCAACGAACCGAAGCGCCGCCTGGTGGCATTTTCCACAGACCGTGGCCACCGCAGCCGCCTTGGGTCCGCACAGCCCCCTGCCGGCCGCAGCTCTTGCTGTCTCGCCGAGCCGACAAGCCTCCGCGGACAGGGGAGGGAGCCGCGGCGCGAGTCGGAGGCCGGGCGGGGGTGTGCGCAGACTCTTTCCTCTGGGGACTGCGCGCATGCGCACCAGCGGGGCGGGACCCGCGGCCCCTGCGTGGGGGCGGGACACGCGGCTGCTGCGTGGGGGCCGGCCCCGCCCAGGGGCGCTGGTCCGGCTCAGCCAATCGCGAGCGCCGGGTACCTCTTGGCGCGGGCGATTTGAATGGTCCGCGGCCGCCTGAGGTGGCGGCAGGTGGGCACGCCGCTGCCCTTTTGGGAGCTTCTCTGAGATCGGGAGGGGAACCCGCCCCTCATCCTTTCGCCGGAGCCCCACCCTCCCCAGGCCGCGGGACTGGCAAAAAAAAAAAATAATAAAAAAACAAAAAAACACACCTGGGAAAGAAAAACAACACTGACTTCAGGATAACGGTTACGTCTTTGGATGGAAAGAAGGGAATGGGATAAAGGAAAGGTGAAAAAGAAACTTCAAGCATTTGTATATGATCTGATTTCTGAAAAGAAAGATTTTTAAATGCTAACATTTTGCCACAATGCTTCAATGTTTTAAAGAAATAAAATGTTAATATGTAATTTTACTACATAAAACCCCAACATATAGTCATGCATATGCACACAGATATGCATATTTTATATGTAAACATAAAAAACATGATTCAATGAATAAAATGATAGAGATTTTCTTTATCATTGAGCTTTATTCTTTTCGTTAACTTACGGTTATTTCAGGTACTTCAGGGCTCCAGAGCTTGCCAGGAGACGCACATGTCCAAGAAGGCCAGTCCCCAGCAGGGAAGCAGGATGGAGCCCCAGGTGCAGGTAGGTCACGGCACGATGGGGGTACTGGGGATGGTCGAAGGCAGGCAGGGAGGCTCGGGGTCAGGCAACGGGGAGGGAAGCATCGGGGTGTATGTGGGGCACAGGTAGGCCAAGGCAGGATGGAGTGAGGGGCGCTGTGTGGGACCCAAGTAGGAAGGGAGGGGAGGGGTGCTTCAGGAGCCAGGGTCGGGCTATCCCCTCCCCCCACCTCCTGCCACCTCCCAAAGCAGCAGCTGAGTCCCTCCTGAGCTCCCTGTCGGACAGGCCCAGCTTTGGCATCTGCGTCCTTGCCCCAACTTGCTACACGGCTCCCCTCATCTGGAGCCCCCGGCCCACTTTTCTTTCCCACCACAGACTGACAGACTGAATGCATCTTTGGACATGTGGCTGGCTCTGGGATGAAATGTTTCCAGGGCACTTCATTGGCACTCTTAACTCGTGTCATAACACACTGAATTCTTTTATAAGTACGTTTAGAAATAGCTCATTCACAAGAATGTCAAACTTCCTCATTCTTGGTCAACATTGACAGATTGTAATTTATCTTAGCATGTTATACATACTCCAGTTAAGTATTTTTCCCCCTTTGTCTGTGATCGTCTACAGATAAAACTGGTCTGCTAGTAGCTTAGAGTCCATCTCTGCCTTTGCTGTTTCATTTTTCCTGAACTTCTCTTGTGGGATAATTTCTCACATTGCTTTCCCTGATCCTAACTTACTTATTATAATGAAGTGGGGTGTAGGAATAGGAATATAGTATACTTATGAATGTACAATAACATATATTGCATTATTGTAAATTGACTTAAATTTACTTAAAAATTATAGTTGAAGAGAGAGTGCCTCATTTGGAAGGGAAGGGGGTCTACAGAATATTTGCTTTTATAAAGGGGGTATTGGGTCTGAAACGATAGCTATGGCCATAAGTTAGCAACGTTTGCTAGGAACTGGGTTGATGTTAAGTCTGCTAGTTCTGATCCATAGATCATAGTCCTTTGTAGATCTATGGTCTGTTGTAGACTTTGTGTGTTAGGTGCAGCATTTATCACATTTTATGTACCGCATTATATATATGATATTCAGTAGCTTACCCTTCTAAATGAAAAGATAAAAGGACTATAGATGAGTAGATTCTTAGTGAGTTGTTCCCCGCCCTCTCCCATTCCCACTAATTTGGTTAGAGATAGCCAATACAGACGATTCTTTAAACATGTGGATGAGGATAGAAACTCAATCCTTAACCATTACACATTTTCAGGACTGACTTTAAATTAAATTTTAGGCTATCATTAGCAGTGTACCGCTATTCTCAGGTTTCTTTTATAGTCTCTTGTTTTGATGACCTTTTCGTACTTCGGTCTCTGCTTAATTTCATTCAGAGGTAGAAAATACGGTAATTTTTAACAACTCCTTGGTAATTCTGCAAATACAAAGGAAGTTTTAAAAAGGCAGATTTAAAAACAAAAGAATTGATTTGATTCCAAAGCTGGTATGAACATATTTTAATGCAGAGGAAAGATAAGGAGCAAGATGAGTCTTAAGGTTATAAGAGGCCCATCAAATTGACCTACATGAGCTCACAGAAGTTACACGTTTCCTAAGGCCAAGGAACTGTTTCATGACCTTGAAGGGTATATTAGTATTTCTATTTCAGTCATTACATTTTCAAACATTGGAACTGCTCAGATTTGGTTCACTGCACAAACCAATCAGTTAGAATGTTAAACAGCATGACTTTGGTCTCCTGGAGACAGCTCTTCTGTGATTGAGCTCTCGTTTGCACGTCCTGTCTGCCTTCCCTGTTAATTTTTTTTTCTTGTTTTTTTTTTTTCCCATTGTCAGCCTACATTGTGAATGCAACTGACAGAACAAACACCAACACCTAACACTGGAAATTCCCTCCTCTGAACTCATTGGAAACACATGCTGAGGTTCTCAATCGGCAAGTTTTATAAAATGTCAGAACGTTTTAGAGTTGGGAGTGATTGTTGGACTCATTATAATCACACAGGGGGCTTCAGAAAATACTAATGCCTCAGCCCCACCTTCAGAAATTCTGAATTAACTTGTCTGGGGAAGACTGCAGGCCCCTATGTTTTTAAAAAGTTTTCCAAGCAATTTTAATGTCCAGCCAATTTGAGAACCACTGGGCTAGTCCCATTCGATCAGATCAAAACAGAAATTCATATAGGATTGGACATAGCAAAGGGCACAAAACTAGACATCAGAATAGCTGAGACTACTAAACACTGACGGCGCCGGTCCTCGCCGCCCCGCAGAGGCCCGCGCGGCCTCCCTCCGCCGCGGGGACCCGGGGTGGCAGCCGCCGCAACCCCCGTCCTTCCCGCGCCCCGCGCCCCGCCGCCGCCGCCGCCGCCGCCGCCGCCGCCGCCGCCGCATTCGCCCGCACTCACCTCAGGGGCGCAACCGGCACAGCCGGCCGTCGGCCTCGTTCCCGCCGAAGCGTCTCGGTGCGGTACTCCCTGCGCGGGCGGGTTCTTCCCCGGCGGTCGCAGGGGGTTCAGGGGTGGGGGGGCGGGGAACGGCCGTCACACGAGCAACGAACCGAAGCGCCGCCTGGTGGCATTTTCCACAGACCGTGGCCACCGCAGCCGCCTTGGGTCCGCACAGCCCCCTGCCGGCCGCAGCTCTTGCTGTCTCGCCGAGCCGACAAGCCTCCGCGGACAGGGGAGGGAGCCGCGGCGCGAGTCGGAGGCCGGGCGGGGGTGTGCGCAGACTCTTTCCTCTGGGGACTGCGCGCATGCGCACCAGCGGGGCGGGACCCGCGGCCCCTGCGTGGGGGCGGGACACGCGGCTGCTGCGTGGGGGCCGGCCCCGCCCAGGGGCGCTGGTCCGGCTCAGCCAATCGCGAGCGCCGGGTACCTCTTGGTGCGGGCGATTTGAATGGTCCGCGGCCGCCTGAGGTGGCGGCAGGTGGGCACGCCGCTGCCCTTTTGGGAGCTTCTCTGAGATCGGGAGGGGAACCCGCCCCTCATCCTTTCGCCGGAGCCCCACCCTCCCCAGGCCGCGGGACTGGCAAAAAAAAAAAATAATAAAAAAACAAAAAAACACACCTGGGAAAGAAAAACAACACTGACTTCAGGATAACGGTTACGTCTTTGGATGGAAAGAAGGGAATGGGATAAAGGAAAGGTGAAAAAGAAACTTCAAGCATTTGTATATGATCTGATTTCTGAAAAGAAAGATTTTTAAATGCTAACATTTTGCCACAATGCTTCAATGTTTTAAAGAAATAAAATGTTAATATGTAATTTTACTACATAAAACCCCAACATATAGTCATGCATATGCACACAGATATGCATATTTTATATGTAAACATAAAAAACATGATTCAATGAATAAAATGATAGAGATTTTCTTTATCATTGAGCTTTATTCTTTTCGTTAACTTACGGTTATTTCAGGTACTTCAGGGCTCCAGAGCTTGCCAGGAGACGCACATGTCCAAGAAGGCCAGTCCCCAGCAGGGAAGCAGGATGGAGCCCCAGGTGCAGGTAGGTCACGGCACGATGGGGGTACTGGGGATGGTCGAAGGCAGGCAGGGAGGCTCGGGGTCAGGCAACGGGGAGGGAAGCATCGGGGTGTATGTGGGGCACAGGTAGGCCAAGGCAGGATGGAGTGAGGGGCGCTGTGTGGGACCCAAGTAGGAAGGGAGGGGAGGGGTGCTTCAGGAGCCAGGGTCGGGCTATCCCCTCCCCCCACCTCCTGCCACCTCCCAAAGCAGCAGCTGAGTCCCTCCTGAGCTCCCTGTCGGACAGGCCCAGCTTTGGCATCTGCGTCCTTGCCCCAACTTGCTACACGGCTCCCCTCATCTGGAGCCCCCGGCCCACTTTTCTTTCCCACCACAGACTGACAGACTGAATGCATCTTTGGACATGTGGCTGGCTCTGGGATGAAATGTTTCCAGGGCACTTCATTGGCACTCTTAACTCGTGTCATAACACACTGAATTCTTTTATAAGTACGTTTAGAAATAGCTCATTCACAAGAATGTCAAACTTCCTCATTCTTGGTCAACATTGACAGATTGTAATTTATCTTAGCATGTTATACATACTCCAGTTAAGTATTTTTCCCCCTTTGTCTGTGATCGTCTACAGATAAAACTGGTCTGCTAGTAGCTTAGAGTCCATCTCTGCCTTTGCTGTTTCATTTTTCCTGAACTTCTCTTGTGGGATAATTTCTCACATTGCTTTCCCTGATCCTAACTTACTTATTATAATGAAGTGGGGTGTAGGAATAGGAATATAGTATACTTATGAATGTACAATAACATATATTGCATTATTGTAAATTGACTTAAATTTACTTAAAAATTATAGTTGAAGAGAGAGTGCCTCATTTGGAAGGGAAGGGGGTCTACAGAATATTTGCTTTTATAAAGGGGGTATTGGGTCTGAAACGATAGCTATGGCCATAAGTTAGCAACGTTTGCTAGGAACTGGGTTGATGTTAAGTCTGCTAGTTCTGATCCATAGATCATAGTCCTTTGTAGATCTATGGTCTGTTGTAGACTTTGTGTGTTAGGTGCAGCATTTATCACATTTTATGTACCGCATTATATATATGATATTCAGTAGCTTACCCTTCTAAATGAAAAGATAAAAGGACTATAGATGAGTAGATTCTTAGTGAGTTGTTCCCCGCCCTCTC
Source organism: Camelus dromedarius (assembly GCF_036321535.1). Taxonomy (NCBI): domain Eukaryota; kingdom Metazoa; phylum Chordata; class Mammalia; order Artiodactyla; family Camelidae; genus Camelus; species Camelus dromedarius. Next base: position 280,954 of record NW_026989852.1, read on the forward strand.
CCATTCCCACTAATTTGGTTAGAGATAGCCAATACAGACGATTCTTTAAACATGTGGATGAGGATAGAAACTCAATCCTTAACCATTACACATTTTCAGGACTGACTTTAAATTAAATTTTAGGCTATCATTAGCAGTGTACCGCTATTCTCAGGTTTCTTTTATAGTCTCTTGTTTTGATGACCTTTTCGTACTTCGGTCTCTGCTTAAATTCATTCAGAGGTAGAAAATACGGTAATTTTTAACAACTCCTTGGTAATTCTGCAAATACAAAGGAAGTTTTAAAAAGGCAGATTTAAAAACAAAAGAATTGATTTGATTCCAAAGCTGGTATGAACATATTTTAATGCAGAGGAAAGATAAGGAGCAAGATGAGTCTTAAGGTTATAAGAGGCCCATCAAATTGACCTACATGAGCTCACAGAAGTTACACGTTTCCTAAGGCCAAGGAACTGTTTCATGACCTTGAAGGGTATATTAGTATTTCTATTTCAGTCATTACATTTTCAAACATTGGAACTGCTCAGATTTGGTTCACTGCACAAACCAATCAGTTAGAATGTTAAACAGCATGACTTTGGTCTCCTGGAGACAGCTCTTCTGTGATTGAGCTCTCGTTTGCACGTCCTGTCTGCCTTCCCTGTTAATTTTTTTTTCTTGTTTTTTTTTTTTCCCATTGTCAGCCTACATTGTGAATGCAACTGACAGAACAAACACCAACACCTAACACTGGAAATTCCCTCCTCTGAACTCACTGGAAACACATGCTGAGGTTCTCAATCGGCAAGTTTTATAAAATGTCAGAACGTTTTAGAGTTGGGAGTGATTGTTGGACTCATTATAATCACACAGGGGGCTTCAGAAAATACTAATGCCTCAGCCCCACCTTCAGAAATTCTGAATTAACTTGTCTGGGGAAGACTGCAGGCCCCTATGTTTTTAAAAAGTTTTCCAAGCAATTTTAATGTCCAGCCAATTTGAGAACCACTGGGCTAGTCCCATTCGATCAGATCAAAACAGAAATTCATATAGGATTGGACATAGCAAAGGGCACAAAACTAGACATCAGAATAGCTGAGACTACTAAACACTGACGGCGCCGGTCCTCGCCGCCCCGCAGAGGCCCGCGCGGCCTCCCTCCGCCGCGGGGACCCGGGGTGGCAGCCGCCGCAACCCCCGTCCTTCCCGCGCCCCGCGCCCCGCCGCCGCCGCCGCCGCCGCCGCCGCCGCCGCCGCATTCGCCCGCACTCACCTCAGGGGCGCAACCGGCACAGCCGGCCCTCGGCCTCGTTCCCGCCGAAGCGTCTCGGTGCGGTACTCCCTGCGCGGGCGGGTTCTTCCCCGGCGGTCGCAGGGGGTTCAGGGGTGGGGGGGCGGGGAACGGCCGTCACACGAGCAACGAACCGAAGCGCCGCCTGGTGGCATTTTCCACAGACCGTGGCCACCGCAGCCGCCTTGGGTCCGCACAGCCCCCTGCCGGCCGCAGCTCTTGCTGTCTCGCCGAGCCGACAAGCCTCCGCGGACAGGGGAGGGAGCCGCGGCGCGAGTCGGAGGCCGGGCGGGGGTGTGCGCAGACTCTTTCCTCTGGGGACTGCGCGCATGCGCACCAGCGGGGCGGGACCCGCGGCCCCTGCGTGGGGGCGGGACACGCGGCTGCTGCGTGGGGGCCGGCCCCGCCCAGGGGCGCTGGTCCGGCTCAGCCAATCGCGAGCGCCGGGTACCTCTTGGTGCGGGCGATTTGAATGGTCCGCGGCCGCCTGAGGTGGCGGCAGGTGGGCACGCCGCTGCCCTTTTGGGAGCTTCTCTGAGATCGGGAGGGGAACCCGCCCCTCATCCTTTCGCCGGAGCCCCACCCTCCCCAGGCCGCGGGACTGGCAAAAAAAAAAAATAATAAAAAAACAAAAAAACACACCTGGGAAAGAAAAACAACACTGACTTCAGGATAACGGTTACGTCTTTGGATGGAAAGAAGGGAATGGGATAAAGGAAAGGTGAAAAAGAAACTTCAAGCATTTGTATATGATCTGATTTCTGAAAAGAAAGATTTTTAAATGCTAACATTTTGCCACAATGCTTCAATGTTTTAAAGAAATAAAATGTTAATATGTAATTTTACTACATAAAACCCCAACATATAGTCATGCATATGCACACAGATATGCATATTTTATATGTAAACATAAAAAACATGATTCAATGAATAAAATGATAGAGATTTTCTTTATCATTGAGCTTTATTCTTTTCGTTAACTTACGGTTATTTCAGGTACTTCAGGGCTCCAGAGCTTGCCAGGAGACGCACATGTCCAAGAAGGCCAGTCCCCAGCAGGGAAGCAGGATGGAGCCCCAGGTGCAGGTAGGTCACGGCACGATGGGGGTACTGGGGATGGTCGAAGGCAGGCAGGGAGGCTCGGGGTCAGGCAACGGGGAGGGAAGCATCGGGGTGTATGTGGGGCACAGGTAGGCCAAGGCAGGATGGAGTGAGGGGCGCTGTGTGGGACCCAAGTAGGAAGGGAGGGGAGGGGTGCTTCAGGAGCCAGGGTCGGGCTATCCCCTCCCCCCACCTCCTGCCACCTCCCAAAGCAGCAGCTGAGTCCCTCCTGAGCTCCCTGTCGGACAGGCCCAGCTTTGGCATCTGCGTCCTTGCCCCAACTTGCTACACGGCTCCCCTCATCTGGAGCCCCCGGCCCACTTTTCTTTCCCACCACAGACTGACAGACTGAATGCATCTTTGGACATGTGGCTGGCTCTGGGATGAAATGTTTCCAGGGCACTTCATTGGCACTCTTAACTCGTGTCATAACACACTGAATTCTTTTATAAGTACGTTTAGAAATAGCTCATTCACAAGAATGTCAAACTTCCTCATTCTTGGTCAACATTGACAGATTGTAATTTATCTTAGCATGTTATACATACTCCAGTTAAGTATTTTTCCCCCTTTGTCTGTGATCGTCTACAGATAAAACTGGTCTGCTAGTAGCTTAGAGTCCATCTCTGCCTTTGCTGTTTCATTTTTCCTGAACTTCTCTTGTGGGATAATTTCTCACATTGCTTTCCCTGATCCTAACTTACTTATTATAATGAAGTGGGGTGTAGGAATAGGAATATAGTATACTTATGAATGTACAATAACATATATTGCATTATTGTAAATTGACTTAAATTTACTTAAAAATTATAGTTGAAGAGAGAGTGCCTCATTTGGAAGGGAAGGGGGTCTACAGAATATTTGCTTTTATAAAGGGGGTATTGGGTCTGAAACGATAGCTATGGCCATAAGTTAGCAACGTTTGCTAGGAACTGGGTTGATGTTAAGTCTGCTAGTTCTGATCCATAGATCATAGTCCTTTGTAGATCTATGGTCTGTTGTAGACTTTGTGTGTTAGGTGCAGCATTTATCACATTTTATGTACCGCATTATATATATGATATTCAGTAGCTTACCCTTCTAAATGAAAAGATAAAAGGACTATAGATGAGTAGATTCTTAGTGAGTTGTTCCCCGCCCTCTCCCATTCCCACTAATTTGGTTAGAGATAGCCAATACAGACGATTCTTTAAACATGTGGATGAGGATAGAAACTCAATCCTTAACCATTACACATTTTCAGGACTGACTTTAAATTAAATTTTAGGCTATCATTAGCAGTGTACCGCTATTCTCAGGTTTCTTTTATAGTCTCTTGTTTTGATGACCTTTTCGTACTTCGGTCTCTGCTTAATTTCATTCAGAGGTAGAAAATACGGTAATTTTTAACAACTCCTTGGTAATTCTGCAAATACAAAGGAAGTTTTAAAAAGGCAGATTTAAAAACAAAAGAATTGATTTGATTCCAAAGCTGGTATGAACATATTTTAATGCAGAGGAAAGATAAGGAGCAAGATGAGTCTTAAGGTTATAAGAGGCCCATCAAATTGACCTACATGAGCTCACAGAAGTTACACGTTTCCTAAGGCCAAGGAACTGTTTCATGACCTTGAAGGGTATATTAGTATTTCTATTTCAGTCATTACATTTTCAAACATTGGAACTGCTCAGATTTGGTTCACTGCACAAACCAATCAGTTAGAATGTTAAACAGCATGACTTTGGTCTCCTGGAGACAGCTCTTCTGTGATTGAGCTCTCGTTTGCACGTCCTGTCTGCCTTCCCTGTTAATTTTTTTTTCTTGTTTTTTTTTTTTCCCATTGTCAGCCTACATTGTGAATGCAACTGACAGAACAAACACCAACACCTAACACTGGAAATTCCCTCCTCTGAACTCATTGGAAACACATGCTGAGGTTCTCAATCGGCAAGTTTTATAAAATGTCAGAACGTTTTAGAGTTGGGAGTGATTGTTGGACTCATTATAATCACACAGGGGGCTTCAGAAAATACTAATGCCTCAGCCCCACCTTCAGAAATTCTGAATTAACTTGTCTGGGGAAGACTGCAGGCCCCTATGTTTTTAAAAAGTTTTCCAAGCAATTTTAATGTCCAGCCAATTTGAGAACCACTGGGCTAGTCCCATTCGATCAGATCAAAACAGAAATTCATATAGGATTGGACATAGCAAAGGGCACAAAACTAGACATCAGAATAGCTGAGACTACTAAACACTGACGGCGCCGGTCCTCGCCGCCCCGCAGAGGCCCGCGCGGCCTCCCTCCGCCGCGGGGACCCGGGGTGGCAGCCGCCGCAACCCCCGTCCTTCCCGCGCCCCGCGCCCCGCCGCCGCCGCCGCCGCCGCCGCCGCCGCCGCCGCATTCGCCCGCACTCACCTCAGGGGCGCAACCGGCACAGCCGGCCCTCGGCCTCGTTCCCGCCGAAGCGTCTCGGTGCGGTACTCCCTGCGCGGGCGGGTTCTTCCCCGGCGGTCGCAGGGGGTTCAGGGGTGGGGGGGCGGGGAACGGCCGTCACACGAGCAACGAACCGAAGCGCCGCCTGGTGGCATTTTCCACAGACCGTGGCCACCGCAGCCGCCTTGGGTCCGCACAGCCCCCTGCCGGCCGCAGCTCTTGCTGTCTCGCCGAGCCGACAAGCCTCCGCGGACAGGGGAGGGAGCCGCGGCGCGAGTCGGAGGCCGGGCGGGGGTGTGCGCAGACTCTTTCCTCTGGGGACTGCGCGCATGCGCACCAGCGGGGCGGGACCCGCGGCCCCTGCGTGGGGGCGGGACACGCGGCTGCTGCGTGGGGGCCGGCCCCGCCCAGGGGCGCTGGTCCGGCTCAGCCAATCGCGAGCGCCGGGTACCTCTTGGTGCGGGCGATTTGAATGGTCCGCGGCCGCCTGAGGTGGCGGCAGGTGGGCACGCCGCTGCCCTTTTGGGAGCTTCTCTGAGATCGGGAGGGGAACCCGCCCCTCATCCTTTCGCCGGAGCCCCACCCTCCCCAGGCCGCGGGACTGGCAAAAAAAAAAAATAATAAAAAAACAAAAAAACACACCTGGGAAAGAAAAACAACACTGACTTCAGGATAACGGTTACGTCTTTGGATGGAAAGAAGGGAATGGGATAAAGGAAAGGTGAAAAAGAAACTTCAAGCATTTGTATATGATCTGATTTCTGAAAAGAAAGATTTTTAAATGCTAACATTTTGCCACAATGCTTCAATGTTTTAAAGAAATAAAATGTTAATATGTAATTTTACTACATAAAACCCCAACATATAGTCATGCATATGCACACAGATATGCATATTTTATATGTAAACATAAAAAACATGATTCAATGAATAAAATGATAGAGATTTTCTTTATCATTGAGCTTTATTCTTTTCGTTAACTTACGGTTATTTCAGGTACTTCAGGGCTCCAGAGCTTGCCAGGAGACGCACATGTCCAAGAAGGCCAGTCCCCAGCAGGGAAGCAGGATGGAGCCCCAGGTGCAGGTAGGTCACGGCACGATGGGGGTACTGGGGATGGTCGAAGGCAGGCAGGGAGGCTCGGGGTCAGGCAACGGGGAGGGAAGCATCGGGGTGTATGTGGGGCACAGGTAGGCCAAGGCAGGATGGAGTGAGGGGCGCTGTGTGGGACCCAAGTAGGAAGGGAGGGGAGGGGTGCTTCAGGAGCCAGGGTCGGGCTATCCCCTCCCCCCACCTCCTGCCACCTCCCAAAGCAGCAGCTGAGTCCCTCCTGAGCTCCCTGTCGGACAGGCCCAGCTTTGGCATCTGCGTCCTTGCCCCAACTTGCTACACGGCTCCCCTCATCTGGAGCCCCCGGCCCACTTTTCTTTCCCACCACAGACTGACAGACTGAATGCATCTTTGGACATGTGGCTGGCTCTGGGATGAAATGTTTCCAGGGCACTTCATTGGCACTCTTAACTCGTGTCATAACACACTGAATTCTTTTATAAGTACGTTTAGAAATAGCTCATTCACAAGAATGTCAAACTTCCTCATTCTTGGTCAACATTGACAGATTGTAATTTATCTTAGCATGTTATACATACTCCAGTTAAGTATTTTTCCCCCTTTGTCTGTGATCGTCTACAGATAAAACTGGTCTGCTAGTAGCTTAGAGTCCATCTCTGCCTTTGCTGTTTCATTTTTCCTGAACTTCTCTTGTGGGATAATTTCTCACATTGCTTTCCCTGATCCTAACTTACTTATTATAATGAAGTGGGGTGTAGGAATAGGAATATAGTATACTTATGAATGTACAATAACATATATTGCATTATTGTAAATTGACTTAAATTTACTTAAAAATTATAGTTGAAGAGAGAGTGCCTCATTTGGAAGGGAAGGGGGTCTACAGAATATTTGCTTTTATAAAGGGGGTATTGGGTCTGAAACGATAGCTATGGCCATAAGTTAGCAACGTTTGCTAGGAACTGGGTTGATGTTAAGTCTGCTAGTTCTGATCCATAGATCATAGTCCTTTGTAGATCTATGGTCTGTTGTAGACTTTGTGTGTTAGGTGCAGCATTTATCACATTTTATGTACCGCATTATATATATGATATTCAGTAGCTTACCCTTCTAAATGAAAAGATAAAAGGACTATAGATGAGTAGATTCTTAGTGAGTTGTTCCCCGCCCTCTCCCATTCCCACTAATTTGGTTAGAGATAGCCAATACAGACGATTCTTTAAACATGTGGATGAGGATAGAAACTCAATCCTTAACCATTACACATTTTCAGGACTGACTTTAAATTAAATTTTAGGCTATCATTAGCAGTGTACCGCTATTCTCAGGTTTCTTTTATAGTCTCTTGTTTTGATGACCTTTTCGTACTTCGGTCTCTGCTTAATTTCATTCAGAGGTAGAAAATACGGTAATTTTTAACAACTCCTTGGTAATTCTGCAAATACAAAGGAAGTTTTAAAAAGGCAGATTTAAAAACAAAAGAATTGATTTGATTCCAAAGCTGGTATGAACATATTTTAATGCAGAGGAAAGATAAGGAGCAAGATGAGTCTTAAGGTTATAAGAGGCCCATCAAATTGACCTACATGAGCTCACAGAAGTTACACGTTTCCTAAGGCCAAGGAACTGTTTCATGACCTTGAAGGGTATATTAGTATTTCTATTTCAGTCATTACATTTTCAAACATTGGAACTGCTCAGATTTGGTTCACTGCACAAACCAATCAGTTAGAATGTTAAACAGCATGACTTTGGTCTCCTGGAGACAGCTCTTCTGTGATTGAGCTCTCGTTTGCACGTCCTGTCTGCCTTCCCTGTTAATTTTTTTTTCTTGTTTTTTTTTTTTCCCATTGTCAGCCTACATTGTGAATGCAACTGACAGAACAAACACCAACACCTAACACTGGAAATTCCCTCCTCTGAACTCATTGGAAACACATGCTGAGGTTCTCAATCGGCAAGTTTTATAAAATGTCAGAACGTTTTAGAGTTGGGAGTGATTGTTGGACTCATTATAATCACACAGGGGGCTTCAGAAAATACTAATGCCTCAGCCCCACCTTCAGAAATTCTGAATTAACTTGTCTGGGGAAGACTGCAGGCCCCTATGTTTTTAAAAAGTTTTCCAAGCAATTTTAATGTCCAGCCAATTTGAGAACCACTGGGCTAGTCCCATTCGATCAGATCAAAACAGAAATTCATATAGGATTGGACATAGCAAAGGGCACAAAACTAGACATCAGAATAGCTGAGACTACTAAACACTGACGGCGCCGGTCCTCGCCGCCCCGCAGAGGCCCGCGCGGCCTCCCTCCGCCGCGGGGACCCGGGGTGGCAGCCGCCGCAACCCCCGTCCTTCCCGCGCCCCGCGCCCCGCCGCCGCCGCCGCCGCCGCCGCCGCCGCCGCCGCATTCGCCCGCACTCACCTCAGGGGCGCAACCGGCACAGCCGGCCCTCGGCCTCGTTCCCGCCGAAGCGTCTCGGTGCGGTACTCCCTGCGCGGGCGGGTTCTTCCCCGGCGGTCGCAGGGGGTTCAGGGGTGGGGGGGCGGGGAACGGCCGTCACACGAGCAACGAACCGAAGCGCCGCCTGGTGGCATTTTCCACAGACCGTGGCCACCGCAGCCGCCTTGGGTCCGCACAGCCCCCTGCCGGCCGCAGCTCTTGCTGTCTCGCCGAGCCGACAAGCCTCCGCGGACAGGGGAGGGAGCCGCGGCGCGAGTCGGAGGCCGGGCGGGGGTGTGCGCAGACTCTTTCCTCTGGGGACTGCGCGCATGCGCACCAGCGGGGCGGGACCCGCGGCCCCTGCGTGGGGGCGGGACACGCGGCTGCTGCGTGGGGGCCGGCCCCGCCCAGGGGCGCTGGTCCGGCTCAGCCAATCGCGAGCGCCGGGTACCTCTTGGTGCGGGCGATTTGAATGGTCCGCGGCCGCCTGAGGTGGCGGCAGGTGGGCACGCCGCTGCCCTTTTGGGAGCTTCTCTGAGATCGGGAGGGGAACCCGCCCCTCATCCTTTCGCCGGAGCCCCACCCTCCCCAGGCCGCGGGACTGGCAAAAAAAAAAAATAATAAAAAAACAAAAAAACACACCTGGGAAAGAAAAACAACACTGACTTCAGGATAACGGTTACGTCTTTGGATGGAAAGAAGGGAATGGGATAAAGGAAAGGTGAAAAAGAAACTTCAAGCATTTGTATATGATCTGATTTCTGAAAAGAAAGATTTTTAAATGCTAACATTTTGCCACAATGCTTCAATGTTTTAAAGAAATAAAATGTTAATATGTAATTTTACTACATAAAACCCCAACATATAGTCATGCATATGCACACAGATATGCATATTTTATATGTAAACATAAAAAACATGATTCAATGAATAAAATGATAGAGATTTTCTTTATCATTGAGCTTTATTCTTTTCGTTAACTTACGGTTATTTCAGGTACTTCAGGGCTCCAGAGCTTGCCAGGAGACGCACATGTCCAAGAAGGCCAGTCCCCAGCAGGGAAGCAGGATGGAGCCCCAGGTGCAGGTAGGTCACGGCACGATGGGGGTACTGGGGATGGTCGAAGGCAGGCAGGGAGGCTCGGGGTCAGGCAACGGGGAGGGAAGCATCGGGGTGTATGTGGGGCACAGGTAGGCCAAGGCAGGATGGAGTGAGGGGCGCTGTGTGGGACCCAAGTAGGAAGGGAGGGGAGGGGTGCTTCAGGAGCCAGGGTCGGGCTATCCCCTCCCCCCACCTCCTGCCACCTCCCAAAGCAGCAGCTGAGTCCCTCCTGAGCTCCCTGTCGGACAGGCCCAGCTTTGGCATCTGCGTCCTTGCCCCAACTTGCTACACGGCTCCCCTCATCTGGAGCCCCCGGCCCACTTTTCTTTCCCACCACAGACTGACAGACTGAATGCATCTTTGGACATGTGGCTGGCTCTGGGATGAAATGTTTCCAGGGCACTTCATTGGCACTCTTAACTCGTGTCATAACACACTGAATTCTTTTATAAGTACGTTTAGAAATAGCTCATTCACAAGAATGTCAAACTTCCTCATTCTTGGTCAACATTGACAGATTGTAATTTATCTTAGCATGTTATACATACTCCAGTTAAGTATTTTTCCCCCTTTGTCTGTGATCGTCTACAGATAAAACTGGTCTGCTAGTAGCTTAGAGTCCATCTCTGCCTTTGCTGTTTCATTTTTCCTGAACTTCTCTTGTGGGATAATTTCTCACATTGCTTTCCCTGATCCTAACTTACTTATTATAATGAAGTGGGGTGTAGGAATAGGAATATAGTATACTTATGAATGTACAATAACATATATTGCATTATTGTAAATTGACTTAAATTTACTTAAAAATTATAGTTGAAGAGAGAGTGCCTCATTTGGAAGGGAAGGGGGTCTACAGAATATTTGCTTTTATAAAGGGGGTATTGGGTCTGAAACGATAGCTATGGCCATAAGTTAGCAACGTTTGCTAGGAACTGGGTTGATGTTAAGTCTGCTAGTTCTGATCCATAGATCATAGTCCTTTGTAGATCTATGGTCTGTTGTAGACTTTGTGTGTTAGGTGCAGCATTTATCACATTTTATGTACCGCATTATATATATGATATTCAGTAGCTTACCCTTCTAAATGAAAAGATAAAAGGACTATAGATGAGTAGATTCTTAGTGAGTTGTTCCCCGCCCTCTCCCATTCCCACTAATTTGGTTAGAGATAGCCAATACAGACGATTCTTTAAACATGTGGATGAGGATAGAAACTCAATCCTTAACCATTACACATTTTCAGGACTGACTTTAAATTAAATTTTAGGCTATCATTAGCAGTGTACCGCTATTCTCAGGTTTCTTTTATAGTCTCTTGTTTTGATGACCTTTTCGTACTTCGGTCTCTGCTTAAATTCATTCAGAGGTAGAAAATACGGTAATTTTTAACAACTCCTTGGTAATTCTGCAAATACAAAGGAAGTTTTAAAAAGGCAGATTTAAAAACAAAAGAATTGATTTGATTCCAAAGCTGGTATGAACATATTTTAATGCAGAGGAAAGATAAGGAGCAAGATGAGTCTTAAGGTTATAAGAGGCCCATCAAATTGACCTACATGAGCTCACAGAAGTTACACGTTTCCTAAGGCCAAGGAACTGTTTCATGACCTTGAAGGGTATATTAGTATTTCTATTTCAGTCATTACATTTTCAAACATTGGAACTGCTCAGATTTGGTTCACTGCACAAACCAATCAGTTAGAATGTTAAACAGCATGACTTTGGTCTCCTGGAGACAGCTCTTCTGTGATTGAGCTCTCGTTTGCACGTCCTGTCTGCCTTCCCTGTTAATTTTTTTTTCTTGTTTTTTTTTTTTCCCATTGTCAGCCTACATTGTGAATGCAACTGACAGAACAAACACCAACACCTAACACTGGAAATTCCCTCCTCTGAACTCATTGGAAACACATGCTGAGGTTCTCAATCGGCAAGTTTTATAAAATGTCAGAACGTTTTAGAGTTGGGAGTGATTGTTGGACTCATTATAATCACACAGGGGGCTTCAGAAAATACTAATGCCTCAGCCCCACCTTCAGAAATTCTGAATTAACTTGTCTGGGGAAGACTGCAGGCCCCTATGTTTTTAAAAAGTTTTCCAAGCAATTTTAATGTCCAGCCAATTTGAGAACCACTGGGCTAGTCCCATTCGATCAGATCAAAACAGAAATTCATATAGGATTGGACATAGCAAAGGGCACAAAACTAGACATCAGAATAGCTGAGACTACTAAACACTGACGGCGCCGGTCCTCGCCGCCCCGCAGAGGCCCGCGCGGCCTCCCTCCGCCGCGGGGACCCGGGGTGGCAGCCGCCGCAACCCCCGTCCTTCCCGCGCCCCGCGCCCCGCCGCCGCCGCCGCCGCCGCCGCCGCCGCCGCCGCATTCGCCCGCACTCACCTCAGGGGCGCAACCGGCACAGCCGGCCCTCGGCCTCGTTCCCGCCGAAGCGTCTCGGTGCGGTACTCCCTGCGCGGGCGGGTTCTTCCCCGGCGGTCGCAGGGGGTTCAGGGGTGGGGGGGCGGGGAACGGCCGTCACACGAGCAACGAACCGAAGCGCCGCCTGGTGGCATTTTCCACAGACCGTGGCCACCGCAGCCGCCTTGGGTCCGCACAGCCCCCTGCCGGCCGCAGCTCTTGCTGTCTCGCCGAGCCGACAAGCCTCCGCGGACAGGGGAGGGAGCCGCGGCGCGAGTCGGAGGCCGGGCGGGGGTGTGCGCAGACTCTTTCCTCTGGGGACTGCGCGCATGCGCACCAGCGGGGCGGGACCCGCGGCCCCTGCGTGGGGGCGGGACACGCGGCTGCTGCGTGGGGGCCGGCCCCGCCCAGGGGCGCTGGTCCGGCTCAGCCAATCGCGAGCGCCGGGTACCTCTTGGTGCGGGCGATTTGAATGGTCCGCGGCCGCCTGAGGTGGCGGCAGGTGGGCACGCCGCTGCCCTTTTGGGAGCTTCTCTGAGATCGGGAGGGGAACCCGCCCCTCATCCTTTCGCCGGAGCCCCACCCTCCCCAGGCCGCGGGACTGGCAAAAAAAAAAAAATAATAAAAAAACAAAAAAACACACCTGGGAAAGAAAAACAACACTGACTTCAGGATAACGGTTACGTCTTTGGATGGAAAGAAGGGAATGGGATAAAGGAAAGGTGAAAAAGAAACTTCAAGCATTTGTATATGATCTGATTTCTGAAAAGAAAGATTTTTAAATGCTAACATTTTGCCACAATGCTTCAATGTTTTAAAGAAATAAAATGTTAATATGTAATTTTACTACATAAAACCCCAACATATAGTCATGCATATGCACACAGATATGCATATTTTATATGTAAACATAAAAAACATGATTCAATGAATAAAATGATAGAGATTTTCTTTATCATTGAGCTTTATTCTTTTCGTTAACTTACGGTTATTTCAGGTACTTCAGGGCTCCAGAGCTTGCCAGGAGACGCACATGTCCAAGAAGGCCAGTCCCCAGCAGGGAAGCAGGATGGAGCCCCAGGTGCAGGTAGGTCACGGCACGATGGGGGTACTGGGGATGGTCGAAGGCAGGCAGGGAGGCTCGGGGTCAGGCAACGGGGAGGGAAGCATCGGGGTGTATGTGGGGCACAGGTAGGCCAAGGCAGGATGGAGTGAGGGGCGCTGTGTGGGACCCAAGTAGGAAGGGAGGGGAGGGGTGCTTCAGGAGCCAGGGTCGGGCTATCCCCTCCCCCCACCTCCTGCCACCTCCCAAAGCAGCAGCTGAGTCCCTCCTGAGCTCCCTGTCGGACAGGCCCAGCTTTGGCATCTGCGTCCTTGCCCCAACTTGCTACACGGCTCCCCTCATCTGGAGCCCCCGGCCCACTTTTCTTTCCCACCACAGACTGACAGACTGAATGCATCTTTGGACATGTGGCTGGCTCTGGGATGAAATGTTTCCAGGGCACTTCATTGGCACTCTTAACTCGTGTCATAACACACTGAATTCTTTTATAAGTACGTTTAGAAATAGCTCATTCACAAGAATGTCAAACTTCCTCATTCTTGGTCAACATTGACAGATTGTAATTTATCTTAGCATGTTATACATACTCCAGTTAAGTATTTTTCCCCCTTTGTCTGTGATCGTCTACAGATAAAACTGGTCTGCTAGTAGCTTAGAGTCCATCTCTGCCTTTGCTGTTTCATTTTTCCTGAACTTCTCTTGTGGGATAATTTCTCACATTGCTTTCCCTGATCCTAACTTACTTATTATAATGAAGTGGGGTGTAGGAATAGGAATATAGTATACTTATGAATGTACAATAACATATATTGCATTATTGTAAATTGACTTAAATTTACTTAAAAATTATAGTTGAAGAGAGAGTGCCTCATTTGGAAGGGAAGGGGGTCTACAGAATATTTGCTTTTATAAAGGGGGTATTGGGTCTGAAACGATAGCTATGGCCATAAGTTAGCAACGTTTGCTAGGAACTGGGTTGATGTTAAGTCTGCTAGTTCTGATCCATAGATCATAGTCCTTTGTAGATCTATGGTCTGTTGTAGACTTTGTGTGTTAGGTGCAGCATTTATCACATTTTATGTACCGCATTATATATATGATATTCAGTAGCTTACCCTTCTAAATGAAAAGATAAAAGGACTATAGATGAGTAGATTCTTAGTGAGTTGTTCCCCGCCCTCTCCCATTCCCACTAATTTGGTTAGAGATAGCCAATACAGACGATTCTTTAAACATGTGGATGAGGATAGAAACTCAATCCTTAACCATTACACATTTTCAGGACTGACTTTAAATTAAATTTTAGGCTATCATTAGCAGTGTACCGCTATTCTCAGGTTTCTTTTATAGTCTCTTGTTTTGATGACCTTTTCGTACTTCGGTCTTTGCTTAAATTCATTCAGAGGTAGAAAATACGGTAATTTTTAACAACTCCTTGGTAATTCTGCAAATACAAAGGAAGTTTTAAAAAGGCAGATTTAAAAACAAAAGAATTGATTTGATTCCAAAGCTGGTATGAACATATTTTAATGCAGAGGAAAGATAAGGAGCAAGATGAGTCTTAAGGTTATAAGAGGCCCATCAAATTGACCTACATGAGCTCACAGAAGTTACACGTTTCCTAAGGCCAAGGAACTGTTTCATGACCTTGAAGGGTATATTAGTATTTCTATTTCAGTCATTACATTTTCAAACATTGGAACTGCTCAGATTTGGTTCACTGCACAAACCAATCACTTAGAATGTTAAACAGCATGACTTTGGTCTCCTGGAGACAGCTCTTCTGTGATTGAGCTCTCGTTTGCACGGCCTGTCTACCTTCCCTGTTAATTTTTTTTTTCTTGTTTTTTTTTTTCCCATTGTCAGCCTACATTGTGAATGCAACTGACAGAACAAACACCAACACCTAACACTGGAAATTCCCTCCTCTGAACTCATTGGAAACACATGCTGAGGTTCTCAATCGGCAAGTTTTATAAAATGTCAGAACGTTTTAGAGTTGGGAGTGATTGTTGGACTCATTATAATCACACAGGGAGCTTCAGAAAATACTAATGCCTCAGCCCCACCTTCAGAAATTCTGAATTAACTTGTCTGGGGAAGACTGCAGGCCCCTATGTTTTTAAAAAGTTTTCCAAGCAATTTTAATGTCCAGCCAATTTGAGAACCACTGGGCTAGTCCCATTCGATCAGATCAAAACAGAAATTCATATAGGATTGGACATAGCAAAGGGCACAAAACTAGACATCAGAATAGCTGAGACTACTAAACACTGACGGCGCCGGTCCTCGCCGCCCCGCAGAGGCCCGCGCGGCCTCCCTCCGCCGCGGGGACCCGGGGTGGCAGCCGCCGCAACCCCCGTCCTTCCCGCGCCCCGCGCCCCGCCGCCGCCGCCGCCGCCGCCGCCGCCGCCGCCGCATTCGCCCGCACTCACCTCAGGGGCGCAACCGGCACAGCCGGCCGTCGGCCTCGTTCCCGCCGAAGCGTCTCGGTGCGGTACTCCCTGCGCGGGCGGGTTCTTCCCCGGCGGTCGCAGGGGGTTCAGGGGTGGGGGGGCGGGGAACGGCCGTCACACGAGCAACGAACCGAAGCGCCGCCTGGTGGCATTTTCCACAGACCGTGGCCACCGCAGCCGCCTTGGGTCCGCACAGCCCCCTGCCGGCCGCAGCTCTTGCTGTCTCGCCGAGCCGACAAGCCTCCGCGGACAGGGGAGGGAGCCGCGGCGCGAGTCGGAGGCCGGGCGGGGGTGTGCGCAGACTCTTTCCTCTGGGGACTGCGCGCATGCGCACCAGCGGGGCGGGACCCGCGGCCCCTGCGTGGGGGCGGGACACGCGGCTGCTGCGTGGGGGCCGGCCCCGCCCAGGGGCGCTGGTCCGGCTCAGCCAATCGCGAGCGCCGGGTACCTCTTGGCGCGGGCGATTTGAATGGTCCGCGGCCGCCTGAGGTGGCGGCAGGTGGGCACGCCGCTGCCCTTTTGGGAGCTTCTCTGAGATCGGGAGGGGAACCCGCCCCTCATCCTTTCGCCGGAGCCCCACCCTCCCCAGGCCGCGGGACTGGCAAAAAAAAAAATAATAAAAAAACAAAAAAACACACCTGGGAAAGAAAAACAACACTGACTTCAGGATAACGGTTACGTCTTTGGATGGAAAGAAGGGAATGGGATAAAGGAAAGGTGAAAAAGAAACTTCAAGCATTTGTATATGATCTGATTTCTGAAAAGAAAGATTTTTAAATGCTAACATTTTGCCACAATGCTTCAATGTTTTAAAGAAATAAAATGTTAATATGTAATTTTACTACATAAAACCCCAACATATAGTCATGCATATGCACACAGATATGCATATTTTATATGTAAACATAAAAAACATGATTCAATGAATAAAATGATAGAGATTTTCTTTATCATTGAGCTTTATTCTTTTCGTTAACTTACGGTTATTTCAGGTACTTCAGGGCTCCAGAGCTTGCCAGGAGACGCACATGTCCAAGAAGGCCAGTCCCCAGCAGGGAAGCAGGATGGAGCCCCAGGTGCAGGTAGGTCACGGCACGATGGGGGTACTGGGGATGGTCGAAGGCAGGCAGGGAGGCTCGGGGTCAGGCAACGGGGAGGGAAGCATCGGGGTGTATGTGGGGCACAGGTAGGCCAAGGCAGGATGGAGTGAGGGGCGCTGTGTGGGACCCAAGTAGGAAGGGAGGGGAGGGGTGCTTCAGGAGCCAGGGTCGGGCTATCCCCTCCCCCCCCCACCTCCTGCCACCTCCCAAAGCAGCAGCTGAGTCCCTCCTGAGCTCCCTGTCGGACAGGCCCAGCTTTGGCATCTGCGTCCTTGCCCCAACTTGCTACACGGCTCCCCTCATCTGGAGCCCCCGGCCCACTTTTCTTTCCCACCACAGACTGACAGACTGAATGCATCTTTGGACATGTGGCTGGCTCTGGGATGAAATGTTTCCAGGGCACTTCATTGGCACTCTTAACTCGTGTCATAACACACTGAATTCTTTTATAAGTACGTTTAGAAATAGCTCATTCACAAGAATGTCAAACTTCCTCATTCTTGGTCAACATTGACAGATTGTAATTTATCTTAGCATGTTATACATACTCCAGTTAAGTATTTTTCCCCCTTTGTCTGTGATCGTCTACAGATAAAACTGGTCTGCTAGTAGCTTAGAGTCCATCTCTGCCTTTGCTGTTTCATTTTTCCTGAACTTCTCTTGTGGGATAATTTCTCACATTGCTTTCCCTGATCCTAACTTACTTATTATAATGAAGTGGGGTGTAGGAATAGGAATATAGTATACTTATGAATGTACAATAACATATATTGCATTATTGTAAATTGACTTAAATTTACTTAAAAATTATAGTTGAAGAGAGAGTGCCTCATTTGGAAGGGAAGGGGGTCTACAGAATATTTGCTTTTATAAAGGGGGTATTGGGTCTGAAACGATAGCTATGGCCATAAGTTAGCAACGTTTGCTAGGAACTGGGTTGATGTTAAGTCTGCTAGTTCTGATCCATAGATCATAGTCCTTTGTAGATCTATGGTCTGTTGTAGACTTTGTGTGTTAGGTGCAGCATTTATCACATTTTATGTACCGCATTATATATATGATATTCAGTAGCTTACCCTTCTAAATGAAAAGATAAAAGGACTATAGATGAGTAGATTCTTAGTGAGTTGTTCCCCGCCCTCTCCCATTCCCACTAATTTGGTTAGAGATAGCCAATACAGACGATTCTTTAAACATGTGGATGAGGATAGAAACTCAATCCTTAACCATTACACATTTTCAGGACTGACTTTAAATTAAATTTTAGGCTATCACGCAGCGCTCGACTGTATTCTCAGGTTTCTTTTATAGTCTCTTGTTTTGATGACCTTTTCGTACTTCGGTCTCTGCTTAATTTCATTCAGAGGTAGAAAATACGGTAATTTTTAACAACTCCTTGGTAATTCTGCAAATACAAAGGAAGTTTTAAAAAGGCAGATTTAAAAACAAAAGAATTGATTTGATTCCAAAGCTGGTATGAACATATTTTAATGCAGAGGAAAGATAAGGAGCAAGATGAGTCTTAAGGTTATAAGAGGCCCATCAAATTGACCTACATGAGCTCACAGAAGTTACACGTTTCCTAAGGCCAAGGAACTGTTTCATGACCTTGAAGGGTATATTAGTATTTCTATTTCAGTCATTACATTTTCAAACATTGGAACTGCTCAGATTTGGTTCACTGCACAAACCAATCAGTTAGAATGTTAAACAGCATGACTTTGGTCTCCTGGAGACAGCTCTTCTGTGATTGAGCTCTCGTTTGCACGTCCTGTCTGCCTTCCCTGTTAATTTTTTTTTCTTGTTTTTTTTTTTTTCCCATTGTCAGCCTACATTGTGAATGCAACTGACAGAACAAACACCAACACCTAACACTGGAAATTCCCTCCTCTGAACTCATTGGAAACACATGCTGAGGTTCTCAATCGGCAAGTTTTATAAAATGTCAGAACGTTTTAGAGTTGGGAGTGATTGTTGGACTCATTATAATCACACAGGGGGCTTCAGAAAATACTAATGCCTCAGCCCCACCTTCAGAAATTCTGAATTAACTTGTCTGGGGAAGACTGCAGGCCCCTATGTTTTTAAAAAGTTTTCCAAGCAATTTTAATGTCCAGCCAATTTGAGAACCACTGGGCTAGTCCCATTCGATCAGATCAAAACAGAAATTCATATAGGATTGGACATAGCAAAGGGCACAAAAACTAGACATCAGAATAGCTGAGACTACTAAACACTGACGGCGCCGGTCCTCGCCGCCCCGCAGAGGCCCGCGCGGCCTCCCTCCGCCGCGGGGACCCGGGGTGGCAGCCGCCGCAACCCCCGTCCTTCCCGCGCCCCGCGCCCCGCCGCCGCCGCCGCCGCCGCCGCCGCCGCCGCCGCATTCGCCCGCACTCACCTCAGGGGCGCAACCGGCACAGCCGGCCCTCGGCCTCGTTCCCGCCGAAGCGTCTCGGTGCGGTACTCCCTGCGCGGGCGGGTTCTTCCCCGGCGGTCGCAGGGGGTTCAGGGGTGGGGGGGCGGGGAACGGCCGTCACACGAGCAACGAACCGAAGCGCCGCCTGGTGGCATTTTCCACAGACCGTGGCCACCGCAGCCGCCTTGGGTCCGCACAGCCCCCTGCCGGCCGCAGCTCTTGCTGTCTCGCCGAGCCGACAAGCCTCCGCGGACAGGGGAGGGAGCCGCGGCGCGAGTCGGAGGCCGGGCGGGGGTGTGCGCAGACTCTTTCCTCTGGGGGACTGCGCGCATGCGCACCAGCGGGGCGGGACCCGCGGCCCCTGCGTGGGGGCGGGGACACGCGGCTGCTGCGTGGGGGCCGGCCCCGCCCAGGGGCGCTGGTCCGGCTCAGCCAATCGCGAGCGCCGGGTACCTCTTGGCGCGGGCGATTTGAATGGTTCGCGGCCGCCTGAGGTGGCGGCAGGTGGGCACGCCGCTGCCCTTTTGGGAGCTTCTCTGAGATCGGGAGGGGAACCCGCCCCTCATCCTTTCGCCGGAGCCCCACCCTCCCCAGGCCGCGGGACTGGCAAAAAAAAAAAAAAACAAAAAAAACAAAAAAAACACACCTGGGAAAGAAAAAACAACACTGACTTCAGGATAACGGTTACGTCTTTGGATGGAAAGAAGGGAATGGGATAAAGGAAAGGTGAAAAAGAAACTTCAAGCATTTGTATATGATCTGATTTACGCAGCGCTCGACTGT